>NC_056626.2:90116906-90716906 GCF_002870075.4 Lactuca sativa
CAACATTTTTCTTAACCCCATCACAAAAATATTCAGCTTTATGACTTATTGTGTAAAACAATCAATCAAGTCTTTAACTTTCAAAATAACTGACTCTTTTGTTGAAGTGACCATGTGTTTAAACAAAGTGTGCCTTTCATGAGAAACATCATATAATTGCATGAATTCATGTTTATAAGAACCTGATTGAGTAGCAAGATGTTCTTCTAAACTCGTAACAACATTGTTTATCAAATTCTTCATCCTCTACTCTTGAGAATTCAATAAAAATCCAACCACTTCACCACTCACAGAACACTTCCCAGCATTATCATTCAAAAAACTAAAGAATAGTGTTGATTTTTGAGCTCAAAGTTTTATACTGCTTGCCTGACATAATGGCATTGTCATCAACATTATCTTCTTCAGGATCAAATATAGCTCAGAAAATTCAATGAGTTCTTCTGCTTCGGTATTCTACGGCTCTTGATATGTCTATTGAGAAGAGAATAAAGAAGCAATAGGCACATTGATGATACCGTAAAATGTAGGAGAAACAACAGGAACTGTTGTTGGTTTAATAGTCGAAGTTAGTGGTGGAGACGAAGGTAGTGGAGGTGGAATAGTTGAAGTATCTGGAGCAGATGTCGAAGTATATTCACCTATATTAACATTTAAGTCCTTGTTAGATAAGTTCTCGGTGATGTTTGAAGACCTATCATCCTCCATATTGGACATGCAAATAGAACCTTCGGGTGGATTGATAGTGATCGACTCTGGAATCTAAGTTGAGATTGTTACACCGTAATTGATTTTTGTATCCACATTAGACACATTTAAAGGACAATAAGATTGCTTGTCTCCTCGGTATTAGATTAAATAGTGGCATCCTTTTTGTTGAAAGATTATCAGTTTCATGACCCATGTCTTCTGTTTCTTCACTAGCAGAATCTCCCTCAACAACATTCGTTGTTTTTGAAAGCTCTTCGGCTTTCTGAGCTCTCTTCTTCATAAAATGTTTCAACACTCCATTGGCTTTAAGTTTCTTGGTTTGTTAATCCTCCTCAGTCGAAACTTCCTTATCTACAACACCAAGAAACTTAGACTTCGACTTAAAGTTCTTTGATTTCGTGACTCCAGTCTCAGAAGTATCTTTGACAACATTCTCTCACCTTCTCAAGACCATTTTGAACTACCTTCTCATAAGCATCTTTAACTACCTTCTTTCTTAGAAGTTAGAACCACTTGTTGTAGAATCGTCTTTATCAACAACTACTTTTGGCTTCGATGTTGACTTCTTATTGAAAACATTAGATTCTTTAGATGTTCCCTCTTTCACTTTAAATGTCACCTTCTTTGGAATCAAACTAGAAAAGTAATATCGATTGGATCTTTGTATTGAATCAACAAATGATTTAATTCATTCACTAAACACGTCATATATGTATAAAAACATATTTTTATCACAACCATGTTTTTCAAAGGGCCAAAAATGTAAAAGATAGTTAAATGGGCCAATATTTGAGCCTTACGGATTTTTGGCCCATTTTGCAAAAAAAAAAAGACATTTTGGGGTTAAAAATGTTATTTACTTAAAGTTTGAGCCTTAAATACAAATAAACCAATTTTAGGGATTAAAGAAAACATTTATTCTAAAATTGAGGCTAAAAATGCTAAGTTTTAGACTAATGGCCCGAAAATGTAAAATTTCAGGAAAATGGGCCAAAAATGTAAACTTTTACCAAAGAGGGGCTGGGAATGCCAAATAAAATATTTTTGGGCTGAAATTATTATTTAAATTATGTTTGGGCCGAAAATGCCAAGAAAAATGATTTAAGGACCGAAAATGTTATTTTTCACCAAAAAGGGCCAAAAATGTCATTTATCCTAATATGGGCTAAAAACGTAACTTCATGTGAAAAAGGGGCTGAAATCGTCAAATAAGTATTTTGAGTCAAATGTGTCAATCAATAAACAATTGGATCAAAGATACAAATTTTTGTGGTATAAGTGTTAAAAATGGTATTTTTACATAAATTAAAATATGGTTAAAAATCGAACATGGGATATTCTATATCAACACGAGCAAATACTTCATATGGAAATACTATACCATAATAAAAATACACAAACAGATCAACGATGTGCTGATTGGGCCTAATATTTCCTATTCCTGCTTATTGGGCCTTCGTCACCCAATTTCACGATTATTGGGCCTAATATAATCAACACATGCTTATGGGGCTTCTAGAGACCCAATTACATGCCTAATGGACCCTTATTAGCTTTTACACGATATTGGGCCTTGTGGCCTATTTGCATTGCTAATATGGTCCAAATAAATTATCATATGCTTGATGGGCTATAACGTGTCTGTCGTATACTCGACAGCCTAAAAATAACATACATGATTAGTGGGCCACCTTTGTCCTTTTTCGTGGTTGTTAGGCTTTATTTATATTCATGTAAACATTCAACGGGTTGTAATCAATGTTATTCAAATTCATCGGGTAATAATTGGGATTTAGTGAGAATTATCGGTTGACACCAATAAGTGTCGGTCGTAGCCTGTAGTTATAATCAGAGTCTCCTGGAGGGAGACCGAGAGTTTGTGTATAGATCTATATGCGGGTGACTCCCCCACACCTGAGCTATTCGCTGCAGTTAGACTCGGCCATTCTAGGGTGACAAAATCTTTATCAAATCCGGCGTTTGGAAAAAATGTCAAGACATGCGAATTATTCATTTATCATGTATGGTTATAATGACTCACATAGAGGTCCATTACCATCTAAGCATTCATGGGAAATCATATTCATACACTATGATGATACAAAACGATTCATACGATAATGCAAATATTATAATTTTGTTATTGGTCGGAAAATATCGGATTTTCCGGGGAAAAACTACTATAATTCACTCCTTTACTCTTACATCAATTACATGACAAGTAAAACCTTTGGTTTCAATTATTTATACATATTTTTGACATGGAAAAACACACATACCTTTATATGCAATCTCGACAATCATTTTCAGATAAATTTACAAAAAATATCGGATTTTCTGGGTTATACAAACGATTCAAATCTTCCAAAACAAACATACTTATGAACTCACCAACATTATATACGTTGACCATTTTCCAAAATAACTTGTATTCTCAGGTAATCGTTAGAATGAAGATCTCTAAGTGTGATTCAAGAATTTCTTTTGTGAAATGTCAATCATCAAACAATTCATGTTTTGGATTATGTAATGTAAACAATGTACTTGATGTGAACAATGTCAGTTGCAATATATTAATGTATGGTGATGTTTATGTTATGTTTCATGTATATTCATTGTGATGGTATTTCAATTTAACTCACACAATCCCTCGGATGTTTCTGCCGTCTGATTCAAGGGTGTGACAGGTTGGTATCAGAGCTTTGTTTATAGTGAACTAGCATTTCTAACCATACATGATATGAAACTATAAAGATAATGGGACTAAATAACTTTGAACAAAAATAAAATTTTATACTTATGTGCTTATATTAAAATAACAATATAATAACACTTAAAGTCTTTGGAGGATTTGAAGGTTTCAATTGTGCTTGAACTGTAACGCCCGGGTTTCAGGGCTAAACATTTTTGTCAATGTAATAGTCTAGGTCAACTCTTGTAACTCTTTTTGAAGTAATAAAGATGAAATATTTGAGTATTACGTGAATTGTGTGTATTTATGTGCTTATAATTTAATTATAAATGTATAATTAATAAAGAATAAAAATAAGCATCATAATTTAAGTGTGAGATAATCCCGATATCTCTACATCAAGTTGTAGAATATGTCTCAAGGTTTCCATACATATAAAGAATGCTGAAATCCGAGTTATAACGAATAAGTTATGACCCGTCGAAGTTTCGCGACAGAACCGACACGATACCGGGAGGCGTAAATAGTGAATTTACGATAGAGCGAGATTTAGCCTTAGAGATCTAAACGAAAGTCGTAGAATATGTTAAACTAAGAACATCGATAAAAAGAACGCCCAAATCTGACTTCGTATGAAGAAGTTATGATTTTTTGAAATTTCGGATTAGTAGTGTACAACCCGAAATTCGAATATTAGATCGAGTGATTTTTAGCCGACACGACCTAAACGAGAATCGAAGATCTCGTTGAGAGTAGCGTAACGAGAAAAAGATGGGCGAAAACGGATATCGGATGAAGAAGTTATGAGGATTTAATAGACCAATCCTGTCCGGGCCTGTTAATAATATAAAATTTAAAATCAAGCCAAAACTAGCCGACGGAGTCTAAACGAAAGTTGTAGAGTACATTCCCATTTTCGCGTGGATATAAAGAACATCAAAAGTTCGTATGCGAAAGTTACGAATTTTTCAAGTTGTAACTCGAAATTGCGAAGTCTGTTGCAAATCCGATGACGTGGCGCAATCTGGACCCTCCATTGCTGACTCAGTACCCGCCTCGGATAAGTGATGCGTCACCCCTCGCTACGCCCAGCGTCCGAGCTCAGAACGCGTCGCGTACGAAGGGTCTTCATGTGGTCCGAGATCAGGCCGCGTAACACTTGCGAAGCTTGACACCTGGAGGTCTGATCCGAAGCTACGCCCCGCGTAGCTGCTGAACGCCCAGCGTACCACCGAGGCTTCGCGCCCATAAAAGGGGTCCGAAGGCAGCCTTCATTTTCACACCAAAACTCACTCTCTCTCTAAAAACTTTCTCTCTCTAAGTGCTCTAAACACCCCTAAGCCCTAGATAAATCCCCTAACACCCTAGGGAAGCCCCGAGGCTCCCGGAGACCCAAGAAAAAGGAGTCTTTCAGTTTTGAAACCCTGCTCCAATTAAGTTCCGGTTTTCTATAAAATTCGCTGTATGTGTGCTACGCTTATGCAATTTTTTTATATAGCTTTCAAATAATTATAGGAATGTTATTAGGTCCTTAAAATAATTATTTGGGCTATTATTATGAATTATATTGAGTGTTATTAACGCTTATATAATAATAATAATAATAGTCAGACAATTAATTTATTGCGATTATCGTTAGACTAAACCCTAGTGGTATCGATACTAGGTTTTATCGAAGGAAAATCGTTTTGAGAGTATCGAAGCGCTGTCCGAGTGCTGAGTCACCACCTTTCAGGTGAGTGCATAGTTACTTTCAGCTTACACATAGATATGAAGTATTTTATATAAATTACATGCTATGTGTGCATATTATCTGAATACTTGCTATCTATGCTGGATGAACGTTGTTATACATGTTTTCAATGATTTAAATTGTTTATGTATTTTATATCTACGAAAATGTTGGGGTAAAACATGGGTAGATGTAATAGGTGATGTGTGATAAAATGATGAGAGGCCTCGATGTTGATGTTGTTGATTCTGTCATCTAGCGGAGTATGGATGACGACCACAGACTCTTCTAGACAGTCCAGTGGAACATTAGCAGGCTCGCAACCTGTAGGTGTTTGTGAACGATGTGTTCACCTGTGTACTCCATCCCCCACATCGTTGCCTTTAGAACATTTATTGCTGAGGAATCCCCTTAGCAGTAGTGTCCGTCCCGATGATGATCCTTAGGTTAGGTCCCTTATGATAGGTGTTTAGGGACGTAAAGTGAGGATAACGGGAACGGGTAATCGGGTTATTGTTTATTGATGAAATTAATAAACTTATTTATTGTGCGTTGAAAACCCTATGTGTTCATTAGGCTCCCAAGCCTAACCCACTCAGTTTTATGTATTACAGGAAGTGGCGCTTGAGCATAGATATGATCTTGGATGAGGGATTACGGATATAGGCCTGTAGATATCAAATAATGTAGTAAGGCTTATATTGTACTGTTCATGCTTTTGATTTGTACGAACATGACATCCCAAGTCTTTTAATGAAATACATTTCTATGGAAATGCTTTTGATAAATCTTTATCATATTTGTTTTGGGACAAATTCCGCAACACTTTTATTTAAAATGTTACTCTGATTTTTAAATAAAGCATAAACAAACCGGTCTTTTCTGGCTGTGATTTTGGGGATGTCATACGGACAGTTATGTAGTCGTATTGGGGGTGGATGTAGCCTTATCAACTACATTCATCCAAAGTATGATTGTCATGTGCCTATGAGTGATTGTCATGGTCGATGAAACAAAAAATCACCCTTTTAGATTCTTAAAAGGGAGAAAATGTCATTTCTACAACTTTACCCTCCTTACACGTTTCTCACCACTAGTTTCTCACACAGTCACCATAGAGGAGGCGCATCAAGGTATCCAGTTTCACCAGGCCCTAGTGGCCCACGGAATGATTGAAGACGACCCTGAGATAGAACAAGAGGCAACACCCGACATTGAGCCCGACGAGTATACTGATACGGACTATGAGTTTGATAAGACTGATGAAGACATGGAGGAGGATAGAGACACAGATGAAGCCCCCGTTGAACCACTTACCGACGATGCACACCAGGACCACCCTGTTCACCAGGGAATCCCGTTGGTGAGGCTTACTCTCTTGAAGCAGACGTTGCCACACTTCGGCAACAACTATTTGCCATGGAGGCACGAACCGTGTAAGCTGAGCAGGAAAGGGATGAGGTCATCGGAGAGATGTCCGAGATGGCTCAGTTGTTGGCACAACATTTTGGGATATGATTTTGCTACCACCATTAGACACCTCCTAGTGTGTTTAGAACCAGTAGTACCCCTTATCAGTATTATGTTTCTTTTATGTGCCCTAAGTTAGGTACTACTGACTCTATGTTTAAGTGATCACACTCCTCAAAGAGTCATCATGTTGTCGAACTTTGTATGCCCTCTCGGGAAAATTTTCATGTATCAAATCGAATATTATTATTAATGCAAGGTATTATGTGTTTTAATGTGATGTTGTTATCTGCTATGCGGATTATTTCTTTGTTCAATGTTATAAATTTTGGAACTAATTACATACACAAATCAATTCACCTATGTAGCAATACCCTAAACTTGAGATATACAATGAACTCAACATCCTTCTGTTCAATGACAGCAAGATGCCTAAAAGACCCATCCGAGGAAATGATCAGCCTCCGACTCCACCGGATATTAACTTTGTCGCATTCCAAGCGGCTGTATCTGCTGCAGTCACGACAACATTGGCACAGTTTCACAACGGAAACAACGGCGGAGGAAACGGTCAGGGAGCCGTAAGTTCAAACAACGGAAGGAATCGAGGAACTACAAAGACCTATACCTACAAAGATTTCACTAATGCCAAACCACGAACCTTTAACGGAACAGGAGGCGTGATAACTCTCAAGAGGTGGATATAAAAGGTCGAATCGGTGTTTGAGATATGCGGATGCCATGAACCTTGCACGTTTGTTGATCAAGCTCTCACCTGGCGGAATGGATATATGGAGGCTATGACTCTTACAGTAGCTAATGATATGACATGGGTAGAGTTGAAAGAAATGCTAATGGCTGAATACTGCCCACGTGGAGAGATTCAGAAAATGAAGCAAGAGTTGTGCAACCTCACAGTCCGAAACTCTGACATCGATGCCTACATATCAAGGTTTAGTGAACTGTCTCTATTGTGCCCTGGAATGATTACCTCGGAAGGAAAGAAGATCGAAAGGTTCATCTGGGGATTAACCTCCCCAGTCCAAGAAAATGTAATAGCCACGAATCCAGAAACCTTTGACAGCGCCAAGAGGTTAGCTAAGAAGCTGTACGATCACAAGAACAAGAAGGGTGAAAAAGCAGGGGAAACCGAAAGAAAGAAGGAAGGCGATAACAAGAAGGGAAATAATAACAAGCAAAAGGGACGACAAGGCTCGGAGTCATCAAAGAAACAACAAATGATAGCAGTCCATGCTACCACTACTCAAACTCCTCCCACACCACATGCTCCAGCCTCATTAACACCTAATGCTCCCCGACAATACATGAGAAATCTCCCAATGTGCAACAAATGCAATTTCCATCACCACGGTGAATGCAGGGAGATGCATTGTACCAGTTGCAACCGAAAAGGTCATACGACAAGATACTGTAGGACCTATCCTCTACAGAATCAACAACAAGGAAACAACAACAACAACAACAACAACAACAACAACAACAACAACATCAACCGCAACAACAACAACAACAACAACAACAACAACAACAACAACGATGGGGCCAGCCACACCTGCCATAGGTGTCGGAGAATTGGACACTTCCGTCGGAACTGCCCCAACGCTACAAACCAAGGAAATGGAGGATCGGGAAGGGTTTTAACTTTGGGACAAGGAGAAGCAGTCCAAGACCCTACTGTTGTCAGAGGTACGTTCCTCCTTAACAACACATACACATGCATTTTATTTGATAGTGGGGCAGAACGAAGTTTTGTGAGTAACAAATTCAAACATTTACTAAAACAACAACCCCAGAAGCTCAATGAAGCCTTCACGGTGGAAATGGCTAATGGGAAAACAGAGTCAACTAAGGATATCTATGTAGGGTGCACGTTATCATTAAACCACCACACTTTCCAAATAAATTTGATGCCAGTAAATATTTAGAGCTTTGATGTGATCATCGGCATGGATTGGTTGAGCCCCCATCATGTTGATATTATATGCCACGAGAAGGCCATTCGCATTCACCTCCCCAATCACGAAACCCTAATCATCTACGGAGATAAACCCAACATCAACCTTCGTCTAATTTCATGCATCAAGTCACATAAATGCCTACATAAAAGGAACTACTCATTCCTTGTTCTCATCATGGACAATTCGAAGGAAGAAATAAACATTCGAGATATTCCAGTGGCATGCGACTTTTTAAACGAATTTCCCGAGGATCTTCCGGGAATACCCCCAATAGACAAGTCGAATTTCGGATTGAACTTGTACTAGGAGATACTCCAGTCGCCAAATCACCCTATAGGTTGGCTCCTGCAAAGATGCAGGAATTGTCAAGCCAACTAAGAAAACTCTTGAACAAAGGATTCATCAGACCCAATTTCTCGCCATGGGGAGCTCCGATTCTTTTCATTAAGAAGAAAGATGGATCCTTCAGGATGTGCATCGACTATAGAGAGTTGAATAAGCTCACTATCAAAAATCGCTACCCACTTCCACGAATCGACGATCTATTTGATCAGCTGCAAGGGGCCAGTTACTTATCGATTATAGATTTGAGATCTGGCTATCATCAACTCAAGGTCCGAGATGAGGACATTCCTAAGACCGCTTTCCAAACTCGCTATGGATATTATGAATTTGTTGTAATGCCTTTCGGTCTAACAAATGCTCTTACCGCATTTATAGACCTGATGAATCGAGTTTGTCGTCCATTCCTAGACAATTTCGTGATTGTTTTCATAGACGATATCTTGGTATATTCTCAAAGCGAAGAAGAACATAGTCGACATCTCCGAAAAATCTTGGAAGCCCTCCGAGCTGAAAAGTTGTATGCAAAACTCACTAAGTGTGAGTTTTGGCTTCGCAGCGTAAACTTTTTAGGTCATGTTGTCAGTAAACAAGGGATACATGTGGATCCCTCCAAGATCAAGGCCATCGAAGGCTGGGCAATTCCAAGAATCCCAACCAAGATCCGTCAATTCTTGGGTCTCACAGGCTACAACCAAAGGTTCATCCAAAACTTTTCCAGAATAGCCAAACCCCTCACCACGTTGACACAAAAATGAGTGCCTTTCGACTGGACGGGAAAGCAAGAAGCCGCTTTCCAAACCTTGAAGCAAGCCCTCTATAGTGCACCAGTATTATCCTTACCAGAGGGAACAAAAGATTTTGTGGTGTACTGTGTAGGGCTGTCAAATCGAGCAGGCGTGTCGTCTTTTTGTCGGACACGACACGACACGATGTCATGTTTTTTTCATTAGCACGAAAACAAACCAATTAAAACATGAGAACACGACACAACACGACAAAGATAATATTACATACCTATTAGTGTATTTCATTCATACTAAAAGATATATAACACGATAAAAACGAGAAACACGAAAACCCCAACAACCACATGCTTAATCGTGTCAATTTCGTGTCGATTTATGAACGCGAACATGACACGACATGACATTGTGTTTTTTAATCTTGACACGAACACGAATTCGAATGTTGATTTCGTCCTGATGTCGTTTCGTTTCGTGTATTTTTGTCATGTCGTGTCATAAATTTACACCCCTAGTACTGTGATCCTTCTAATCAGGGTTTAGGTTGTGTACTTATACAGCGTGGAAAGGTAATAACATATGCATCTAGACAACTGAAAACTCGTGAAGTGAATTACACCACACATGATCTCGACCCGGGAGCTGTGGTCTTCGCGTTGAAGATTTGGAGGCACTACCTTTATGGTACAAAGTGCACCATTTTCACTGATCATAAAAGCCTCCAACACATTCTGAATCAGAAGGAGTTAAACATGAGACAACGAAGATGGGATGAAATATTAAATGATTATGAATGTAAGATCAAGTACCATCCGGGCAAGGCTAACGTTGTAGCTGATGCCCTGATCCCAAAAGAATATTCAAGACATCACATGAAAACTCTCTTGATAACCACTCAATCCCACCTAATTCCGCAGATCAAAGAAGCCCAGTTGGATGCATTGAAACCCGACAACACTACAAGTGAATCATTGCGTGGGATGGAGAAGGACCTTGAAGTCAAAGAGGATGGAGGATACTATTTCATGGGTAGAATCTGGGTCCCTAAACATGGGGAATTCAGAGAAGTAGTCTTGGATGAAGCTCACAAGACACGATACTCTATCTATCCGGGTTCGGATAAGATTTATCCGGATATCAAGCAACATTATTGGTGGCCAAACATGAAGGCAGGAATCGCCACTTATGTGGGCAAGTGTCTCACTGGCGCTAAGGTGAAAGTGGAATATCAAAAGCCCTCAGGACTATTACAACAACCTGTAATACTCGAGTCGAAATGGGAAAGGATTACCATGGACTTCGTGACCAGATTACCCAAGACAAAGGACGGGTTAGATGCTATATGGGTAATTTTCGATAGATTAACAAAATCCGTTCATTTCCTGCCAATAAAGGAATCGTACAAGATGGAAAGATTGACCCGAATCTACATCAAGGAGATCGTGAGACTCCATGGAGTGCCAGTATCCATTATCTTGGACTGAGATAGTAGATTTACTTCACGATTTTGGCAGTTGCTACAGAAGGCAATGAGAACACAATTAGACATGAGCACTGCCTACCACCCTCAATCGGATGGGCAAAGCGAGCGCACCATCCAGACGCTTGAGGACATGCTTAGAGCCTGTGTGATCTACTTCTGCAAGTCTTGGGACACCCACTTACCTCTGATTGAATTCTCATACAATAACGGTTATCACACGAGAATCAAGGTTGCTCCTTTCGAAGCATTGTATGGTCGTAAATGCAGGTCACCTCAATGTTGGGCTAAGGTGGATGACTCTCAACTAGCGAAGCGGCAGGCACCGAACAATACTCTAACAAGACCAAAGATTACCCGTGAAACAACTGAGAAGATAATTCAAATCAGATCTCGACTTCAAGCATCGCGGGACCGAAAAAAGTGCTAAGCTGATAAACGGCGAAAGCCTCTGGAATTTCAAGTTGGAGACCGGGTGCTATTGAAAGTCTCTCCCTAGAAAGGGATGATTCATTTTGGGAAATGGGGGAAACTAAACCCGCGATACATTGGACCATTCGAGATTCTTGCCTGAATCTGTCCAATGGCTTATAGGTTGCAGCTACCTGCGGAGCTCAGCAACATACACCCCGTATTCCATAATTCGAAAAGTGCTTATCCGACGAAACTCTAGGTATTCCATTAGAAGAAATAGAAATCAACGAGAGTCTCTTGTTCATTGAAGAACCAATTGAAATCATTGACATGGGAACGCGAGGACCAAATGAAGCAGAAGTACCCTCACCTATTCTCGCATCTTCAAACCTAGTTTTCGAAAGAATTTCGGGACAGAATTCCCTCTAACAAGGGGATGATGTCACAACCAACAAATTAGCTAGGAAATTCTATAACTTCTTAAACATTTTCAATGACAACAATTGTAACTCTAACTTGATAATGCATATGATGTTACTTCAATAACAAAAAATTTCCATCAAAATCCAATTGTAAAGCCCAAACTTCATACAAACATTTTAAATAGTCAAATAAAGATTGAAAACCGTATGTGACAACCCGAAAATTTTTGCTTTAAAATCCATTCAATCCAACCAAATTCATACTCACTTCTTGTATCTTTTAGCACTTTTTAGAGTCTGTTTGAGTGTTCTAAGCCTAGTACAATCAAGGTATGGGTCTAGGGATGAGTTTGCTTGAGTTCAAAACCTTTCAAATGAGCCAAACACCCCTTCATGAGGAGTGTGCGGTCACACACATGGGTGTACGGCCGTACACCTATCCCAACCGTACACTCCCTGCTACATATGTGATACTTAGCAATTTTAATGACTTTTAAACACTCTCAAGCCTAGATTTTGGATTCTCTCTCAACTATCATCAAGATTTTCATCTAGATCTTCAAATAAGTAAGTGTTTCTTCCATTGTTAGTTGATACAATGCTTTAACTACTAAAGATCTGTTGGGTTTCACTTAGTACGTAGTGACACGAGACTAAGATCATTAACACAGAGTTTTGTATAACCATAAACCTCTGTGGTAAGTGCTGAGAGTCTCAAGGGTTACATTAGTGAGATGAAATGTAATGAAGAAAAATGATATAGGTGGTATAAGAAGAGAATGTACCTTTGCTATAAAAGAATGACCAAGCAGAAAACACTAAACTCAATATGAGAAGAGTAGGGTACCTCACGATTAGAGTGAATGTAACAGCCTAAATTGGGAAAACATGATTTCTATATATCATGTTATTAAGGCTTCACTTAGAATCTATAGAGGCTTTGGTCAACATGAAGCAACATGTATCTAGGGACACTTAATTAATTCAAAGAAAAGAATTTATACCTACTTGAGCTTCACCATTGAGAGTAGCATGTATACAAAGAAAAGCATGAGAAAAATAGAATAAAGTAAAAAAAAAAAAAAAAAAAAAATTTATATTTTGTGGAAAATTTTTAATAAAACAAAAGGAAAAATATTTTTGGATTTGATGAAATAAAAAAAATAAAAAGAAAAAAATAAAAAAATGAGAATGGAAAAGAGTGTACAAAAGAATACAACCGAAATCCCTTTTAATGAAAAAGAAGCGAACGAGTTCAGAAGGACCGAACCCGAAATAGACCGAGTGTTCGGGTCATTTCGGTTCCCGGGTGAACCGAACCAGAAATACACCGAGCGTTCGCTCTATTTCGCTTCTTACCTTTAGTGAAGCGAAGGCGATTTTGGTACTGATTCTGCTTCCATCATTCCTAGGCCTTGTAAGATCTTGTTGAAACTTGCTTCAGGTAAAGCCTTAGTGAATATATCTACTATTTGATCAGTGCTCCTAACGAAGTTAATCTCCACGTTGCTATCTTCCACATGATATTTGACAAAGTGATACCTCAATGTTGTTTGCTTTGTCGTCAAGTGTTGCACTGGGTTATGAAAAATTCTAATTTCACTTTCAGAGTCACAATATAGTGGGATTTTCTTCATGTTCAGCCCATAGTCTCGAAGCTGACTTTGTATCCAAACAACCTGAGATGTGCGTGAGGCGGCGGCTATGTATTCAACTTCAGCCCTGAAACATAGGTTTGTTTCTTTAATTTCGAGCTAACGAATTTACCATCAAGAAATTGGCATCCTCTAGTAGTGCTTTTTCGATCTAATCCACAACCACCTAGGTCAGCATCTGATAACACTTGAAAAAAGAAACCTGAGTTGGCTGGATACCATAGACCGAGAGAGGAAGTTCGCTTCAGATAGCGAAAGATGTTTTTCACGGCTAACATGTGAGGTTCGCATGGGTTAGCTTGGAATCGGGCACAATAGCAGACTGAGAACATGATGTCTAGCCTGCTAGCTTTGAGATACATCAATGACCCATCATCTGACGATAAAGCGTCATGTCAGCTGCTGGCTTCTCCAAAGAAGGTGTTACGTTAGTCCCAAGAGCCATATGAACTTTCACTTTGGAGTCTCCCAACATGTCAAATTTGGCAAGTAATGTCTTTGTATATGCCTCCTGATTGATAAAAATACCTTCGGGTCCCTGTCTAATATTTAAGCCAATGAAAAAGTTAATTGGACTCATTGAGCTCATCTCAAATTTAGTTTCCATCAACTTCGTAAGTTCAGCTGTTAAGCTGGGATTAGTGGAGTCGAAGATGATGTCATCAACGTAAATTTGGACAATCATAAGGTGGTTACTCTCTCGAATAGCGCAGATGGATCAATCACGCGGTTCTGCAGCGTCCTCCAACTCGCTGTCCGCGCCCCTTCACTTTCTCTGCTGGACGGGAAGATGCGAATCGTGAAGGCCTTCCCACCACGCGAAGTTCAAACCTCGCCGGAGAGGAATTGAAAACCGGAAAAAAAGCCCTTCGCAATCGAAGGTGAAAGCGGGAAAAAGACGACGAAAGCCTTTTTTCTTTCTTTTTCAGCCGACTTGAAAGGTGCTCTCAGTGTACCGCCATACGCACCCAGACATTAGACCAAGCAGGAACCGGGGATCAAAGTTCCATTGATTCAGAAAGAAGGTTGGGTCAATCGAACCTTTTTTAAATTCTGAAATTTTTAAGAATCGAGTGAGAGTTTCATACCAAGCTCTAGGAGCCTACTTCAGGCTATATACCGCTTTGTCTAGAATGTAGCAGTGATCTAGATGCTTCTCGTTCACAAAGCATGGAGGTTGCTCAACGTACACAATTTCTTCCAGTTCTCCGTTGAGAAAGGCACACTTTACGTCCATTTGATAGACTTCAAAGTTTTTGTGTGCAACATAAGCAAGAAATTTCGAACATCCAACTGAGCCTTGTTACGAATCACATGCCCCTCCTTATCCATCTAATTTCTGAATACCCATTTGAGACCAACAACCGAAGCATCCTTTGGAGATGGAATTAAACCCCATACTTTGTTTATTTCAAATTCGTTTAGCTCGTCTTGCATGGCTTGAACCCAATCAGAATGGTCAAGAGCTGAATTCACAGTCTTTGGTTCAACTTTTGAGACAAAAGAGTTGAGCATGCAAAGTTCTACTTGAGAGAATAATGCAGCTTGTTTCGCTTTGATCTGTGATCAAGTTAAAACCTTTTCTGAAGATTCCCTAATGATTTGACTTTGAGGATGGTATTTGGTCCATTTAATGAGAGGAGGGTAATTGGGATCATAAGAAGGATCGAGTTTTGCATTGACTTCGTCTTCCAATTCGGATAGTGTATCATCATCATTGACATTTGTGTTCTCCCCCTCGAATGATGACACATGTTCAATTTCTGGATCAGAATGTTCCCTTTCGTTTGGACTTTCGGTTGAGCTAGATGATTGTGATGTTGAATTCTCCCCCTGAAATGAAGATCCTTGATCATTTGGTAGAGACGAGCCCTCCCCTTGGACAGAAGGACGGTCACCAGAAAGTTCGCTTGAGTCAGGCCTTTCGGCTGCCATTGGTTGATCAGCTGCCATCTTCTATGCAGCATCATCGATAATTTGTTTCAAACTGTCAACTTTGTTATCTTCCGCCTTGGATTCAGAATCGATAGCTTTTTCAGGTTCATCGAAGAGAAGCATATATTGCTCGAAAAGATTTGAGATAGGTACAATAACTTGACTAGACTTTGGAAAGATTTCCTGCATTTCATCTTCAGTTGTCTTCAACTTCTTGACATAATTGTCATTGAAAGTGACATAGTATGTCTGTTCAATCTTCTTTGAGAGTTTATTCAGAACTCTATACGCCTTCGATTGCAAGAAGTATCCCAAAAATATTCCTTCAACAGCCTTAGCATCAAACTTGTTTCGATTCTCCTTTGAGTTACAGACGAAGCATCTTGAACCAAACACATGAAAGAACTTCACATTAGGCTTGCGGTTGTTCAAGATCTCGTAAGGATTGATAGAGAATCGCTTGTTTAGATATGATCTATTCTGAGTGTAACAAGCAGTAGCAATAGCGTCAGCCCAGAAATATAAAGGCAAGGAAACGAAGCTTAGCATAATTTGAGCCGCTTCACACAAATATCGGTTTCGTCTTTCGAAGATTCCATTCTGCTGTGGAGTGTATGGAGCAGAGAAATTGTGTGTCGTTCTCGTTTCAGCTAGAAAATCTTTGAAATCCTTGTTCTTAAATTCCAAGCCATTTTCGCTTCTTACATTACGAACCACCTTTCGCAGTTGAACCTCTACTTGCTTTATGAAGAACTAGAGCTTAGGAGTTGCCTCTGATTTTTGCATCAATAAGAATACACATGTGAAGCGAGAGAAGTCGTCAATGATGACCATAATGTACTTGTTCCATCCAATACTTTCAATAGAGGAGGGACCACATAGGTCTATATGTAACATCTCTAATGGTTCTCTCACCTTTGTGTTGATAATAGAAGGATGACTTTGTCGACTTTTCTTTCCCATTTCATAAGCTGCACATAGATGTTCTTTGTCGAATTTGAGAACTGGAAGACCTCGAACATTATCTCCCAATACTAGCTTCTTGATATCCTTGAAATTGAGATGAGATAGCCTTTGATGCCATACCAGCTTTCGTCTGAGTGAGCCTTCGTTAGCAAGCAGACTGTTGGTTTCCCTTTAATTGGATTGAGGTTTAAAGGGTACATTTCCCCCTTTCGCTTTGATTTTAGCAGTATGTTATTTAACTTCTTTTCGACTATCTTTGAGCCTTCATGATCAAACGAGACCTTCAATCCGGACCCAACTACCAGTTGTGATACACTGATAAGGTTGTGTTGCAATCCTTCAACGTATGCGACCTTTCTTATTGATAAATCACCATTTGTAATCATTCCATAGCCTTTGATAGTTCCAAATGACTTGTTGTCGTACTTCACAATTCCACCATCCTTGAGAGACCGAAACTCCCTTAGTTATTCCTTTCGTCATGTCATGTGACGTGAGCAGCCACTATCAATATACTATTCTTCGTCAAATTGCTCGTCACGTATAACCTGCAAAATATCAAGCAAATTTAGGAACCCAAAGTTTTCTTGGGTCCTTGTGAGCCTTTTACAGGACAGGGAACAGTAAGAGAAACATTAACCATATAAGTTCTTTTAATTAGATTTGTTTCATCTTTTCTCTTTATTGTAAAAACTTTGATTTTGTTTGGCTTAGATACATTAGACGTAGGATTCAAAACTTTGATGTGTGCATGCTTTTGGATATTTTTCGGGCATTTGTTGTCTTCTGGAAAGAGCTTTCCTTTCCCCCGTGAATCTTTTGAAGGATAAGAATTGGAATAAGAATGAGAAGAATAAGGTTTAGAAGCGATATTTGATCGTCGATTATCACTCTTCCTTGGTTGAGAACGAGAACACTCTTCCCTTCTGTTCGTCTGGTTGAACTTGGGACCGAACCCATCCTTTCGGCTGCTTACTCTCTGAGGACCGAAACCTTCCTTTCAGTTGCTTTCAATTTGAGGACCGAAACCCTCCTTTCGGTCGCTTACCTACTGTGGACCGAAACCCTCCTTTCGGTTCCTTCCATTCCAAGGACTGAAACCTTTCTTTCTGTTGCTTCTTGGTTCTCCTCGTGACTTATGTTTCTTTTCATACCTTACGTAATGAGGATTCTGAGATCGCCAAAACTGTTTTCTTTCTGAGAGATTCTTCTTGTTTCTTAGATTTCTTTAGTATTTTCGTTCTGCCACCTGTTTTGGATTTTTATGAATATTGGCATTTTTCTTCGGCACTTGATCATGGCTTTCTCTCTTTAATGAAAACGTCTCACTGGACGTTATCACTGGTTCACTCGAAGATGTTTTGGTGCCACTTGTGCTTGGCACATCATATCTTGTAGGTTCACTAAGTGGCTCCGGCACGTACCTACCCTTTACTCTCCATGAGGTTTTCTGAGATAGGCCTTTTGTTTCATCATCATTATCTATTGGTGCTGACCAGAAGAACTCCTCACATCCATTTGCATTATCTTCTTCTACCATAGCTGTCAGTTCTGCTGTTT
The DNA here is from genome assembly GCF_002870075.4 of Lactuca sativa. Taxonomy (NCBI): domain Eukaryota; kingdom Viridiplantae; phylum Streptophyta; class Magnoliopsida; order Asterales; family Asteraceae; genus Lactuca; species Lactuca sativa. Next base: position 90,135,011 of record NC_056626.2, read on the forward strand.
GTTGAGGTGTGACTCCCTGAACTGTGTAGACTTGATTTTGAGTGGTTTGAACCTTTTGATATACAACCGCTTTTGCCTTAAGAATTTTGGTCTTGTCTATCAATGAGCGAGCGAACTCAACAGAGTTTTCAGAGATCAGATTTTTGTTAGGTTCGGGTTCGCTCTTGACAAATTCTGAACAGTCCACCAAGTCCTCTACAGAGATTTCACTCATGTCATCATCCTCATTAAGTTCAGATGCATTTTCAACATCAATTTTATTTTCTAAACTTAGTTTGGCATTCAATGAGTCAAATTTATGTACAATTTCGGTTCTTAACTTCAATTTATCATTTTGCATCTAATAGATTTTTGAGCATGTCCTTATGGTCTTTTGACTTTATGTAGGACTCTATTTTGTCAAGACCAATTTTGTAGGCAGGAGAGACTTCGTCAGAAGATACAACATTTTCACAGTTGTCAGCTTCGACATCTACTTCATCCTCCTTTAACTCAAGGAAGGGTAAAATCATGCGACGTATCTTCTTTCCTATTTCACAATCGAGATGTAATTGAGTGATATTAAAATAAAGTCTTTTCGCAATTAAACAAAAAACATTTCGATGTTTTAAAAGCTTAAGATTGTCTTGTTGCAAATAGATCGACTCATCCCTAGACCTAATTAACTCTTTCTCCTTCTGCTTAATCCACATCCTCCTCTCCTAACTTTTCAACGATATCCTGCTAATTTGATCAGTCAGGTTAGAGTTTGTGACACGAGTTTGGGTAAGACTTCTACTTATATTAGAAAATTTAGATTTTAAGCTATTCGTTTCCTTTTCATAGTTAGTAATAGGTATTTTCAAAGGAACAAGAATATTTTGTACCTTCTTGATCAACTCATCACATTCATTGATCTGTGCATTGTCAGGTTTCGCAGCGAAACACCTGTGCTCTCGCTCCTTCTCATCTTCCAGCCCACCATCTTTTGTGTATCCTCGCATATAAGATACACTTTTTGTCACCATCAAACAACTTCCTGCATCATATTCGTCTTTCACCAGCATCGCCTTGCCATGAGTCGGTTTTCTCACCTCTTCGTCCTCTGAATCTGTGGACCATACCTGCACTCCACCAATTTCATCATTGTCACCTGTATCCTGTAGAATCAAGGCATTCATGGTGTTATTGTTAGCTTCTTATTTTCTTTTATTAATCTCCTCCAATCATCTCAGGAGGTTCGCTTCCTCATCATCCTCATCAACCTTCTCTACCTTTTTCTTCAGCATGCAGTCTTTGGGAAAGTGATTCTTGCCTCCACAATAGTGGCATTCATAGCCTGAGTCACCACCAATATTCGACTCCTTCTTGGATTCTTCTAACTTTGAACCCATCTTCGGTTCCTCCTTCACTTTTTCAGAACTATAACTTCCCTACTAGTTTCGGTTTTTGTTGGCTGGGAACTTTCTTTTGATGAACTTTCTTGGATTTGAAACCATCAGGGCATACTCTTCACCATTTAGATCATAGTCAGCAATATCCAATTCTTCTTCTTCTTCAACAACATTTTTTCCTATTGAAACAAGAGCTAATGACCCCAAACTAGAAACCACGTTCGTTTCCTTTGACAACGCACTTTCAAGGGACTTCAGAATTCCCACCAGTTTCGCCAAATAGTACGATTGAACTGTTCATGTGCCTTCACCATGGACACAACCGTCATCCATTCGGGTCTAAGACCGTTCATAAAGGTGAATTTCTGTTTAATAACCTTCCTTTCAATGCCGTGCTTTATCGTCTTACTAATAAGATGATTAAACCGATCAAAGGTCTGAATGAGTTTCTATTCGGGCTTCTGTTTGAAATCCCCAAATTCAGAAAGCAGCAAGGTTTGAATCGAATGTTCCAGGTCTTCATATGTGGAATACAATTCTTTCAACCTGTCCCATATCTGTTTTGCTGTAGCACATGAACTCACCAATCGAAACGGATCCGACTGTAAGGCAAACCTAATCATTCTTAAGGATTTGATGTTGCACTGAAAGTTCGCTTTATCATCTTGAGGAATGTCTTTCACATCATTCACGAGCTGATTATACTCCTTTTGATTTTTAACAATCTTTGAAGTGCTTGAGTGAGCAAATGGACCAACTGTGATTGCTTCCCAGATCAAGTACCCATTATCCTCTGAGTCGATCACATAATCTTCGAAGTGGTGGTCCAAACTTCATAATCCTGAGTGTATAAGATTGAAATCCTTGTCCTTGATCCAATACTGTTGGAGATGTTGATTGGATTGGTTTGCGAATAATCCATAGACATTGTGATGAAGTTTGATCGATAACCTGTTTAAGATCAGACATGTAATTTATCGTTAGAGTGAGATCGACAATTAATGAGATACATTAATATGGAATGACGGCTCAATTAATATCAATAAATGCGGAAAAACCCTAATAATTTCTTCAACAGAAGTGATGTGTATGAATTACACAGCCTCCTGCTCTGATACCAATTGATGAGAATAAATCTCTAGATCGTTTAGATCTTTCGCGGGTATATTGATATAGAACAAACAAATCAGTCACAATATGACTAAGAACACAATATGGAATCAATATGAAGCTTATGATTCAAAAATAGTCACGCCTTAGCAGAGCTCAATAAAGAACTTCCACTGTAGAGGCGAGCTAGGGTTTACAGTACTTTGATAAGAAAGATAATGAAAGCGTTACTAACTAAGGATGCATGCATGCACCTTAAATACTAAAACCCTAGAGTAAAATAATGAACAGTTGGATAGGCCCAAACCGGCTACCAAAACTGGGCTAAGGACCGAGCCCATGATGCAACACTATAAACCTAAAAAGTTCCATGTTTTCATCCATGGAATACATCTATTTTGGATTAGATCTTCAAGAACACCAAGAACACCAAGAACACACACTTGTTCTTGAGCCATATTTACCCTAAAAGGCCTCCAAAGTGTGAGTACTTCTTTCATCATCTAGTTGGGCATGTTAAACACGTGTTTCTTAGCCTTGAATCTGCATAAAACTCATGATCTTCATGAGTGTATGGCTGCACACTCCTTAGTATGGCCGTACACCCATGTTTGAGACATAAACATGAGCCTTAGACACTCCTAAGCACTTATAAGCTATTAGAACACTTGTATCTTTAAACCCCTTTGAGCAAAGACCCAATATACATCATTTTGGTGTGTGTACGGCTGTACACACATGGGTAGCTGTACACTCCTTAGTATGGCCATACACTCCCCTTAGGTGAATCACATGTGATTCTAACACTTGGTTCAAGTGTCTCTTATTCCCTAAGAGTGTTTCCATGCATTTAGATGCTTCTAAACACTGTATTCATGCCAATATATGCCATTACATGTCATTTAGGATTCGTTTGAGTCTCAGGACTTCATTCGTGGAACTTCTCATCCTTACTTGAATTATTTGGATGACCAATCATAAGGTGAGTTCATACCCCTACATTTTATCACTTTTCACTGTTGTAAGGGGGGGGGGGGATACAAGTCTAAACACAAGAAACTGTGTTGATTATAAATAAAACTCTTTTAAATGTTCTAAATGACATCAAGTCATCAAAATGCTTTTAAGTATAAATGAACTCTTTTGGATATTAGAAAATGCTTTTAAACTCTTTTAAATATTGGAAAATGCTTTTAAATGGTTATTAAACTCTTTTAAATACTAAGATATGTTTTGAAATGTTTTATAAAATCTTTTAACTTATATTGTGTATAATTGATGTCCATGTAGATATAGTTATATAAGTAATGTTTAAAGGACTTAGGACTGACTATCACCTTTATTTCCTTTTCCTTGTTTGGATGTGGGCTTAGAGTACGGTTGTTTGTCCGAATGTCGTTTAAATACTAGTTATATATTATGTATATGTATGTAGATATAAAAGTCATATTAGTCAGTTTAATACCCTTGGGTAGCAAAGGTATTCTTTCAGGAGAAGTCAGTTTAATACCTTGGGTAGCAAGGGTATTCTTTCAGGATAAGTCAGTCAATTATATAGAACTTACTAGTAAACTATAGGGAGTACAGTTTAGAGAGTCAATCCACATTACTTGGTAGATAAATGCTTATCACTTGGTAGTTCATTGAAGTCATAGCAGTACATAGAGATCTAATACTTGTTAGTCTTATCTATTCAGAAAGTACGAACAGTAATACGAACTAAATATAAGGAACTCAAAAAGGTACATCTTTCAGTGTAACAAAAACCAAATATAAAAGGGTTACCCATGCACAGTACTGTACCTTCGCTTAATATGGGTATGCGAGCATTGTACTACTGTTGAGTATTATGGTGTTGCGTCTTGGGCCCTTTTGTATTGTAATCGGGTTGGGCTTGTCAATCCGTGTTTATCTAGATTAGTTTCCTTTTATTTAGATAAACTGTTAGGGTTTCATTATAAATATATGTATGCATGTATGCGTATAAAAAATAGATAGTCGATTACGTTGATTCTTATAACCATAATATACCTCTACAGTTGAAGTTCTTTATCGAGCTCTTCTGGGGTATTTTACATTAATCATTCGACATATTCAGTGCAATACTTGTGTTCTTTATTACGATCTTACTTATATTTTGCTTGGAATCATACGATCCTAATAGAACGTTGTTCTAACAATTGGTATCAGAGCGGGAGATTGTGTGATAAATACACTCTTCTTCTGTATTCTCAAATATTTAGGGTTTCCGCTTTTATCGAAGCTGTCGTCTTCTTAACGACGACTACTAGGTTTTTGATAAAATCCTAATCTCAAGTTTACAGGTAAGATTCTAGCAGCTCACCATGTCTCACGATGATACGCATACAAACCTAATTAACATCTCAAACAACATCGGTTCAACAACTAGAGTTCCCATACTCTATACTCAAGATTACGAGGTATGGGCTCATCACTTTGAAGATTACGTGGTTGGATCTGAGGATAATGGCTAACTCATCTGGGAAGCTATCATTCTTGGAACGTTTGTGCATTCAGAGACAAACACAATCGTCAAGACACAGAAGGATTACAACAAGTTGGAGACAGATGTTCAGAAGATGCCACAGGATGAGAAGGATAAGCTCCTATGTAATGTTAAAGCCATGCGAATGATAAGATTCGCCCTACAATCTAACACTTTTCGGCTTGTAGCTGTTGGATAAGGTGTCTAAGTCCATAACTATTTCGGGTCAGTACTTGACCCGACCCGGCATGGTCCATTTGGGTTGCATGGCACCATGCAATTGGATAGACTAAATGAGAGAAATAACACTTGGAGATTATTAATATATTATAAGTTTTAATATATTAATAATATTATTTGATTAGTTTGATCAATAATTAAATTAGAATTAATTAAGTGATCAAAGGATAACTAATTAAATATATGGGTTGATTATGTAAATCATTCATATCTTGTATAGTGGGCTAAGAGGCTCCATGGATCATCAAGTTGGGTTCCACCCATAGGATGCTCCATGGATGCTCTATAGGAGTTACAAACCCATGGGTCATGGAAATGAAGAGTCATGACACATTAGGGTTTACATGGTTTAACCATTAGATGTGTCAACACTATATAAGGATCCCATTCTCCACCAAAATTGGCTACACATAAGAAACTAGAGGGCTAGGCCGATTTCAAGAAGTGTGTATTCTCTCCAAGGTCTTTCCAAGAGCATTTGGTGTTGTGTGAAGCATTTGAGGCATCACACTTGGGGTGCTAGGCTCACAAGGTTTCTAGGAACATAAGCAACAACAAGGTGAGTTATTCTATCTTCCATTCAAGTTAAAATTGTTCCCCATGTATGCTAGATAGGAATATAACCTTGGAATTCAACTTTGCATGATAATTAGACAAACATAGATCCAAGGTTATTAGGGTTGCATGTACACTTAGGAAGTGTTAGAATGCTCAAAACCCATCAGTGGTATCAGAGCCTAGGCTTGTTTGTTTGTTATTTGTGCTTTAAGGTTGAAAAAGTCAAAAAACTTGCTGTCTGCCTGATGAACTCGCCGAGTCCATGGGGAGGACTCGCCGAGTTCATGTGTATCTTCAACCTACTCGCCGAGTAGGTTCATGCACTCGGCGAGTAGGAGCAACAGAGTGCAGATTTTCGACTTTAGTTGCTGGAAATGGACTAGAAACATTACCCTAAACTGTTTTGGTACATGAAAACTTGTTTTAGATGGTGTAATGTCTTTGCTAATCCAATTACAACAACTAGTTATCAAAATTACAAAGTTTTAAGGGTAATTTTGATTTATGAAAGTGTTCATATTCATGTTCTTGATCTTATGATGTTTAGATGATCATAGGAATTATTTGTAACCTACTTGGTAGTTTAATTCTTGATCATAATGTGTTTTAATGGAGTCCATAACTTGTCCTCAAGTTATGGAAAAACCAAAAGTCACTTGAGTTAAAAAACCATTAAAAGAACACAAGAGTTAGAAAAATGAAGAGTCTTCATTTTATTACTCTATTAAACTCATAAGTTACAAGAAATGAAAAGTTTTTTAAGTTAACAAAACTTGCCCTCAAGTTTTGGAACTAGTAAAGTCATGCTAAAAACTTTAGTTCCAACCCTTAGAATTTTAAAAGTTAAAATTCAACCCTTATACTTATATTATTATGATTTATTAATTATATATATATATATATATATATATATATATATATATATATATATATATATGTATAAGAACAAAGTCGTCTTACCGCTAGTACGCCTCATTCACGAAGCCGGTCTATAAGGTGGGTATAAGGTTGTTGCCTGTAAAATGGCAACTTAATGGGTGTCCACTCTCACCCACCACTTGCTTGACCGGTGGAGGGTCGTTAGCCGAACGGGTAAGACAAGGACTTATATATTCTCATTAAAAGTATGATGAATATTATAAAGTAACTAAATGTTATTAAATTCCCAATCTTAGTTACTTTAGGAAAAATGTGAATAAGGTGCTAATCCATGAAATTACACTTTACACTTTGTTTAAGTCGTTGGTGGAGCATGTGTGGTTAACCGGCACACTAACTTCGACTTAACAAGGTAGGTAAAGGGTGACTTAGAGTTTATTATAGTATCGGTGGAGCGTGTGTGGTTTACCGGCACATTGATTGAGTGATAAACTTTAAGGGCACCAACTGATTTGCATGGTTACTTCACACCTCGTTTTGTGATCCTCGGCATACCAGTCACAAAACTTGGAGGGCACACTCGAGATTGAAACATGCCTTTGAAAAGTTCATTGAATCTCAAAGAATCTAGGAATTTCTAAGAACCAATCAAAAACCTAATATTTAATATTTCGGTTTTCGTGGTGGAAATTGGTGAATCGTTATTCACCTACCTTTCAAATATGTTATAGCTTGGATTACGGCATACCTCTTCTAAGTTATAATATATTGTGATTGGATCCTAGCCTTAATATTACATTTGGGTGTTTTATTAAGGATTCTCTTAATATCTAAACTAGTCCTGTCCTTCTCTTTCAGATGTCTTCAAACAATGCTGCTTCTGGCTCTAACCCTAATGGCTCCTTTACCCTTATGAACTTGTGTGGGAAAGTCACTTTTGATGGATCCAACTTCAATGAGTGGATCAGAAACATCAGGATGATCACCCGCTACGAGGACAAAGAATATGTCCTTGACAAGGAGCTTAAGGAGATTGATGAGACCACTGCAACTCCTCAGGAGATCGCTGACTTTCAGGCACATGAAAGGGATGCTACAAAAGTGGCATGCATCATGATGGCCACGATGACAGCGGAACTCCAAAAGTCTTATGAGGATTTCTACCCTTATGAAATGCACCAAGATCTGATGGAAAGATACCATCAAAGTGCACGACAAGAGAGGTATGAAATCATCTGCTCCATGATAACAGCCTTGATGAAGGACGGGGATTCCGTCACGAGCCACATGCAGAAAATGAAAAGGTATGTGGATCGTTTGCTGAAACTTAATGTGAACTTCCCTGAGGAGCTTGCAATAGATATAATTTTGCACTCCTTACCATCGTGCTATGATCAATTCCGCATGACATATCACATGAATAAGGAAGAGGTCACACTCAGCAAACTTCAGGGACTTCTCAAGACCGCAGAATCAGGTCTTAAGGGGAAGTCGGTTGTTAACACTCCTACTCCAAACTGTACTCCGGTTATGGCAATCGGGAAAAGTTGAGGGAAGAAGAGAAAGAGCTCTTCGAAGGGTACCAAGGCTCGGACCCTTGATGGCTCTTCTTCAAGTGGAACCAAGAAAGGTTTCATCACTCCTTCTTCTGATCCAAAAGAGGCCGAATGCTTCTATTGCCATGAAAAATCACATTGGAAGCGGAACTGCCCAAAATACCAGCAAGATGTGAAGGATGGGAAAGTTAAACCCAACCATGCAGGTATTTACACTATCATTTCTAATAACTCACCCCATTCTAAATCTTGGGTCCTTGATAGCGGTTGTGGTATTCATATTTGTTGTGAATTGTAGGGACTAAGAAGAAGTGAGAATGTGGAGCAAGGAAGAATAAACTTAATCATGGGGAATAGGAAAGCTTTACCTGTCACCAAGATTGGAGTTTATACTTTATCGCTAAGTAGTGGGTTTAGTTTAGATTTGAATAAGTGTTGTTATTCGCCAGAAATGGAAAGAAATATTATTTCCTTTCATGCATTGTATAAACAAGGTTTCACCTTTTCGTTTGATAATGAAGTTGGTTCGATTAATGCTTTCTTTAATAATGTTCTTTATTTTAAAGCATTACCTTGTAATGGCGTGTATGAAACAGTATCTGTGGTTGATAACTTAGGAAATAATGTATTGTGTATTGATTCTGTTAATAATAATAACTTGGATAAAGCATCATTATGGCATTGTCGTCTTGGACATATAAGCAAGAAACGCATAGGCCAACTCCAAAAAGATGGAGTCTTGGAGTCATTTGACCTAAAATCAGATGATAGTTGCGAATCATGCTTACTTGGAAAAATGAAAAAGTCACCCTTCACAGATTCTTGTGAGAGGGGTGAAGGTTTGTTGGACCTTGTACACACGGATGTGTGTGGACCATTCAAACATGCCACAAGGGATGCTAATCGTTATTATTTGACTTTTACTGACGATTACAGTAGATATGGATATGTCTACTTGATCAAGCATAAGTCAGAGACTTTCGAAAGGTTTAAGGAATTTAAACAGGAAGTCGAGAATCAATTGGGCAGGAACATTAAGATGCTTCGATTCGATCGTGGTGGTGAGTATCTTAGTTTAGAGTTCCTTGACTATCTAAGGGAATGTGGGATAGTCTCACAATTGACACCTCCCAGGACACCACAGTTGAATGGTGTGGCTGAGAGGCGTAATCGAACCTTGTTGGATATGGTTCGTTCCATGATGAGTCGAGCTTCGCTACCAATCTCATTCTGGGGGTATGCCTTAGAGACTGCTGCCCATATCCTTAATATAGTCCCTACAAAGAAAGTTGCAAAAACTCCTCACGAGATGTGCACTCGTAAAGTACCCAAACTAGACCACATCAAGATTTAGGGTTGCAAGGCTTTCGTGAGACGCGAGACTCATGATAAGCTCAAACCCCAAAGCGAGTGGTTTATTTTCATCGGCTACCCCAACAATCCTTTGGTTACCTCTTCTACAGGCCTAGTGAAAATGTGGTCTTTGTAGCTAGGAGGGCTTTCTTTAGAGAGAGAGAGTTCATAAGCCAAGGAAACAGTGGGAGGCAAGTTGATCTTGAAGAAATTCAAGAGTCAAGCGGTGAAGGAACTTCAAATCCTAGCCCTCAACTTGAGGAGGAAACTCCTGTTGAGCCAATTGACAAGTCTGTACCTCTGAGGCGTTCCACAAGGGTTAGGAATGATCTTGAGCATTACTATGGATTCCATATTACTGCAGAAGGAGATACACTTATCAGTGATGAGACACTGATAGGTCTGGATGAACCTAACAGTTACACGGAAGCCATGGCAGGCCCTGAGTCAGCCAAGTGGAAAGAGGCAATGGACAACGAAATACAATCCATGTATGACAATCAAGTTTGGAAATTGGTTGAGTATGTACCAGGTCGTAAGACAGTAGGGTGCAAATGGGTCTTCAAGAAGAAGACCGACAGGGATGGTAAAGTACACACTTATAAGGCTAGACTGGTTGCAAAGGGCTTCTCTCAAATTCCTGGAGTGGACTATGATGAGACCTTTTCTCCAGTGGCCAAGATTAAGTCTATTCAGGTTCTGTTGGCCATAGCTGCATTTCATGACTATGAAATATGGCAAATGGATGTCAAAACCGCCTTCCTTAATGGAAAGTTGGCTAAAGATGTTTACATGAGTCAGCCAGAGGGTTTTGTTAGCAACGAGTACCCTAATAGAGTGTGTAATCTTGAGAAATCCATTTATGGATTGAAACAAGCACCTCGCACATGGAATCTTTGCTTTGATGAAAGGGTCAAGGAATTTGGCTTTTCTAGGAGTGAAGATGAATCTTGCGTGTATGTCAAGGCTAGTGGAGTATAGTTAGCTTTTTGGTGTTGTATGTGGATGACATACTACTCATAGGAAATGACATCCCAACTCTGCAGGAAGTTAAGTCCTGGCTTGGGAAGTGTTTCTCTATGAAGGACCTAGGAGAAGCTACCTATATTCTAGGGAGAAGGATCTTGAGAGATCGGAGTAAAAGACTAATTGGACTTAGTCAGAGTACCTACTTGGATAAGGTGCTGAATAGATTCAGCATGCAGGACTCCAGGAAAGGAGAGTTACCCATCCAGAGCAACACCAGATTGAGTAAGACACAAAGCCCTAGCACTGAGGCTGGGATAGCAGAAATGAGTCGAATACCTTATGCTTCGGCTGTAGGATCGATCATGTATGCTATGACGTGTACTCGACCTGATGTAGCCTTTGCCCTGAGCATGGTTAGCAGGTATCAGGAGAACCCTGGCAAGGCACACTGAACTGCGGAAAAGAATATCCTCAAGTACCTACGGAGGACTAAGGACTGGGTCCTTACTCTCGGTGGGAGTGATGACTTGAGAGTTGTAGGGTATAGTGATGCTAGCTTCCAGACTGATAGGGATAATTTCCGCTCTCAGTCGGGCTGGGTCTTTACGCTAAATGGAGGAGCAATCTCTTGGAAGAGTTCCAAGCAAGAGACAGTGTCTGATTCAACTTGTGAATCAGAGTATATTGCAGCTGGCGAGGCGGCAAAGGAGGCGATATGGCTGAAGAACTTCATTGGAGACCTTGGAGTTGTACCAGCTATTAAAGAGCCAATGGAAATTTTCTGTGATAGTGAAAGTGCTGTTGCCTTAGCCAAGGAACCAAGGGATCACGGGAGATCCAGACACATCGACAGAAAATACCATTTTATCAGACATCGAATAGAAGAAGTACTCCTCGTGGCAAAGAGGGTATCATCGGATGAGAACCCAGCAGATCCCCTTACGAAGGGACTGACTCGGGTTAAGCATCTCCAGCATGCTCGGAGCATAGGTCTGAAGGATGATATTAGATTTAGTAGTTAGATAACCTCGAAATTTGTAAAGTGTAGTTGACATTAGATGATGAATAAAAGGTGTTTTATTTATGAGTAAAGTGTTGCTATCTCTTGTCGATCGTTTACTATATTTCTTTTGCATGTTTTGACTTCCAGAATAATTTTGGTTGGTATAACATATTATTCAAACTTCCACAGTCAGTCATATGTCGGAAGTAGGTATGAATCAAGACTGTCATGATTGGTTGTAGAGGTCTAAGGTGTTGGACAAGGCTACAACAATCATGAGTGCTCATAAGTTCTGAGCATTGGACTCAACCCACACTCACTGGAATCACTTCATGGAATTCTATCTCGAGTGATCGTGAGACGGTAATATCATATAAGTCTTAAAACCTATAGATATGATTTGTTACTTACAAGTTGGTTATGCATTGATTGTACGAAAACGCATTGGTAACTCGATGTTATAAAACGTGCTTTTGTGTGTAATTCAATGGGTGGTAGAACAAACATATGAGTCGAAGTTTATTTGTTCCTTCTTGGATTAGAAGCTGATATCTGGGCCCCTCGATGATTTTGTTTTGACCTATGTACCGGGCCCGGTCAGAACTAAGTTGATGTGTTCAATTAAGTTCTTTGTCAAACAAATTGGAAATCGGGAAACAAACTGCTGGACAATAGGTAAGACATTGTTCCATGTATTTGTCCGGCTGATATCTAGAACAGAGGATTATATGATCCCTTATCTTAAATGGCGTACCATCATCTTCTCAGTTCCGAGAGACCTTGAAAGAGCTACGATTGCTGGTCGGTTCCTGAAGTACTGGAGTTATAGTTATTAGACTTATCCAAGTGGGAGACTGTTGGATAAGGTGTCTAAGTCCATAACTATTTCGGGTCAGTACTTGACCTGACCCGGCATGGTCCATTTGGGTTGCATGGTACCATGCAATTGGATAGACTAAATGAGAGAAATAACACTTGTAGATTATTAATATATTATAAGTTCTAATATATTAATAATATTATTCTATTAGTTTGATCAAGAATTAATTTAGAATTAATTAAGTGATCAAAGGATAACTAATTAAATATATGGGTTGATTATGTAAATCATTCATATCTTGTATAGTGGGCTAAGAGGCTCCATGGATCATCAAGTTGGGTTCCACCCATAGGATGCTCCATGGATGCTCCATGGGAGTTACAAACCCATGGGTCATGGAAATGAAGAGTCATGACACATTAGGGTTTACATGGTGTAACCCTTAGATGTGTCAACACTATATAAGGATCCCATTCTCCACCAAAATTGGCTACACATAAGAAACTAGAGGGCTAGGCCGATTTCAAGAAGTGTGTATTCTCTCAAAGGTCTTTCCAAGAGCATTTGGTGTTGTGTGAAGCATTTGAGGCATCACACTTAGGGTGCTAGGCTCACAAGGTTTCTAGGAACATAAGCAACAACAAGGTGAGTTATTCTATCTTCCATTCAAGTTAAAATTGTTCCCCATGTATGCTAGATAGGAATATAACCTTGGAATTCAACTTTGCATGATAATTAGACAAACATAGATCCAAGGTTATTAGGGTTGCATGTACACTTAGGAAGTGTTAGAATGCTCAAAACCCATCAGTAGGCTCATGCACAACTGCTAAGGAAATATGGGATAGGTTGAAGGAACTCTACTCCACTGATGAAGATCTGGAAAACTCCATTCAAACTCTGTTGCTATCAGAATTTGGAGTTTTTGAATAGAAACCTGAAAAGAAACTAATTCAGACCTTTGATCGGTTCAACCATCTTCTAAGTAAGATGATCAAGCATGGAATTGAGAGGAAGCTGATCGAACCGAAAGTTACGTTCATGAACGGCCTCAGACCAGAATGGATGGCTGTAGTTTCCACTGTAAAGGCGCATGAACAATTCAAATCCTACTCACTGGAGAAACTAGTTGGTATACTAAAGTCACATGAAAGTGTTGTAACCAAGGGGGCGAAAGTGGTCTCTGGCATGGGATCTCTGGCTCTTGTCTCTAAAGGAAAAAGCACTGTTGAGGAAGAAGAAGAGTCAGACATGTCGGAATGTGATCTTACGAGTGAGGAGTACGCTCTAATGATAACAAATCCAAAGAAATTCGCAAGAAGAAAATTTCCCACCAATAAGAACCAAAATTGGCAGGGAAGTTATAACTCTGAGAAAGCAAAAGAGGAACCGAAAGTCTCTTCTCAAAAGGTGGAAGAGAAAAATGAAAACAAGCTTGCAGGAGACTCTGGATTCGACTGCAACTATTGTCACGGCAAGAACCACTTTGCCAAAGATTGCATGTTGAGAAACATGGCTGAGAAGAGAGAGGGTGAAGATGATGAAGCGTATTACATGCATAAGCTTGACGAAGTCAAGAAGAAAAGGCTTCCAGCAACTCAATGAATGCACTTATTGTACAAGAAAATGCAGGTGAGGATGAGTTCGGTGATGTGGAAGTCTGGTCAACAGACTCTGTGATGAAGAGGTTAGCAGGCCCACTCATGGAAAGGCGTTTCTGGCAAAGAATGCAGGTTCTGGTGGAAAATGATTTGTCATGACAACTGCTCCATCAACCGAAAGTGCAGACTCAGAACCGAACATCACTTAGAACAAGTGCTTTGCAGCTAAACCTGTGAGTGAAAAGATCAACGACTGCGATCGATTGATCAAAAAGGTACATTCTATCCTTGAATCTCTTAAAATTTCCAAAACTGAATATCTAGAAGAATTAAATGAACAAAACTTTAAATTTTCCAACCTACGTAGTAGCCTCATGCAAACCCGCTTGGTAAACTCTAATCTAACTGACCAACTCGGCAGGGTGTCATCAAAAAGTGAGGAGAGAAGGATCTGGATTGAGCAGAATGAAGCAGAATTAGTTAGGGCTAAGGATGAAAGTATTTATTTGCAAAGAGACAATTTAAGATTGTTAAAATAAAGAAATGTTTTCTGTTTAATTGCTAAGCGTCTTTATACTAATATTGCTCAATTACATCTTAATTGCGAAATTGGAAAGAAAATACATAAAATGATTTTACCTTTTCTTGAATTTAAGGAAGATGATGTTATAGCAGAATGTGAATCAGAAGTATCCTCTGATGAAACATCCATGTCATATAGGCTAGGTTTAGATAAGATAGAATCTTTCATCGACTCTAAGGAACATAAAAGTATGTTAAAAGATATCTTAGATGAAAATGATAGGCTAAAAATCAAAACCGAAACTATACAAACATTCGATGAATCAAATGCCAAAATTGTCAAGGATAATAAAATAAACGCAAATAATTCTTCTGAATTTGAAATCGAGAGTGAAATGAGTGAAATTTCAGTAGAGGATGTTGTTGACTGTTCTAAGTTTGTGAATAGTGAAACCAAGAGCGAAAAACCTCTTATTTCAAAAAATTCAGTTGAGTTTGCACGTTTGTCAAAGGAACAGAAACCAAAACTCAAAGAAAAGGCTGTGGTCTATCAGAAGGTACAGACAGTGCCAAACCAAGTTTATGCTGTTACTGGAGTCACTCAAAGACAAATAGCAGAATTAAAGATAATAGTTGATGAGGATAACGCTGAAGGATGTGAAGACTACTTCTGATCTGCTCCCATTGATAATGCAGATGAGACTGTGGGTCTGTCTGAGAAAACCACATGGAGAGTCAAAGGACGATACATACCATAACCCATCAATAAACCATCCATTTTAGATATTCCCAGCACAAGCAGAACTAAAGATGTTCTGGAAGAACCATTGATGCAACCTGATGTTCCAATCAAGAAGAAAGAATCGAAAAGTCCACTCAAGAAACAGGAAGCACGGGAAGCTCAGAATAAGGAAAGCACTGAAACTAGAATGGAAGATAAGACAACTGCAACTCAGACAGAGAAACCAAAGGCCAGCTTCAATGCTCACAAGTCTCAGAAGGAGCGAGCTGAACAGAAAAGACTTAGAAATCAAAGATATGCCTCGAATCTGAATGAACGAAAAAGGCATTGGAATTCTCAAAATCCAAACTATAATCCTCTTTGGAAAGAACCCATGAATAAAGGAAAGGAAAAGTCAAAGGAAAATTTCAGTCCTAATTCCTATTATTCCAAATCCCAAAACCGAAAGTCAAGTCTCGGTTCTGGACCCAAGTTCGGTCCTCAACCTAAGTTCGATCCTCAACCTAAGTTCGGTCCTCAACCCAGTTTTGGTCCTCGACCCAAGTTCGGTCATAAATCCAAATTCGGTCCTCAAACCAGTTTCGGTTCCAATTCTAGAAATGGATCCTCTAGTTCCCAAAATGAAACAAATTTCTTTAAGGACAACAAAGGAAAAGGAAAGTTGTTGTCTAAGAATGAAAAGAAGAAATCCCCCCCTCAACCTACGAATCAAATGAAAATCACGAAACCATCTAATGACGATAAATTAAAATTCAAAGAAGATAAGACTAAAATCAAAGTGTTTACCATCAAAAGAAAAGATCAAACAACTCTTGTTGAACGCACTTATTTAGTTGATGCTTCTATTGTTATTCCCTTCTCTGTGAAAAACTTACCAGGACCCAAGAAACTTTGGGTTCCTAACTCTACTTGAATTTGCAGGTAATAAGTGACGAGCAGTTTGACGACGAATGGTATATAGACAATGGCTGCTCTCGTCACATGACAAGAAGAAAGGAGGAACTAAGGGAATTTCGGTCTCTAAAGGATGGTGGATCAGTAAAGTTTGGAAACAACTCTTATGGTACAATCAAAGGATATGGGATGTTAACTAATGGAGACTTCTCAATCAGAAAAGTGGCTTATGTAGAAGGATTGCAGCACAACCTCATTAGTGTCTCGCAATTAGTTGTGGGAACAGGTTTGAAAGTGTCATTTGATGATGCAGGCTCAGAGATAATAGAAAAACAAACCAAGAAAGTTCTGCTGAAATCTGCACGAAAAGGAGAAATCTATCCTCTGAATCTTAATCCTATTCGAGGGCACCAGCTATCTGTCTGCTATCAAAGGCAAACTCTGATGAAATTTGGCTCTAGCATTGACATTTATCTCACCTGAACTTCAAAGATATCAACAAATTGGTGACTGGTGATCACGTTCGAGGTCTTCCTCTTCTCAAGTTCGACAAGGAGCATTTATGTGCAGCATGTGAAATGGGTAAACAGAGCAGAAAGAGCCACCCTACACACATAAATACCAAGATCGTGGAAGCACTTGAACTGTTGCATATCGATCTGTGTGGACCTTCTGCTATAGAGAGCATCGGTGGAAGTAAGTACATTCTGGTTATTGTCGATGATTTTTCACACTTCACGTGGGTTTTCTTTCTTAATCAGAAATCAGATGCAACTCCCAAGCTGAAGATGTTCATCAAGCAAGTGGAAGTTCAATTAAAGAAGACAGTGAGAAACATCAGAAGTGACAATGGGCTGGAATTCAAAAACAAGGAGTTTGAAGACTTTCTGGCTGATAAGGGGATCACACACAATTTTTCGGCCCCTTATACACCGCAGCAAAATGGGATTGTTGAAAGACGAAACCGATCGTTGTGTGAAGCAGCTAGAACCATGCTCAGTTATGCCTCACTGCCTCTATACTTTTGGGCTGACGCCATTGCTGCTGCCTGTTATACTCAGAATCGGTCCTTGCTCAACAAAAGATTCTCGATAACTCCATATGAGATCTTAAACAATCAGAAACCGAACGTCAAGTTTTTCCACATTTTCGGTTCCAGATGCTTTATCTTTAATTCTAAAGAAAACCGAAATAAGTTTGATGTTAAAGCGGATGAAGGGATCTTCCTGGGTTACTCTCTGTCATCCAAAGCATATCGGGTGTTGAACAAGCGTTCCAAACGAATAGAAGAGACTTATTATGTCACCTTTGATGACAATTACATGGAGAAGGTTCAAAGAACAGAAGACACTTCAGGAGACATATTTCCAGAATCTGGACAGGTCTCGGTTCCAATATCCAATCTGTTTGATGAATACATTCGGTTATTTGATGAACCAGAAAAGGCAATACATTCGGAGGCAACAACAGCAGATAACAAGGTAGATAATTTGAAGAAAGTAATAGATGAAGCTGCCAAATCAATGGAAACCGAAACACGTACTCCTAAACCATCATCTAGTCCATCAAACACCGATTCAACAGTCCAGGGGGAGAACTCTACAACTTACAAAACATCTGAAGTTTCTGTTGAGGGGGACAATCACAATTCCACCCCAATATCTACAAGTTCAACTCCCACTCAAACACCTGAAACGAGATCAACAGGTGATAGTCTCATCGAGGGGGAGATACCCACTGCCGATTCTGCTGAAGACACAGGCTTCACTTCGCCAGTCGAGGGGGAGAAAACATGTGATAGTTCAACTGACAAAGGTAAAGAAGATCAGTCAGATATTGAAGTTGAAATTGAAGCAGAACTAAATCCAGAATATGATCCAAGCTATCCTCCACTAGCAAAATGGACAAAAGACCATCCCAAAGAGCAAATTATTGGAGAATCGTTTGAAAGTGTTCTTACTAGATCTCAAGTGAAGGAGAAACAAACAACATTATTCTTTAAAGTGGAATTTTGCATGTTTAACTCTTTTATCTCCAAAATAGAACCGAAAACCGTAAATGCTGCACTTGATCATTCTGATTGGGTTCAAGAAATGCAGGATGAGCTCAATGAATTTGAACGAAACAGAGTTTGGAGATTGATTCCTACACCGAAAGATGCCTCTGTTGTTGGCTTGAAATGGGTATTTCGGAATAAGCTGGACAAAGAAGGAAATGTCATTTGTAACAAGGCTCAGTTGGTTGTTAAAGGCTATTTTCAAGAAGAAGGGATTGATTATGAAGAAACCTTTGCTCATGTGGCAAGGTTAGAATCTGTTCGAATTTTTCTAGCATATGTCGCTCACAAGAACTTCGAAGTTTTCGAAATGGACGTCAAATGTGCTTTTCTAAATGGAGAATTAGAAGAAACTATCTATGTTGAGCAGCCACCTGGTTTTTTGAATGAAAAATTCCCGGATCATTGCTATGTACTGGATAAAGCCGTCTATGGACTAAAGCAAGCACCGAGAGCCTGGTATGAAACACTTACTCGATTTCTAAAGATGTCAAAATTTAAACAAGGTTCGGTTGAGCCAACCTTCTTTCGAAAGAAGGAAGGCGAACACTTAATGATTGTTCAGATTTATGTCGATGATATCATCTTCGGCTCCACGAATCCAAGCTTAACTGCTGAATTCAGAAAGTTGATGGAGACTAAATCTGAAATGAGCGCAATGGGTCCAATTAACTTTTTCCTTGGCTTAAATATTAGACAGGGACCAGAAGGCATCTTCATAAATCAGGAAGCATATACCAAGAATTTGCTGACTAAATTTTGAATAAAGGGTGATTCAAAAGTAAAGGTTCCTATGGCATTCGGCACCAAGCTAACTCCATCACTAGAGAAACTGGCTGTGGACATAACTCTTTATCGACAAATGATAGGATCTCTTATATATCTAACAGCTAGTAGACCAAATATCATGTTCTCTGTTTGTTATTATGCCAGGTTTCAAGCTAATCCAAGAGAACCTCACATGCTTGCCATGAAGAATATTTTTCATATCTGAAGAAGACTTCATCTCTCGGCCTCTGGTACCCTGCAAGATCTGGATTTTTCATACAAGCCTTTTCAGATGTTGATCTTGGAGGATGTGGACTGGACAGGAAAAGCAGTACCGGAGGATGTCAACTCCTTGATGGAAAACTTGTCAGTTGTCAATCAAAGAAACAGACCTGTGTTTCCTTATCCACAGCAGAAGCTGAATACATTGTTGCCGCATCGTGTACCTCTTAGGTTGTCTGGATTCAAAGTCAGTTAAGAGATTATGGGCTGAGTATGAAAAAGATCCCTCTTTACTGTGATTCTCAAAGTGCAATCAGGATTTGTCATAATCCAGTGCAACATTCGAAAACCAAGCATATTGCACTTAGGTATCATTTCATCAAGGATCATGTAGAAGACGGGAACGTTGAAGTGCATTTTGTTCGTTCTACTGATCAACCGGCTGATATCTTTACTAAAGCCTTACCAGAAACAACATTTAATAAAATCTTACAAGGTTTGGGTATGATGGAAGGAGAGTCGGTACCGAATCCTGAAATCTCTCTTTAAAATTTAGTCAACCGAAATAGACAGACCGCTCGGTCTATCTCTGCTCTAGATTTTTAAGGAACCGAAATGCACAGACCGCTCTGTCTATCTCTGCTCCATAATTCTCCGGAACAAAGGAAAATTGAATGATCAATTAATTTCGATGCTCTTAACAATAAGATAAGGTTTCAGTTGTATATTTTGTCTTTCTGTTTTTATTCTTTTTCAGAAAATTTCAAAAATCCAAAAATATTTTATCTTTCTGTTTTTATTCTTTTTCAGAAAATTTCAAAAATCCAAAAATATTTTATATTTCTGTTTTTATTTCTTTTTTCAGAAACTTACTCAAAAATGATTTTATTTCTTTCAATTGCTTGTTTGTTTTGTTTGGTGTCTGTTATTAACAGGTAAATACAAGTATAACCGACGATAGATTTAAAGCAGGTATGTTTCAATTTTCACACAACCTAGTTAAGGGTCCCTAGAAGCATGCTGCTGTATGTTGTCATAAGCCTCTATGATCTTGAGTCAGCCTTAATGATTCGATTGATACCCATCGTTTCTTCCAAATCAGGCTATTTTACATCACTCGGTCTAGAGCTACCTTACTCTTCTCATTTGAGTTAAGATTTTCTCTGCTCTGTCACGCTTATCTAGCAGAAGGTACATTCGGTTTCTTAACCACCTCTTGATATTCTACATCTACCTTCGGTTCACTAACGTAACCCTTGATACTTTCGGTCTTTACCACTGAGGTTTATGGTTACACACCATCTGTGTTTATGATCTTTGATACGATTACCACGTTCAAAGTGAAACCCAAAATCCGACACCTAAAATGAATTGACGGTGAGTGATATACTCAAGCTGTAACTGGTTACCTAAGGAAATCTCTTTTTATTTTGCGTGATCTTTTATGAAATCGTCTACAGCCAAGACATTTCTTCCCAAAGAGGTCCAGTTTATTTTTTTTGTGAGATTTCTGCTTCTTACATGTTATTAACAAAATAAATCCAACCTACCTGTTCAATAGAGCACATCGGTCTCACAGGTACCTCTACCAACAATCGGTTTTATGTCGAAACTTGATGTTTGGTTAGAGGACAGCCACCCAAAGCCTATGATCAAAAAGAAGCCTTTCATTGTTTATTAACAAACAGTTGATCGTATTTCTCGGGAAACCACACAAGCACTTCAAGTCTCTCTTGACTTTGAAGGAAGTGATTCTTGCCCAGAATCCTCTGCTTTCTGTCTTCTAAAAGATATCACTCACATCCAATACACATTTGATTAATTTCTTTATCATTCACACCCTTATCCACGAAAATTAATTTTTTCCAACATTCTTATTGATGTTTGGTATATGGTTTTAGTTTTCAGTTGTGACCAAACAAGGGTAAAGGGAATTTCAAACGGTACGAAGATAAGATTTAGGCGCGTGAATTTGATTCGTTTCAAACCCACGTGTGTTGACGTTTTCCTGGGATACACCATACTATCAAATCGCGCTTTTTCAGGCGACGTTTTAGTTACCTCATCATCACGATTTTCTCTCTCCAGGAAACGGTATAAATAGGGGTGATCGTGTTATTCGTCACTTACCAATCACGAATCATCTCTCTCTTCAAAAGTTCACACTATTCATCTTCTTCTTCGTTCAACAATGGCGACTTCATCTTCTGCACACGATCAAACTGCAACATCATCCCTACTTACAATCAAACCCAATCAAAATATGATCATAGAAATGACTCCATTCTTGTATGACTCATACATGCTACACATTGTGGAGTGTTTGATGTATTCAACCCTGTTGTTGGCCCTAACACAGGTGGAAGCAGTTCCGATGTCATTGCTCTCACAAGTTTATTCATCCACAAATTATGACAAGAAAAAAGATCGTATCTACTTTACGATACATGACAAGAAATCCTCCATTTCAAAAGCAAATTATTGTTCGCTTTTAGGGCTTGCAGTTGATTCTTCAATCATCTCGCCTGATTTCATCTCTACAGCGCAGCTTTTCACAATGATGTATGAGATGGGATACACGGATGTGCTTACGACGATTACGAAAGTCAAGAAATCATGCCTGCCATCACAATGGAATGGGTTACTGACCTTGCTGATCAAGGGTTTGGCGGAACGATGTGGTGGTTCCGATACTATGAGCAAAGGATTTCTCACAATTCTCTATGGTCTATACAACGGAATCAACTTAGATTATGGCTCGATAATCTGGTCCCAAGTTGTTCAGAGTCTAAACACGACGACTCGTTACTCAGAAATTTCATGTGGTCGTTTATGGACGCTAATTACAAAGAAGGCTATGGATTCTCTGGAGATACATGTAATGAAGGATGTTCTTTTGGCCTCAATCGCCTCATTCCATACCAAGAAGATCATCATCTCTGATCCAAGTAAGTTTGCTCATTATGGATTGATTCCAAAATCCATGTATAGGTGTGTTACGGCATAGAGCAGAGTAATGGCCGATTATAGCAAAAGATCTCCTCTTGGTCCAAGGGTTCTGTCTCAAGAACAACAAGCTGCCTTGGATGCCTTGGATCAACCTGCTAACAGAGGAAAAAGGGTTGTGAAGAAGGAGAAAGAAGAAAAGAAGGAGAGTAAGCCAAAATCTTCGAAAAGAAAGTCTGGTGAAGAAGAAACTTCTCGTTCAAAACCAAAGAAGTTCAAGAAGATGGCTAACAGACCCAAGGGAGACTCTTCTCCTGGACCTGATAAAGTTGAAGAACAGGAAGAAGAAACAGAAGCTCCTCATGATTCCACCAGAGAGCCAACCCCTCCAAAGTCTCCAACTCCACCACCATCTCCTAAAAATACTCACATTCCAACTCCACCACCATCTCCTAAAAATACTCACATTCCAACTCCACCAGCATCACCCAAAATTTCAAAACTTCCCACTCCTCCACCATCTCCTAAAAATCCAACTCCACCTACATCACCGAAACAGAAAGTTCCACTTTCTGTTCCTACCGATATACCACCCATTACAACTGAACCAACTTCTCTACCTACTTCAACCATCATTTCTTCTGTCCCTATCTCAACTACCCCAATTTCAACTCCACTTATAACCAAATCCATCACTACCACCATTTTCCAAATCCCAGTAAGAGTCAATGTATCTGATACAGGGGCTACTACTGTGATTGACACACCAGTTATAAACATACCACCATCACCTACCCCATCCTCTACCTCTGGTGCTACTCTTGGTGGAGATGATGAGGACTACGATTCCTTGTATTACAGTCCATACAGGATTCCCACAGACAATGATGCTGATGCTCCTGTCACCAGTCAACAGATTCAGGACATCAATGAGAAATTGGATAGCCTGCTTGCAGATAATAAATCTTATGGAAGTGTTGTTTTGAAAGCTTTCATAGAAACCGCCATCAAGCAATACACAGATGCTATAGATCAATCAACAGCAGCCATTGATAAATCAGCCGCTTCATGTTCATAGGCCACGAAAGAGGTTTCTGAGGTTGTTCACACAACTCAGATCTTTCTTGATTCTCATAAGGCACATGCTGATGTCAATGCGGCCAAATATCAAGCATCAGTGGACTCCTTTTCTAACACTCTTTAGAGTGAAACGACTAAGTTTGAAGCTCTCCGTGCTGATCTCAAAACAGAATCCACTTCTTTTCTTCAATCCTTGGATTCTCGTTTTGCTTCTCTTGCAGCAGAGAGTACCCTGAAGGAGGATCTAGTCAAACACCAGACAACTATTGATCTTCAGAAGGTTCAACTAGCCCAAGCAGAACAAGAGATATCTTTGTTGAAGACTCAACGGGCAGTTCTTCAGAGTTGTGTTGGTGATGTGAAAAACATCCTGACTAATCTAATCGAAACTCATGATCCCTTCCTCACCTTGACTATCCGGAAGCATCTCCAGGCCAAACTCCTTCCTACAATTACCATTCTAAGCGAAATGAAGGGTGTCTCGGAGAAGGTCATTCTTCCAAGACAAGGGGGAGAACAGAGTGTGCACAAGATAGAACCAAAGGTTAATTTAGCTTCGGGTTCTGGTAAGAAAATTCAAGCTGGCAGTGATACCGATACTGATGAAACCATTGTTGAAGCCCTTCAGAGAAAGAAGAGGGATAAAGAGCTTGATGAAACCATGAAGATAGCTCAAGAGGCAGAGGCAAAAGAAAGAAAGAATAAGGAGGAAGAGGATGCTCTTGAATGACAAAAGACTCTGTTTCCAGAATGGGACAGAGACACACTCATCAATCAGGCGATTGAGTTTCCTTCCATGTACTGGCTGGAACCGATTGCATCATTCGAGTGTGAAAATTCCAAGGACTCGCAGTTTGACATGCCAATCACGAGGAAGGCTTTTACGTTTCATTGTTTTTATGTCACTGCTGAGGTTCCTCATCCAAATTTGAAGGTTGACAAAGAATTAATTGATTTTTATTGAAGTACGGTCAACCGCAGTACTTGACATGGAGTGCACAGAAAATCGTGAAAGTCAAAGTATTGAAACCGACGCCAGCTAGGAAGTTTGTCAATGTAAATTTCAAGATCAACAGAGGAACAGCGAACACAAAATACTTCATTTCTCTGGCAGATCTTCCCAGTCTGAATCCTCATGATTGGATTCTTCTTTACAACATTCTTCTCTCAAATCAAAGGGAGTATGAACCGATTTTGAAGCATCTCAAAAGAATGTTGGCCTCCTATGTCCATGAGCTTGCCACTATGGATCAGGAGATAGCAAAAGTAATGAACAAGAAACCGACCGTCAAGCCTACTTCCAAGCCAGGAGATGTGCATAAAATGAAGTTAGGGCAAATCGATTCTACAAATTTGACGGTTATGTTTACTAAGGGTGATAGGCACAAGTTTCTGTTTGCTTTGGTAGACAAGCATCTGTTTTCAACAGATTGTTTGGAGCATATTATCAACATCATTCACCGATGCAAGCAGAACTCAGCAGCAGACAAGACGAACTTCACAGATATGCTTCGGTGGTACATTACTTTTAGACATCACATTCTGGCCATCATACCGAGGATATTTGAAACAGTAAAGAAACCCTCAGTAGTGAAAAGGGAATGAAGTCTCTGCTCCAAAGACGCAAAGGGGGAGATTGTTGAGTATTATGGTGTTGCGTCTTGGGCTCTTTTGTATTGTAATCGGGTTGGGCTTGTCAATCCGTGTTTATCTAGATTATTTTCCTTTTATTTAGATAAACTGTTAGGGTTTCATTATAAATATATGCATGCATGTATGCGTATAAAACATAGATAGTCGATTACGTTGATTCTTGTAACCCTAATATACCTCTACAGTTGAAGTTCTTTATCGAGCTCTTCTGGGGTATTTTACATTAATCATTCGACATATTCAGTGCAATACTTGTGTTCTTTATTACAATCTTACTTATATTTTGCTTAGAATCATACGATCCTGATAGAACGTTGTTCTAACAACTACGACACCCTTCATGGTGAGTACGTGTGCATAGTACCAACACCCAAACATAAAATGAACATAGGTAATAGTTTCTGTGATTACCTGGTATATACACAAAAGTTATATACAATGAGAAACTGATAGACGGTTGAATATGTGAACTCTGTTTTGCTTTCCTTTTCCTTGTTTGGATGTGGGGGTCCGACAGAACCACACAATCAATTTCCGCCCATTTCTGATTATGTATAGTAAGTATGTACTATGTGAATCATAGGACTGTCTTTTCAAAGAGTATTCAGAGTACAATTTAGAACACTATTCAAAGAACATAACGATCATACTATAGTCTTTTCATAGTATATTTAATATATTATGATTTGAGACTAAACTTACTAATTATATAGCATAATATTCAATATAAAGAATGGCTTTGTGAGATATAAAACTAAGTATACTATTCCATAGTATATTTATACATATACTAAGTCGCACTTTGGAGAGTTAAATCTAGCTATTCCATAGCACAGTACAACAACTGTCAGTATAACGGTTTTAGGGGTTAAAACCACAGTTCAGTAACAGTTAGGGAATATGGGATTTCCTAGGTTCAATGATAACATTTTCTAGGTATTTTAGTAAAATTTACTACTTATTCTAGTTCATTATAAAAGATTTGTAAGAAGGTTAATATTATGATTTCCTCGCTTATACATTCCCGAGTTATATATAACGAAGATCTGGTAGACAATAGAATGTGAGATTTCTAACTTAGTTTCTTTTCCTTGTTTGGATGTGAAACTAGGGTAGGACCCCACACTTTATTATCCGCCCAATCTTGATTATATCATAACGTGTATAAGCTAAGTTTTCATGGATATTAACTCACCACTTAGTTAGAATTAGTACAACATGAATTTTGGGTAGAATACAAGTTAAATGTGTAGATCTATGTGTTATGTGCTTGATATGTGTGATTCCTTGAAATATGTGGTAAATAATTGGTTAGATCCTAACATTTTCGACATCTTAAAAAATAATGAGAGAAGAATCATAAACTAAGACATCTTATACATCAACTTATCAAGATAAAAGTGTTTATATGTTTAAGATATAAAAATTTAAAGAAAAAAATCTTGTTAAGGATCTTATTTGTCAAGAAAACAAAAGATAAGGGAAAAAAGTGAAAATTTCGGTTTTGAAAGGACTAAACACGTCATATATGTATAAAAACAGATTTTTATCACAACCATGTTTTTCAAAGGGCCAAAAATGTAAAAGATAGTTAAATGTGCCAATATTTGAGCCTTATGGATTTTTGGCCCATTTTGCAAAAAATAAGAAATTTTGGGGTTAAAAATGTTATTTACTTAAAGTTTGAGCCTTAAATACAAATAAACCAATTTTAGGGATTAAAGAAAACATTTATTCTAAAATTGGGGCTAAAAATGCTAAGTTTTAGAATAATGGCCCGAAAATGTAAAATTTCAGGAAAATGGGCCAGAAATGTAAACTTTTACCAAAGAGGGGCTGGGAATGCCAAATAAAATAATTTTGGGCTGAAATTATTATTTAAATTGTGTTTGGGCCAAAAATGCCAAGAAAAATGATTTAAGGACCGAAAATGTTATTTTTTACCAAAAAGGGCCAAAAATGTCATTTATCCAAATAAGGGCTAAAAACGTAACTTCATGTGAAAAAGGGGCTGAAATCGTCAAATAAGTATTTTGAGTCAAATATGTCAATCATTAAACAATTGGATCAAAGATACAAATTTTTGTGGTATAAGTGTTAAAATTGGTATTTTTACATAAATTAAAATATGGTTAAAAATCGAACATGGGATATTCTATATCAACACGAGCAAATACTTCATATGGAAATACTATACCATAATAAAAATACACAAACATATCAACGATGTGCTGATTGGGCCTAATATTTCCTATTCGTGCTTATTGGGACTTCGTCACCCAATTTCACGATTATTGGGCCTAATATAATCAACACATGCTTATTGGGCTTCTAGAGACCCAATTACATGTCTAATGGACCCTTATTAGCTTTTACACGATATTGGGCCTTGTGGCCTATTTGCATTGCTAATATGGTCCAAATAAATTATCATATGTTTGATGGGCTATAACGTGTCTGTCGTATACTCGACAGCCTAAAAATAACATACATGATTACTGGGCCACCTTTGTCCTTTTTCGTGGTTGCTAGGCTTTATTTATATTCATGTAAACATTCAACGGGTTGTAATCAATGTTATTCAAATTCATCGGGTAATAATTGGGATTTAGTGAGAATTATCGGTTAACACCAATAAGTGTCGGCCATAGCCTGTAGTTATAATCAGAGTCTCCTGGAGGGAGACCGAGAGTTTTTGTATAGATCTATATGCGGGTAACTCCCCCACACCTGAAGTATTCGCTACAGTTAGACTCGCCCATTCTAGGGTGACAAAATCTTTATCAAATCCGGCGTTCGGAAAAAATGTCAAGACAGACGAATTAATCATTTATCATGCATGGTTATAACGACTCACATAAAGATCCATTACCATCTAAGCATTCATGGGAAATCATATTCATACACTATGATGATACAAAATGATTCACATGATAATGCAAATATTATAATTTTGTTATTGGTCGGAAAATATCGGATTTTCCGGGGAAAAACTACTATAATTCACTCCTTTACTCTTACATCAATTACATGACAAGTAAAACTTTTGGTTTCAATTATTTATACATATTTTTGACATGGAAAAACACACATACCTTTATACGCAATCTCGACAATCATTTTCAGATAAATTTACAAAAAATATCGGATTTTCTGGGTTATACAAACGATTCAAATCTTCCAAAACAAACATACTTATGAACTCACCAACATTATATATGTTGACCATTTTCCAAAATAACTTGTATTCTCAGGTAATCGTTAGAATGAAGGATCTCTAAGTGTGATTCAAGAATTTCTTTTGTGAAATGTCAATCATCAAACAATTCATGTTTTGGATTATGTAATGTAAACAATGTACTTGATGTGAACAATGTTAGTTGCAATATATTAATGCATGGTGATGTTTATGTTATGTTTCATGTATATTCATTGTGATGGTATTTCAATTTAAGTCACACAATCCCTCGGATGTTTCCGCCGTCTGATTCAAGGGTGTGATAGGTTGGTATCAGAGCTTTGTTTATAGTGAACTAGCATTTCTAACCATACATGATATGCAACTATAAACATAATGGGACTAAATAACTTTGAACAAAAATAAAATTTTATACTTATGTGCTTATATTAAAATAACAATATAATAACACTTAATAAAAGTCTTCGGAGGATTTGAACGTTTCAATTGTGCTCGGATTGTAACGTCCGGGTTTCAGGGCTAAGCATTTTTTTCAATGTAATAGTCTAGGTCAACTCTTGTAACTCTTTTTGAAGTAATAAAGATGAAATATTTGAGTATTACGTGAATTGTGTGTATTTATGTGCTTATAATTTAATTATAAATGTATAATTAATAAAGAATAAAAATAAGCATCATAATTTAAGTGTGAGATAATTCCGATATCTCTACATAAAGTTTTAGAATACGTCTCAAGGTTTCCGTACATATAAAGAACGCCGAAATCCGAGTTATAACGAAGAAGTTATGACCCGTCGAAGTTTCGCGACAGAACCGACACGATACCGGGAAGCGTAAATAGTGAATTTACGATAGAGCGAGATTTAGCCTTAGAGATCTAAACGAAAGTCGTAGAATATGTTAAACTAAGAACATCGATAAAAAGAACGCCCAAATCTGACTTCGTATGAAGAAGTTATGATTTTTCGAAGTTTCAGATTAGCAGTGTACAACCTGAAATTTGAATATTAGATCGAGTGACTTTTAGCCGACATGACCTAAACGAGAATCGAAGATCTCGTTGAGAGTAGCGTAACGAGAAAAAGATGGGCGAAAACGGATGTCGGATGAAGAAGTTATGAGGATTTAACGGACCAATCCTGTCCCGGCCTGTTAATAATATAAAATTTAAAATCAAGCCAAAACTAGTCGACGGAGTCTAAACGAAAGTTGTAGAGTACATTCCCACCTTCACGTGGATATAAAGAACATAAAAAACGGAGTTCGTACGCGAAAGTTACGAATTTTTGAAGTTGTAACTCGAAATTGCGAAGTCTGTTGCAAATCCGATGACGTGGCGGAATCTGGACCCTCCATTGCTGACTCAGTACCCGCCTCGGATAAGTGATGCGTCGCCCCTCTCTACGCCCAGCGTCCGAGCTCAGAACGCGCCGCGTACGAAGGGTCTTCATGTGGTCCGAGATCAGGCCGCGTAGCACCATGCGAAGCTTGACACCTGGAGGTCTGATCCGAAGCTACGCCCCGCATAGCTGCTGAACGCCCGGCATACCACCGAGGCTTCGCGCTCATAAAAGGGGTCCGAAGGCAGCCTTCATTTTCACACCAAAACTCACTCTCTCTCTAAAAACTTTCTCTCTCTAAGTTTTCTAAACACTTCTAAGCCCTAGATAAATCCCCTAACACCCTAGGGAAGCCCCGAGGCTCCCGGAGACCCAAGAAAAAGGAGTCTTTCAGTTTCGAAACGCTACTACAATTAAGTTCCGGTTTTCGATAAAATTCGCTGTAAGTGTGCTACGCTTACGCAATTTTTTTATATAGCTTTCAAATAATTATAGGAATGTTATTAGATCTTTAAAATAAATATTTGGGCTATTATTATGAATTATATTGAGTGTTATTAACGCTTATATAATAATAATAATAGTCAGACAATTAATTTATTGCGATTATCGTTAGACTAAACCCTAGTGGTATCGATACTAGGTTTTATCGAAGGAAAATCGTTTTGAGAGTATCGAAGCATTGTCTGAGTGCTGAGTCACCACCTTTCAGGTGAGTGAATAGTTACTTTCAGCTTACACATAGATATGAAGTATTTTATATAAATTACATGCTATGTGTGCATATTATCTGAATACTTGCTATCTATGCTGGATGAACGTTGTTATACATGTTTTCAATGATTTAAACTGTATATGTATTTTATATCTACGAAAATGTTGGGGTAAAACATGGGTAGATGTAATAGGTGATGTGTGATAAAATGATGAGAGGCCTCGATGTTGATGTTGTTGATTCTGTCATCTAGCGGAGTATGGATGACGACCATAGACTCTTCTAGACAGTCCAGTGGAACACTAGCAGGCTCGCAACCTGTAGGTGTTTGTGAACGATGTGTTCACCGGTGTACTCCATCCCCCACATGGTTGCCTTTAGAACATTTATTGCTGAGGAATCCCCTTAGCAGTAGTGTCCGTCCCGATGATGATCCTTAGGTTAGGTCCCTTATGATAGGTGTTTAGGGACGTAAAGTGAAGATAACGGGAACGGGTAATCGGGTTATTGTTGATTGATGAAATTAATAAACTTATTTATCGTGTGTTGAAAACCCTATGTGCTCACTAGGATCCCAAGCCTAACCCACTCAGTTTTATGTATTACAGGAAGTGGCGCTTGAGCATAGATATGATGTTGGACGAGGGATTACGGATATAGGCCTGTAGATATGAAATAATGTAGTAAGGCTTATATTGTACTGTTTATGCTTTTGATCTGTACGAACATGACATCCCAAGTCTTTTAATGAAATACATTTATATGGAAATGCTTTTGATAAATCTTTATCATCTTTGTTTTGGGACAAATTCCACAACACTTTTATTTAAAATGTTACTCTGATTTTTAAACAAAGCATAAACAAACCGGTCTTTTTCTGGCCGTGATTTTGGGGATGTCATACGGACAGTTATGTAGTCGTATTGGGGGTGGATGTAGCCTTATCAACTACATTCATCCAAAGTATGATTGTCATGTGCCCATGAGTGATTGTGATGGTCGATGAAACAAAAACTCACCCTTTTAGATTCTCAAAAGGGAGAAAATGTCATTTCTACAACTTTACCCTCCTTACACGTTTCTCACCACCAATTTCTCACACAGTCACCATGGAGGAGGCGCATCAAGGTATCCAGTTTCACCAGGCCCTAGTGGCCCACAGAATGATTGAAGACGACCCTGAGATGGAACAAGAGGCAGGACCCGACATTGAGCCCGACGAGTACACTGATACGGACTATGAGTTTGATAGGACTGATGAAGACATGGAGGAGGATAGAGACATATATGAAGCCCCCTTCGAACCACCTACCGACGAGGCACACCAGGACCACCCTGTTCACCAGGGAATCCCGTTGGTGAGGATTACTCTCTTGAAGCAGACGTTGGAACACTTCGGCAACAACTATTTGCCATGGAGGCACGAACCGTGTAAGCTGAGCAGGAAAGGGATGAGGTCATCGGAGAGATGTCCGAGATGGCTCAGTTTTTGGCACAACATTTTGGGATATGATTTCGATACCACCATTAGACACCTCCTAGTGTGTTTAGAACCAGTAGTACCGCTTATCAGTATTATGTTTCTTTTATGTGCCCTAAGTTAGGTACTACCGACTCTATGTTTAAGTGATCACACTACTCATAGAGTCGTCATGTTGTCGAACTTTGTATGCCCTCTTGGGCAAATTTTCATGTATCAAATCGAATATTATTATTAATGCAAGGTATTATGTGTTTTAACGTGATGTTGTTATCTGCTATGCAGATTATTTCTTTGTTCAATGTTATAAATTTTGGAACTAATTACATACACAAATCAATTCACCTAGTTAGTAATACCCTAAACTTGAGATATACAATGCACTCAACATCCTTCTGTTATATGACAGAAAGATGCCTCAAAGACCCATCCGCGGAAACGATCAGCCTCCGACTCCACCGGATATTAACTTTGTCGCATTCCAAGCGGCTGTATCTGCTGCAGTCACGACAGCATTGGCACAGTTTCACAACGGAAACAACGACGGAGGAAACGGTCAGGGATCCGTAAGTTCAAACAACGGAACGAATCGAGGACCTACAAAGACCTATACCTACAAAGATTTCTCCAACGCCAAACCACAAACCTTTAACGGAACAGGAGGCATGATAACTCTCAAGAGGTGGATAGAAAAGGTCGAATCAGAGTTTGAGATATGCGGATGCCATGAACCTTGCACGTTTGTTGATCAAGCTCTCACCTGGCGGAATGGATATATGGAGGCTATGACACTTACAGTAGATAATGATATGCCATGGGCAGAGTTGAAAGAAATGCTAATGGTTGAATACTGCCCACGTGGAGAGATTCAGAAAATGAAGCAAGAGTTGTGCAACCTCACAGTCCGAAACTCTGAAATTGATGCCTACATATCAAGGTTTAGTGAACTGTCTCTATTGTGCCCTGGAATGATTTGATGGGTTTTGAGCATTCTAACACTTCCTAAGTGTACATGCAACCCTAATAACCTTGGATCTATGGTTGTCTAATTATCATGCAAAGTTGAATTCCAAGGTTATATTCCTATCTAGCATACATGGGGAACAATTTTATCTCTAATGAAAGATAGAATAACTTACCTTGTTGTTGCTTATGTTCCTAGAAACCTTGTGAGCCTAGCACCCCAAGTGTGATGCCTCAAATGCTTCACACAACACCAAATTCTTTGGGAAAGACCTTTGAGAGAATACACACTTCTTGAAATCAACCTAGCCCTCTTGTTTCTTATGTGTGTCGATTTTGGTGGAGTATGGGATCCTTATATAGTGTTGACACATCTAAGGGTTACACCATGTAAACCCTAATGTGTCATGACTCTTCATTTCCATGACCCATGGGTTTGTAACTCCCATGGAGCATCCATGGAGCATCCTATGGGTGGAACCCAACTTGATGATCCATGGAGCCTCTTAGCCCACTATACAAGATATGAATGATTTACATAATCAACCCATATATTTAATTAGTTATCCTTTGATCACTTAATTAATTCTAAATTAATTATTGATCAAACTAATCAAATAATATTATTAATATATTAGAACTTATAATATATTAATAATCTCCAAGTGTTATTTCTCTCATTTAGTCTATCCAATTGCATGGTGCCATGCAACCCAAATGGACCATGCCGGGTCGGGTCAAGTACTGACCCGAAATAGTTATGGACTTAGACACCTTATCCAACAGTCTCCCACTTGGATAAGTCTAATAACTATAACACCAGTACTTCAGGAACCGATCGGCAATCGTAGCTCTTTCAAGGTCTCTCGGAACTAAGAAGATGATGGTACGCCATTTAAGATAAGGGATCATATAATCCTCTGTTCTATATATCAGCCGGACAAATACATGGAACAATGTCTTACTTATTGTCCAGTAGTTTGTTTCCCGATTTCCAATTTGTTTGACAAAGAACTTAATTGAACACATCAACTTAGTTCTGACCGGGCTTGGTACATAGGTCAAAACAAAATCATCGAGGGGCCCAGATATCAACTTCTAATCCAAGAAGGAACAGATACACTTCGACTCATATGTTTGTTCTACCACTCATTGAATTACACACAAAAGCACGTTTTATAACATCGAGTTACCAATGCGTTTTCGTACAATCAATGCATAACCAACTTGTAAGTAACAAATCATATCTATAGGTTTTAAGACTTATATGATATTACCGTCTCACGATCACTCGAGATAGAATTCCATGAAGTGATTCCAGTGAGCGTGGGTTGAGTCCAATGCTCAGAACTTATGAGCACTCATGATTGTTGTAGCCTTGTCCAACACCTTAGACCTCTACAACCAATCATGACAGTCTTGATTCATACCTACTTCCGACATATGACCGACTGTGGAGGTTTGAATAATATGTTATACCAAACAAAATTATTCTGGAAGTCAAAACATGCAAAAGAAATATAGTAAACGATCGACACGAGATAGCAACACTTTACTCATAAATAAAACACCTTTTATTCATCATCTAATGTCAATTACACTTTACAAATTTCTAGGTTATCTAACTACTAAATCTAATATCATCCTTCAGCCCTATGCTCCGAGCATGCTGCAGATGCTTAACCCGAGACAGTCCCTTCGTGAGGGGATCTGCTGGGTTCTCATCCGATGATACCCTCTTTTCCACGAGGAGTCCTTCTTCTATTCGATGTCTGATAAAATGGTATTTTCTGTCGATGTGTCTGGATCTCCCGTGATTCCTTGGTTCCTTGGCTAAGGCAACAGCACTTTCACTATCACAGAAAATTTCCATTGGCTTTTTAATAGCTGGTATAACTCCAAGGTCTCCAATGAAGTTCTTCAGCCATATAGCCTCCTTTGCCGCCTCGCTAGCTGCAATATACTTTGATTCACAAGTTGAATCAGCCACTGTCTCTTGCTTGGAACTCTTCCAAGAGATTGCTCCTCCATTTAGGGTAAAGACCCAGCCTGACTGAGAGCGGAAATTATCCCTATCAGTCTGGAAGCTAGCATCACTATACCCTACAACTCTCAAGTCATCACTCCCACCGAGAGTAAGGACCCAGTCCTTAGTTCTCCGTAGGTACTTGAGGATATTCTTCACCGCAGTCCAGTGTGCCTTGCCAGGGTTCGCCTGATACCTGCTAACCATGCTCAGGGCAAAGGCTACATCAGGTCGAGTACACATCATAGCATACATGATCGATCCTACAGCCGAAGCATAAGGTATTCGACTCATTTCTGATATCTCAGCCTCAGTGCTAGGGCTTTGTGTCTTACTCAATCTGGTGTTGCTCTGGATGGGTAACTCTTCTTTCATGGAGTCCTGCATGCTGAATCTCTTCAGCACCTTATCCAAGTAGGTACTCTGACTAAGTCCAATTAGTCTTTTACTCCGATATCTCAAGATCCTTATTCCTAGAATATAGGTTGCTTCTCCTAGGTCCTTCATAGAAAAACACTTCCCAAGCCAGGACTTAACTTCTTGTAGAGTTGGGATGTCATTTCCTATGAGTAGTATGTCATCCACATACAATACCAAAAAGCTAACTATACTCCCACTAGCCTTGACATACACGCAAGATTCATCTTCACTCCTAGAAAAGCCAAATTCCTTGACCTTTTCATCAAAGCAAAGATTCCATCTGCGAGGTGCTTGTTTCAATCCATAAATGGATTTCTCAAGCTTACACACTCTATTAGGGTACTCGTTGCTGACAAAACCCTCTGGCTGACTCATGTAACATCTTCAGCCAACTTTCCATTAAGGAAAGCGGTTTTGACATCCATTTGCCATATTTCATAGTCATTAAATGCAGCTATGGCCAACAGAACCCGAATAGACTTAATCTTGGCTACTGGAGAAAAGGTCTCATCATAGTCCACTCCAGGAATTTGAGAGAAACCCTTTGCAACCAGTCTAGCCTTATAAGTGTGTACTTTACCATCCATTTCGGTCTTCTTCTTGAAGACCCATTTGCACCCTACTATCATACGACCTGGTACATTCTCAACCAAGTTCCAAACTTGATTGTCATACATGGATTGTATTTCGCTGTCCATTGCCTCTTTCCACTTGGCTGACTCAGGGCCTGCCATGGCTTTCGCGTAACTGTTAGGTTCATCCAGACCTATCAGTGTCTCATCACTGATAAGTGTATCTCCTTCTGCAGTAATATGGAATCCATAGTAATGCTCAGGAGCATTCCTAACCCTTGTGGAACGCCTCAGAGGTACAGACTTGTCAATTGACTCAACAGGAGTTTCCTCCTCAAGTTGAGGGCTAGGATTTGAAGTTCCTTCACCGCTTGACTCTTGAATTTCTTCAAGATCAACTTGCCTCCCACTGTTTCCTTGGCTTATGAACTCTTTCTCTCTAAAGAAATCCCTCCTAGCTACAAAGACCACATTTTCACTAGGTCTGTAGAAGAGGTAACCAAAGGATTGTTGTGGGTAGCCGATGAAAATACACCTCTCGCTTCGGGGTTCGAGCTTATCATGAGTCTCGCGTCTCACGAAATCCTTGCAACCCCAAATCTTGATGTGGTCTAGTTTGGGTACTTTACCAGTCCACATCTCGTGAGGAGTTTTGGCAACTTTCTTTGTAGGGACTAGATTAAGGATATGGGCGGCAGTCTCTAAGGCATACCCCCAGAATGAGATTGGTAGCGAAGCTCGACTCATCATGGAACGAACCATATCCAACAAGGTCCGATTACGCCTCTCAGCCACACCATTCAACTGTGGTGTCCTGGGAGGTGTCAATTGTGAGACTATCCCACATTCCCTTAGATAGTCAAGGAACTCTGAACTAAGATACTCACCACCACGATCGGATCGAAGCATCTTAATGTTCCTGCCCAATTGATTCTCGACTTCCTGTTTAAATTCCTTAAACCTTTCGAAAGTCTCTGACTTATGCTTGATCAAGTAGACATATCCATATCTACTGTAATCATCAGTAAAAGTCAAATAATAACGATTAGCATCCCTTGTGGCATGTTTGAATGGTCCACACACATCCGTGTGTACAAGGTCCAACAAACCTTCACCCCTCTCACAAGAACCTGTGAAGGGTGACTTTGTCATTTTTCCAAGTAAGCATGATTCGCAACTATCATCTGACTTTAGGTCAAACGACTCCAAGACTCCATCTTTTTGGAGTTGGCCTATGCGTTTCTTGCTTATATGTCCAAGACGACAATGCCATAATGATGCTTTATCCAAGTTATTATTATTAACAGAATTAATACACAATACATTATTTCCTAAGTTATCAACCACAGATACTGTTTCATACACGCCATCACAAGGTAATGATTTAAAATAAAGAACATTATTAAAGAAAGCATCAATAGAACCAACTTCATTATTAAATGAAAAGGTAAAACCTTGTTTATACAATGCATGAAGGGAAATAATATTTCTTGCCATTTCTGGCGAATAACAACACTTATTCAAATCTAAACTAAACCCACTACTTAGCGATAAAGTATAAACTCCAATTTTGGTGACAGGTGTAACTTTCCTATTCCCCATGATTAAGTTTATTCTTCTTTGCTCCACATTCCAACTTCTTCTTAGTCCCTGCAAGTCACAACAGATATGAATACCATAACCGGTATCAAGGACCCAAGATTTAGAATGGGGTGAGTTATTAGAAATGATAGTGTAAATACCTGCATGGTTGGGTTTAACTTTCCCATCCTTCACATCTTGCTGGTATTTTGGGCAGTTCCGCTTCCAATTTGATTTTTCATGGAAATAGAAGCATTCAGCCTCTCTTGGATCAGAGGAAGGAGTGATGAACCCTTTCTTGGTTCCACTTGAAGAAGAGCCATCAAGGGTCCGAGCCTTGGTACCCTTCGAAGAGCTCTTTCTCTTCTTCCCTCGACTTTTCCCGATTGCCAAAACCGGAGTAGAGTTTGAAGTAGGAGTGTTAACAACCGACTTCCCCTTAAGACCTGATTCTGCGGTCTTGAGAAGTCCCTGAAGTTTGCTGAGTGTGACCTCTTCCTTATTCATGTGATATGTCATGTGGAATTGATCATAGTACGATGGTAAGGAGTGCAAAATTATATCTATTGCAAGCTCCTCAGGGAAGTTCACATTAAGTTTCAGCAAACGATCCACATACCTTTGCATTTTCTGCATGTGGCTCGTGACGGATTCCCCGTCCTTCATCAAGGCTGTTATCATGGAGCAGATGATTTCATACCTCTCTTGTCGTGCACTTTGATGGTATCTTTCCATCAGATCATGGTGCATTTCATAAGGGTAGAAATCCTCATAAGACTTTTGGAGTTTTGTTGTCATCGTGGCCATCATGATGCATGCCACTTTCGTAGCATCCCTTTCATGTGCCTGAAAGTCAGCGATCTCCTGAGGAGTTGCAGTGGTCTCATCAATCTCCTTAAGCTCCTTGTCAAGGACATATTCTTTGTCCTCGTAGCGGGTAATCATCCTGATGTTTCTGATCCACTCATTGAAGTTGGATCCATCAAACGTGACTTTCCCACACAAGTTCATAAGGGTAAAGGAGCCATTAGGGTTAGAGCCAGAAGCAGCATTGTTTGAAGACATCTGAAAGAGAAGGACAAGACTAGTTTAGATATTAAGAGAATCCTTAATAAAACACCCAAATGTAATATTAAGGCTAGGATCCAATCACAATATATTATAACTTAGAAGAGGTATGCCGTAATCCAAGCTATAACATATTTGAAAGGTAGGTGAATGACGATTCACCAATTTCCACCACGAAAACCGAAATATTAAATATTAGGTTTTTGATTGGTTCTTAGAAATTCCTAGATTCTTTGAGATTCAATGAACTTTTCAAAGGCATGTTTCAATCTCGAGTGTGCCCTCTAAGTTTTGTGACTGGTATGTCGAGGATCACAAAACGAGGTGTGAAGTAACCATGCAAATCACTTGGTACCCTTAAATTTTATCACTCAATCGATGTGCCAGTAAACCACACACGCTCCACCGATACTATAATAAACTCTAAGTCACCCTTTACCTACCTTGTTAAGTCCAAGTTAGTGTGCCGGTTAACCACACACGCTCCACCAACGACTTAAACAAAGTGTAAAGTGTAATTTCATGGATTAGCACCTTTTTCACATTTTTCCTAAAGTAACTAAGATTGGGAATTTAATAAAACATTTAGTTACTTTATAGAATTCATCATACTTTTAATGAGAATATATAAGTCCTTGTCTTACCCGTTCGGCTAACGACCCTCCACCGGTCAAGCAAGCGGTGGGTGAGAGTGGACACCCATTAAGTTGCCATTTTATAGGCAACAACCTTATACCCACCTTATAGACCGGCTTCGTGAATGAGGCGTACTAGCGGTAAGACGACTTTGTTCTTATACATATATATATATATATATATATATATATATATATATATATATATATATATATATATATATATATATATATATATATATATATATATATATATATATATATATATATATAAAATTAATAAATCATAATAATATAAGTATAAGGGTTGAATTTTAACTTTTAAAATTCTAAGGGTTGGAACTAAAGTTTTGATCATGACTTTACTTGTTCCAAAACTTGAGGGCAAGTTTTGTTAACTTACAAAACTTTTCACTTCTTGTAACTTGTGAGTTTAATAGAGTAATAAAATGAAGACTCTTCATTTTTCTAACTCTTGTGTTCTTTTAATGGTTTTTAACTCAAGTGACTTTTGGTTTTCCATAACTTGAGGACAAGTTATGAACTCCATTAAAACACATTATGATCAAGAATTAAACTACCAAGTTGGTTACAAATAATTCCTATGATCATCTAAACATCATAAGATCAAGAACATGAACA
This sequence comes from Lactuca sativa, assembly GCF_002870075.4. Taxonomy (NCBI): domain Eukaryota; kingdom Viridiplantae; phylum Streptophyta; class Magnoliopsida; order Asterales; family Asteraceae; genus Lactuca; species Lactuca sativa. Next base: position 90,174,503 of record NC_056626.2, read on the forward strand.
TGAACACTTTCATAAATCAAAACTACACTTAAAGCTTTGTAATTTTGATATCTTGTTGTTGTAATTGGATTAGCATGAACATTACACCATCTAAAACAAGTTTTCAAGTACCAAAACAATTTAGGGTAATGTTCCTAGTCCATTTCCAGCAACTAAAGTCGAAAATCTGCACTCTGTCGCTCCTACTCGTCGAGTGCATGAACCTACTCGGCGAGTAGGTTGAAGATACACATGAACTCGGCGAGTCCTTCCCATGGACTCGGCGAGTTCATCAGGCAGACAACAAGTTTTTCGACTTTTTTCAACTTTAAAGCACAAATAACAAACAAACAAACCTGGCTCTGATACCACTGATGGGTTTTGAGCATTCTAACACTTCCTAAGTGTACATGCAACCCTAATAACCTTGGATCTATGTGTGTCTAATTATCATGCAAAGTTGAATTCCAAGGTTATATTCCTATCTAGCATACATGGGGAACAATTTTATCTCTAATGAAAGATAGAATAACTTACCTTGTTGTTGCTTATGTTCCTAGAAACCTTGTGAGCCTAGCACCCTAAGTGTGATGCCTCAAATGCTTCACACAACACCAAATGCTCTTGGAAAGACCTTTGAGAGAATACACACTTCTTGAAATCGGCCTAGCCCTCTTGTTTCTTATGTGTGTCGATTTTGGTGGAGTATGGGATCCTTATATAGTGTTGACACATCTAAGGGTTACACCATGTAAACCCTAATGTGTCATGACTCTTCATTTCCATGACCCATGGGTTTGTAACTCCCATGGAGCATCCATGGAGCATCCTATGGGTGGAACCCAACTTGATGATCCATGGAGCCTCTTAGCCCACTATACAAGATATGAATGATTTACATAATCAACCCATATATTTAATTAGTTATCCTTTGATCACTTAATTAATTCTAAATTAATTATTGATCAAACTAATCAAATAATATTATTAATATATTAGAACTTATAATATATTAATAATCTCCAAGTGTTATTTCTCTCATTTAGTCTATCCAATTGCATGGTGCCATGTAACCCAAATGGACCATGCCGGGTCGGGTCAAGTACTGACCCGAAATAGTTATGGACTTAGACACCTTATCCAACATGATTACCTCGGAAGGAAAGAAGATCGAAAGGTTCATCTGGGGATTAACCTCCCCAATCCAAGAAAATGTAATTGCCAAGAATCCAGAAACATTTGACAGCGCGAAAAGGTTAGCTAAGAAGCTGTACGATCATAAGAACAAGAAGGGTGAAAAAGCAGAGGAAACCGAAAGAAAGAAGGAATGCGATAACAAGAAGGGTAAGAATAACAAGCGAAAGGGACGACAAGGCTCGGAGTCGTCAAAGAAACAACAAATGATAGCAGTCCATGCTGCCATTATTCAAACTCCTCCCACACTACATGCTCCAGCCTCATTAACACCTAATGCTCCCCGACAATACATGAGAAATCTCCCAATGTGCAAAAAATGCAATTTCCATCACCACGGCGAATGCAGGGAGATGCATTGTACCAGTTGCAACCGAAAAGGTCATACGACAAGATACTGTAGGACCTATCCTCTACAGAATCAACAACAAGGAAACAACAACAACAACAACAACAACAACAACAACAACAACCGCAACAACAACAACAACAACAACAACAACAACATCATCAACAACAACGATGGGGCCATCCACACCTGCTATAGGTGTCGGAGAACTGGACACTTCCGTCGGAACTGTCCCAACGCTACTAACCAAGGAAATGGAGGATCGGGAAGGGTTTTGACTTTGGGACAAGGCGAAGCAGTCTAAGACCCTACTATTGTCACAGGTACGTTCCTCCTTAACAACACATATGCATGCATTTTATTTGATAGTGGGGCAGAACGAAGTTTTGTGAGTAACAAATTCAAACATTTACTAAAACAACAACCCCAGAAGCTCAATGAAGCCTTCACGGTGGAAATGGCTAATGGGAAAACAGAGTCAACTAAGGATATCTATGTAGGGTGCACGTTATCATTAAACCACCACACTTTCCAAATAAATTTGATGCCAGTAAATATTAGGAGCTTTGATGTGATCATCGGCATGGATTGGTTGAGCCCCCATCATGTTGATGTTATATGCCACGAGAAGGCCGTTCACATTCACCTCCACAATCATGAAACCCTAATCATCTACGGAGATAAACCCGACATCAACCTTCATCTTATTTCATGCATCAAGGCACATAAATGCGTGCATAAAAGGAACTACTCATTCCTTGCTCTCATCATGGACAATTCGAAGGAAGAAATAAACATTCGAGATATTCCAGTGGCATGCGACTTTTTAAACGAATTTCCCGAGGATCTTCTGGGAATACCCTTAATAGACAGGTCGAATTTCGGATTGAACTTGTACCAGGAGATACTCCAATCGCCAAATCACCCTATAGATTGGCTCCTGTGAAGATGCAGGAATTGTCAAGCCAACTAAGAAAACTCTTGAACAAAGGATTCATCAGACCCAACTTCTCGCCATGGGGAGCTCCGATTCTTTTCGTTAAGAAGAAAGACGGATCCTTCAGGATGTGCATCGACTATAGAGAGTTGAATAAGCTCACTATCAAAAATCGCTATCCACTTCCACGAATCGACGATCTATTTGATCAGGTGCAAGGGGCCAGTTACTTTTCGATTATAGATTTGCGATCTGGCTATCATCAACTCAAGGTCCGAGATGAGGACATTCCTAAGACCGCTTTCCGAATTCGCTATGGATATTATGACTTTCTTGTAATGCCTTTCGGTCTAACAAATGCTCTCGCCGCATTTATAGACCTAATGAATCGAGTTTGCCGTCCATTCCTTGACAATTTCGTGATTCTTTTCATCAACGATATCTTGGTATATTCTCAAAGCGAAGAAGAACATAGTCGACATCTCCGAAAAATCTTGGAAGCCCTACGAGCTGAAAAGTTGTATGCAAAACTCACTAAGTGTGAGTTTTGGCTTCGCAGCGTAAACTTTTTAGGTCATGTTGTCAGCAAAGAAGGGATACATGTGGATCCCTCCAAGATCAAGGCCATTGAAGGCTCGACAATTCCAAGAATCCCGACCGAGATCCGTCAATTCTTGGGTCTCGCAGGCTACAACCGAAGGTTCATCCAAAACTTTTCCAGAATAGCCAAACCCCTCACCACGTTGACACAAAAAGGAGTGCCTTTCGACTGGACGGAAAAGCAAGAAGCCACCTTCCAAACCTTGAAGCAAGCCCTCTATAGTGCACCAATATTATCCTTACCAGAGGGAACAAAAGATTTTATGGTGTACTGTGTAGGGCTATCAAATCGAGCAGGCGTGTCGTCTTTTTATCGGACACGACACGACACAAAAATGTTTTGTATAACACGAACATGACGACATGACGTCGTGTTTTTTTCATTAGCACGAAAACGAACCAATTAAAACATGAGAACACGACACAATACGACAAAGATAATATTACATACCTATTAGTGTATTTCATTCAAACTAAAAGATATCTAACACGATAAAAACGACAAACACGAAAACCCCGACAACCACATGCTTAATCGTGTCAATTTCGTGTCGATTTATAAACACGAACATGACAAGACATGACATCATGTTTTTTAATCTTGATACGAACATGACACGAACACGAATTCGAATTTTGATTTCGTCCTGATGTCATTTCGTTCCGTGTATTTTTGTAATGTCGTGTCATAAATTTACACCCCTAGTACTGTGATCCTTCTAATCAGGGTTTAGTTTGTGTACTTATACAGAGTGGAAAGGTAATAACATATGCATCTAGACAGCTGAAAAATCGTGAAGTGAATTACACCACACATGATCTCGAGCTGGGAGCTGTGGTCTTCGCGTTGAAGATTTGGAGGGACTACCTTTATGGTACAAAGTGCACCATTTTCATTGATCACAAAAGCCTACAACACATTCTGAATCAGAAGGAGTTAAACATGAGACAACGAAGATGGGTTGAAATATTAAATGCTTATGAATGTGAAATCAAGTACCATCCGGGCAAGGCTAACGTTGTAGCTAATGCCCTGAGCCCAAAAGAATATTCAAGACATCACCTGAAAACTCTCTCGATAACCATTCAATCCCACCTAATTCCACAGATCAAAGAAGCCCAGTTGGATGTATTGAAACCCGACAACACTACAAGTGAATCATTGCGCGGGATGGAGAAGAACCTTGAAGTCAAAGAGGATGCAGGATACTATTTCATGGGTAGAATCTGGGTCCCTAAACTTGGGGAATTCAGAGTAGTCTTGGATGAAGCTCACAAGACATGATACTCTATCTATCCAGGTTTGGATAAGATTTATCTGGATATCAATCAACATTATTGGTGGCAAAACATGAAGGCAGGAATCGCCACTTATGTGGGAAAGTGTCTCACTTGCACTAAGGTGAAAGTGGAATATCAAAAGCCCTCAGGACTATTACAACAACTTGTAATACTCTAGTGGAAATGGGAAAGGATTACCATGGACTTCGTGACCAAATTACCCAAGACAAAGGACGAGTTGGATGCTATATGGGTAATTTTTGATAGATTAACAAAATTCGTTCATTTCCTGCCAATAAAGGAATCGTACAAGATGGAAAGATTGACCCGAATCTACATCAAGGAGATCGTGAGAATCCATGGAGTGCCAGTATCCATTATGTTGGATCGAGATAGTAGATTTACTTCACGATTTTGGCAGTTGCTACAGAAGGCAATGAGAACACAATTAGACATGAGCACTGCCTACCACCCTCAAACGAATGGGCAAAGCGAGCGCACCATCCGGATGCTTGAGGACTTGATTAGAGCCTGTGTGATCTACTTCTACAAGTCTTGGGACACCCACTTGCCTCTGATTGAATTCTCATACAATAACGGTTATCACACTAGCATCAAGGTTGCTCTTTTCGAAGAATTATATGGTCGTAAATGCAGGTCATCTCAATGTTGGGCTAAGGTGGATGACTCTCAGCTAGCGAAGTGGCAGGCACCGAAAAATACTCTAACAAGACCAAAGATTATCCGTGAAACAACTGAGAAGATAATTCAAATTAGAGCTCAACTTTAAGCATCGCAGGACCGAAAAAAGTGCTAAGCTGATAAACGGAGAAAGCCTCTGGAATTTCAAGTCGGAGACCGGGTGCTATTTAAAGTCTCTCCCTGGAAAGGGATGATTCATTTTGGGAAATGGGGGAAACTAAACCCGCGATACATTGGACCATTCGAGATTCTTTCCCGAATCGGTCCAGTGGCTTATAGGCTACAACTACCTGCGGAGCTCAGCAACATACACCCCGTGTTCCATAATTCGAAAAGTGCTTATCCGATGAAACTCTAGCTATTCCATTAGAAGAAATAGAAATAAACGAGAATCTCTTGTTCATTGAAGAACCAATTGAAATCATTGACATGGGAACGCGAGGACCAAATGAAGCCGAAGTACCCTCACCTATTCTCGCATCTTCAAACCTAGTTTTCGAAAGAATTTCGGGACAGAATTCCCTCTAACAAGGGGATGATGTCACAACCAACAAATTAGCTAGGAAATTCTATAACTTCGTAAACATTATCAATGGCAACAATTGTAACTCTAACTTGATAATGCATATGATGTTACTTCAATAACAAAAAATTTCCATCAAAAATCCAATTGTAAAGCCCAAACTTCATACAAACATTTTAAAAGTCAAATAAAGATTGGAAACCGTATGTGATAACCCGAAAATTTTTGCTTTAAAATCCATTCAATCCAACCAAATTCATACTCACTTCTTCTATCTTTTAACACTTTTTAGAGTCTGTTTGAGTGTTCTAAGCCTAGTACAATCAAGGTATGGGTCTAGGGATGAGTTTGCTTGAGTTCAAAACCTTTCAAATGAGCCAAACACCCCTTCATGAGGAGTGTGCGGTCGCCCACATGGGTGTACGGCCGTACACCTATCCCAACCGTACACTCCCTGATACATATGTGATACTTCGCAATTTTAATCACTTTTAAACACTCTCAAGCCTAGATTTTGGATTCTCTCTCAACTATCATCAAGATTTTCATCTAGATCTTCCAATAAGTAAGTGTTTCTTCCATTGTTAGTTGATACAATGCTTTAAGTACTAATGATCTGTTGGGTTTCACTTAGTACGTAGTGACACGAGACTAAGATCATTAACATAGAGTTTTGTATAACCATAAACCTCTGTGGTAAGTGCTAAGAGTCTCAAGGGTTACATTAGTGAGATGAAATGTAATGAAGAAAACTAATATAGGTGGTATAAGAAGCGAATGTACCTCTGCTATAAAAGAATGACCAAGCAGAAAACACTAAACTCAATATGAGAAGAGTAAGGTAGCTCACGATTAGAGTAAACGTAACAGCCTAAATTGGGAAAACATGATTTCTATATATCATGTTATTAAGTCTTCACTTAGAATCTATAGAGGCTTTGGTCAACATGAAGCAACATGCATCTAGGGACACTTAATTAATTCAAAGAAAAGAATTTATACCTGCTTCAGCTTCACCATTGAGAGTAGCATGTATACAAAGAAAAGCATGAGAAAAATAGAATAAAGTAAAAAAAAAATTAAAAAAAATATTTTTGTATTTTGTGGAAAATTTTTAATAAAACAAAAGGAAAAATATTTTTGGATTTTATGAAATAAAAAAAATAAAAAGAAAAAAATAAAAAAAATGAGAATGGAAAAGAGTGTACAAAAGAATACAACTGAAATCCCTTTTAATGAAAAAGAAGCGAACGAGTTCAGAAGGACCGAACCCGAAATAGACCGAGTGTTCAGTACATTTCGGTTCCCGGGTGAACCGAACCGGAAATAGACCGAGCGTTCGCTCTATTTCGCTTCTTACCTTTAGTGAAGCGAAGGCGATTTTGGTACTGATTCTGCTTCCATCATTCCTAGGCCTTGTAAGATCTTGGTTAAACTTGTTTCAGGTAAAGCCTTAGTGAATGTATCTGCTAGTTGATCAGTGGTTGTAACGAAGATAATCTCTACGTTGCCATCTTCCACATGATCTTTGACGAAGTGATACCTCAGTGCTGTTTGCTTTGTCTTCGAGTGTTGCACTGGGTTATGAAAAATTCTAATTTCACATTCAGAGTCGCAATATAGTGGGATTTTATTCATGTCCAGCCCATAGTCTCGAAGCTGACTTTGTATCCAAACAACCTGAGATGTGCGTGAGGCGGCGGCTATGTATTCAGCTTCAGCCCTAAAACATAGGTTTGTTTCTTTGATTGCCAGCTAACCAATTTACCATCAAGAAATTGGCATCCTCCAGTAGTGATTTTTCGATCTAATCCACAACCACCTAGGTCAGAATCTGATAACACTTGAAAAAAGAAACCTGAGTTGGCTGGATACCATAGACCGAGAGAGGAAGTTCGCTTCAGATAGCGAAAGATGTTTTTCATGGCTAGCATGTGAGGTTCGCATGGGTTAGCTTGGAATCGGGCACAATAGCAGACTGAGAACATGATGTCTGGCTTGTTAGCTGTGAGATACATCAATGAACCAATCATCCAACGATAAAGCGTCATGTCAGCTGCTGGCTTCTCCAAATAAGGTGTTACCTTAGTCCCAAGAGCCATAGGAACTTTCACTTTGGAGTCTCCCAACATGCCAAATTTGGCAAGAAATGTCTTTGTATATGCCTCCTGATTGATAAAAATGCCTTCGGGTCCCTGTCTAATATTTAAGCCAATGAAAAAGTTAATTAGACTCATTGAGCTCATCTCAAATTTAGTTTCCATCAACTTCCTAAGTTCAGCTGTTAACCTGGGATTCGTGGAGTCGAAGATGATGTCATCAACGTAAATTTGGACTATCATAAGGTGGTTACTCTCTCTCTTACGAAAGAAGGTTGGGTCAACAGAACCTTGTTTAAATTTTGAAATTTTTAAGAATCGAGTGAGAGTTTCATACCAAGCTCTAGGAGCCAGCTTCAGGCCATATACCGCTTTGTTTAGAATGTAGCAGTGATCTAGATGCTTCTCGTTCACGAAGCCTGGCGGTTGCTCAACGTACACAGTTTCTTCAAGTTCTCCGTTGAGAAAGGCACACTTTACGTCCATTTGATAGACTTTAATGTTTTTGTGTGCAACATAAGCAAGAAATTTCAAACAGACTCTAATCTTGCAACTGGAGTGAAGGTCTCTTTATAATCGATACCTTCCTCTTGACAGTATCCTTTTACATCCAACTGAGCCTTGTTACGAATCACACTCCCCTCCTTATCCGTCTTATTTATGAATACCCATTTGAGACCGACAACCGAAGCATCCTTTGGAGATGGAATTAAACCTCGTACTTTGTTTCTTTCAAATTCGTTTAGCTCGTCTTGCATGGCTTGAACCCAATCGGAATGGTCAAGAGCTGAATTCACAGTCTTTGGTTCAACTATTGAGACAAAAGAGTGGAGCATGCAAAATTCTACTTGAGAGAATAATGCAACTTGTTTCGCTTTGATCTGTGATCGAGTTAAAACCTTTTCTGAAGATTCCCTAATGATTTGACTTTGAGGATGGTCTTTGGTCCATTTAATGAGAGGAGGGTAATTTGGATCATAAGAAGGATCGAGTTTTGCATTGATTTCGTCTTCCAATTCGGATAGTGTATCATCATCATTGACATTTGTGTTCTCCCCCTCGAATGATGACACATGTTCAATTTCTGGATCAGAATGTTCCTTTTCGTTTGAACTTTCGGTTGAGCTAGATGATTGTGACGTTGAATTCTCCCCCTGAAATGAAGAGCCTTGATCTTTTGGTAGAGACGAGCACTCCCCTTGGACAGAAGGACGGTCACCAGAAAGTTCGCTTGAGTCAGGCCTTTCGGTTGCCTTTGGTTGATCAGCTGCCATCTTCTATGCAGCATCATCGATAATTTGTTTCAAACTGTCGACTTTGTTATCTTCCGCCTTGGATTCAGAATCGATAGCTTTTTCAGGTTCATCGAAGAGAAGCATATATTGCTCGAAAAGATTTGAGATAGGTACAATAACTTGACTAGACTTTGGAAAGATTTCCTGCATTGTATCTTCAGTTGTCTTCAACTTCTTGACATAATTGTCATAGAAAGTGACATAGTATGTCTGTTCAATCTTCTTTGAGCATTTATTCAGAACTCTATATGCCTTCAATTGCAAGGAGTATCCCAAAAATATTGCTTCATCAGCCTTAGCATCAAACTTGTTTCGATTCGCCTTTGAGTTACAGACGAAGCATCTTGAACCAAACACGTGAAAGAACTTCACATTAGGCTTGCGGTTGTTCAAGATCTCGTAAGGATTGATAGAGAATCGCTTGTTTAAATATGATCTATTCTGAGTGTAACAAGCAGTAGCAATAACGTCAGCCCAAAAATATAAAGGCAAGGAAACGAAGCTTAGCATAATTTGAGCCGCTTCACACAGATATCGGTTTCGTCTTTCAACGATCCCATTCTGCTGTGGAGTGTATGGAGCAGAGAAATTATGTGTCATTCCCTTTTCAGCTATAAAATCTTCGAAATCCTTATTCTTAAATTCCAAGCCATTGTCGCTTCTTACATTACTAACCACCTTTCGCAGTTGAACCTCTACTTGCTTTATGAAGAACTTGAGCTTAGGAGTTGCCTCTGATTTTTGCATCAATAAGAATACACATGTGAAGCGAGAGAAGTTGTCAATGATGACCAGAATGTACTTGTTCCAACCAATGCTTTCAATAGAGGAGGGACCACATAGATCTATATGTAACATCTCCAATGGTTCTATCACCTTTGTTTTGATAATAGAAGGATGATTTTGTCGACTTTTCTTTCCCATTTCACAAGTTGCACATAGATGTTCTTTGTCGAATTTGAGAATTGGAAGACCTCGAACATTATCTCCCAATACTAGCTTCTTGATATCCGTGAAATTGAGATGAGATAGCCTTTGATGGCATAACCAACTTTCATCTGAGTGAGCCTTCGTTAGCAAGCAGACTGCTGGTTTCCCTTTAATTGGATTGAGGTTTAAAGGGTATATTTCCCCCTTTCGCTTTGATTTCAGCAGTATGTTATTTAACTTCTTTTCGACTATCTTTGAGCCTTAATGATCAAACGAGACCTTCAATCCAGACCCAACTACTAGCTGTGATACACTGATAAGGTTGTGTTGCAATCCTTCAACGTATGCGACCTTTCTTATTGAGAAATCACCATTCGTAATCATTCCATAGCCTTTGATAGTTCCAAATGAATTGTTGTCGTACTTCACAATTCCACCATCCTTGAGAGACCGAAACTCCCTCAGTTCTTCTTTTCGTCTTGTCATGTGACGCGAGCAGCCACTATCAATATACTATTCTTTCTCAAATTGCTCATCACGGATAACCTGCAAAATATCAAGCAGATCTAGGAACCCAAAGTTTTCTTGGGTCCTTGTGAGCCTTTTGTCGGACAGGAAACAATAAGAGAAACATCAACCATATAAGTTCTTTTAATTAGATTTGTTTCATCTTTTCTCTTTATTATAAAACCTTTGATTTTGTTTGGCTTAGATACATTAGACGTAGGATTCGAAACTTTGATGTCTGCATGCTTTTGGATCTTTTTCGGGCATTTGTTGTCTTCTGGAAAGAGCTTTCCTTTCCCCCATGAATCTTTTGAAGGATAAGAATTGGAATAAGAATGAGAAGAATAAGGTTTAGAAGCGATATTTGATCGTCGATTTTCACTCTTCCTTGGTTGAGAATGAGAACACTCTTCCCTTCTGTTCGTCTGGTTGAACTTGGGACCGAACCCATCCTTTCGGCTGCTTACTCTCTGAGGACCGAAACCTTCCTTTCAGTTGCTTTCAAGCCGATGACCGAAACCCACCTTTCGGTCGCTTAACTACTGTGGACCGAAACCCTCCTTTCGGTTCCTTCCATTCCAAGGACCGAAACGTTTCTTTCTATTGCTTCTTGGTTCTCCTCATGACTTATGTGTCATTTCATACCTTACGTAATGAGGATTCTGAGATCGCCAAAACTGTTTTCTTTCTGAGAGATTCTTCTTTTTTCTCAGATTTCGTTGGCATTTTCGTTCTGCCACCTGTTTTGGATTTTTATGAATATTGGCATTTTTCTTCGGCACTTGAGCATGGCTTTTGCTCTTTAATGAAAACGTCTCACTGGACGTTATCACTGGTTCACTCGAAGATGTTTTGGTGCCACTTGTGCTTGGCACATACTATCTTGTAGGTTCACTAAGTGGCTCCGACACGTACCTACCCTTTACTATCCATGAGGTTTTCTGAGATAGGCCTTTTGTTTCATCATCATTATCTGTTGGTGCTGACCAGAAGAACTCCTCACATCCATTTGCATTATCTTCTTGTACCATAGCTGTCAGTTCTGCTGTTTGTTGAGGTGTGACTCCCTGAACTGTGTAGACTTGATTTTGAGTGGTTTGAACCTTTTGATATACAACCGCTTTTGCCTTAAGAATTTTGGTCTTGTCTATCGATGAGCGAGCAAACTCAACAGAGTTTTCAGAGATCAGATTTTTGTTAGGTTCGGGTTCGCTCTTGACAAATGCTGAACAGTCCACCGAGTCCTCTACAGAGATTTCACTCATTTCATCATCCTCATTAAGTTCAGATGCATTTTCAACATCAATTTTATTTTCTGAGCTTAGTTTGGCATTCAATGAGTCAAATTTATGTACAGTTTCAGTTCTTAAGTTCAATTTATCATTTTGCGTCTAATAGATTTTTGAGCATGTCCTTATGGTCTTTTGACTTTATGTAGGACTCTATTTTGTCAACACCAATTTTGTAGGCAGGAGAGACTTTGTCAGAAGATACAACATTTTCACAGTTGTCAGCTTCGACATCTACTTCATCCTCCTTTAACTCAAGGAAGGGTAAAATCATGCGATGTATCTTCTTTCCAATTTCACAATCGAGATGTAATTGAGTGATATTAAAATAAAGTATTTTCGCAATTAAACAAAAAACATTTCACAGTTTTAAAAGCTTAAGATTGTCCTGTTGCAAATAGATCGACTCATCCCTAGAACTAATTAACTCTTTCTCCTTCTGCTCAATCCACATCCTCCTCTCCTCACTCTTCAACAATATCCTGGTAATTTGATCAGTCAGGTTAGAGTTTGTGACACGATTTTGGGTAAGACTTCTACTTATACTAGAAAATTTAGATTTTAAGCTATTCGTTTCCTTTTCATAGTTAGTAATAGGTATTTTCAGAGAAACAATAATATTTTGTACCTTCTTGATCAACTCATCACATTCGTTGATCTGTGCACTGTCAGGTTTCGCAGCGAAACACCTGTCCTCTCGCTCCTTCTCATCTTCCGGCCCACCATCTGTTGTGTATCCTCGCATATAAGATACACCTTTTGTCACCATCAAACAACTTCCTACAGCGTATTCTTCTTTCACCAGCATCGCCTTGCCATGAGTCGGTTTTCTCACCTCTTCTTCCTCTGAATCTGTGGACCATACCTGCACTCCACCAATTTCATCATTGTCACCTGTATCCTGTACAATCAAGGCATTCATGGTGTTATTGTTAGCTTCTGATTTTCTTTTATTGATCTCCTCCAATCATCTCAGGAGGTTCGCTTCCTCATCATCCTCATCAACCTTCTCTACCTTTTTCTTCAGCATGCAGTCTTTGGCAAAGTGATTCTTGCCTCCACAACACTGGCAGTCATAGCCCGAGTCACCACCAATCTTCGACTCCTTCATGGATTCTTCTAACTTTGAACCCATCTTTGGTTCCTCCTTCGCTTTTTTAGAACTATAACTTCCCTGCTAGTTTCGGTTTTTGTTGGCTGGGAACTTTCTTTTGATGAACTTTCTTGGATTTGAAACCATCAGGGTATACTCTTCACCAGTTAGATCATAGTCAGCAAGATCCAATTCTTCTTCTTCTTCAACAACATTTTTTCCTATTGAAACAAGAGCTAATGACCCCAAACGAGAAACAACGTTTGTTTCCTTTGACAATGCACTTTCATGGGACTTCAGAATTCCCACCAGTTTCGCCAAATAGTACGATTGAACTGTTCATGTGCCTTCACCATGGACAAAACCGTCATCAATTCGGGTCTAAGACCGTTCATGAAGGTGACTTTCTGTTTAATAACCTTCCTTTTGATGTCGTGCTTTATCATCTTACTAATAAGATGATTAAACCGATCAAAGGTCTGAATAAGTTTCTATTCGGGCTTCCGTTTGAAATCACCAAATTCAGAAAGCAGCAAGGTTTGAATCGAATGTTCCAGATCTTCATATGTGGAATACAATTCTTTCAACCTGTCCCATATCTCTTTTGCTGTAGCACATGAACTCACCAATCGAAACGTATCCGACTGTAAGGCAAACCTAATCATTCTTAAGGATTTGATGTTGCACTGAAACTTCGCTTTATCATCTTGAGGAATGTCTTTCACATCATTCACGAGCTGATTATACTCCTTTTGATTTTTAACAATCTTTGAAGTGCTTGAGTGAGCAAACGGACCAACTGTGATTGCTTCCCAAATCAAGTACCCATTATCCTCTGAGCCGATCACATAATCTTCGAAGTGGTGCGTCCAAACTTCATAATCCTGAGTGTATAAGATTGAAATCCTTGTCCTTGATCCAATACTGTTGGAGATGTTGATTGGATTGGTTTGCGAATAATCCATAGACATTGTGATGAAGTTTGATCGATAACCTTTTTAAGATCAGACATGTAATTTATCGTTAGATTGAGATCGACAATTAATGAGATACGTAAATATGGAATGACGGCTCAATTAATATCAATAAATGCGGAAAAACCCTAATAATTTCTTCTACAGAAGTGATGTGTATGAATTACACAGCCTCCTGCTCTGATACCAATTTATGAGAATAAATCTCTAGATCGTTTAGATCTTTCACGGGTATATTGATAAAGAACAAACAAATCAGTCACAATATGACTAAGAACACAATATGGAATCAATATGAAGCTTATGATTCAAATATAGTCACACCTTAGCAGAGCTCAATAAAGAACTTCCACTGTAGAGGCGAGCTAGGGTTTACAGTACCTTGATAATAAAGATAATGAAAGCGTTACTAAATAAGGATGCATGCATGCACCTTAAATACTGAAACCCTAGAGTAAAATAATGCATGATTGGACAGGCCCAAACCAGCTACCAAAACTGGGCTAAGGACCGAGCCCATGACGCAACACTATAAACCCAACAAGATCCATGTTTTCATCCATGGAATACATCTATTTTGGATTAGATCTTCAAGAACACCAAGGACACCAAGAACACACTTGTTCTTGAGCCATATTTACCCTAAAAGGCCTCCAAAGTGTGAGTACTTCCTTCATCATCTAGTTAGGCATGTTAAACACCTGTTTCTTAGCCTTGAATCTGCATAAAACTCATGATCTTCATGAGTGTATGGCTGCACACTCCTTAGTATGGCCGTACACCCATGTTTGAGACATAAACATGAGCCTTAGACACTCCTAAGCACTTATAAGCTATTAGAACACTTGTATCTTTCAACCCCTTTGAGCAAAGACCCAATATACATCATTTTGGTGTGTGTACGGTTGTACACACATGGGTAACCGTACACTCCTTAGTATGGCCATAAACTCCCCTTAGGTGAATCACATGTGATTCTAACACTTGGTTCAAGTGTCTCTTATTCCCTAAGAGTGTTTCCATGCATTTAGATGCTTCTAAACACTGTATTCATGCCAATATATGCCATTACATGTCATTTAGGATTCCTTTGAGTCTCAGGACTTCATTCGTGGAACTTCTCATCCTTACTTGAATTATTTGGATGACCAATCATAAGATGAGTTCATACCCCTACATTTTATCACTTTTCACTGTTGTAAAGGGGTGGGGGGGAATACAAGTCTAAACACAAGAAATTGTGTTTATTATAAATAAAACTCTTTTAAATGTTCTAAATGACATGAAGTCATCAAAATGCTTTTAAATATAAATAAACTCTTTTGGATATTAGAAAATGCTTTTAAACTCTTTTAAATATTGGAAAATGCTTTTAAATGGTTATTAAACTCTTTTAAATACTAAGATATGTTTTGAAATGTTTTATAAAATCTTTTAACTTATATTGTGTATAATTGACGTCTATGTAGATATAGTTATATAAGTAATGTCTAAAGGACTTAGGACTGACTATCAGCTTTATTTCCTTTTCCTTGTTTGGATGTGGGCTTAGAGTACGGTTGTTTGTCCGAATGTCGTTTAAATACTAGTTATATATTATGTATATGTATGTAGATATAAAAGTCCTATTAGTCAGTTTAATACCCTTGGGTAGCAAAGGTATTCTTTTAGGAGAAGTCAGTTTAATACCTTGGGTAGCAAGGGTATTCTTTCAGGATAAGTCAATCAATTATAGAGAACTTACTAGTAAACTATAGGGAGTATAGTTTAGAGAGTCAATCCTCATTACTTGGTAGAGCAATGCTTATCACTTGGTAGTTCATTGAAGTTATAGCAATACATAGAGATCTAATACTTGTTAGTCTTATCTATTCAGAAAGTACGAACAGTAATACGAACTAAATATAAGGAACTCAAAAAGGTACATCTTTCGGTGTACCAAAAAACAGATATAAAAGGGGTACCCAGGCACGGTACTATACCTTCGCTTAATATGGGTATGCGAGCATTGTACTACGACACCCTTCATGGTGAGTACGTGCGCATAGTACCAACACCCAAACATAAAATGAACATAGGTAATAGTTTCTGTGATTACCCAGTATATACACAAAAGTTATGTACAATGAGAAACTGATAGACAGTTGAATATGTGAACTCTGTTTTGCTTTCCTTTTCCTTGTTTGGATGTGGGGTCCGATAGAATCGCACAATCAATTGTCCGCCCATTTCTGATTATGTATAATAAGTATGTACTATGTGAATCATAGGACTGTCTTTTCAAAGAGTATTCAGAGTATAATTTAGAACACTATTCAAAGAACATAACGATCATACTATAGTCTTTTCATAGTATATTTAATATATTATGATCTGAGACTAAACTTACTAATTATATAGCATAATATTCAATATAAAGAATGGATTTGTGAGATATAAAACTAAGTGTACTATTCCATAGTATATTTATACATATACTAAGTCGCACTTCGGAGAGTTAAATCTAGCTATTCCATAACACAGTACGCCAACTTTCAGTATAACGGTTTTAGGGGTTAAAATCACAGTTCAGTAACAGTTAGGGAATATGGGATTTCCTGGGTTCAATGGTAACATTTTCTAGGTATTTTAGTAAAATTTACTACTTATTCTAGTTCATTATAAAGGATTTGTAAGAAGGTTAATGTTATGATTTCCTCGCTTATACATTCCCGAGTTATATATAACGAAGATCTAGTAGACAATAGAATGTGAGATTTCTAACTTAGTTTCTTTTCCTTGTTTGGATGTGAAACTAGGGTAGGACCCCACACTTTATTATCCGCCCAATCTTGATTATATCATAACGTGTATAAGCTAAGTTTACATGGATATTAACTCACCACTTAGTTAGAATCAGTACAACATGGAGTACTTTTAATTATAACTATAATCCTTCAGTTTATAGGTAAGGTTATATCTAATGAAGACCAGATAGATTGGAGAATGTGTGAACCCAGTTTTACTTTCCTTTTCCTTGTTTGGATGTAGGGGTACGACCGAATCAAACAACCGACTATCCACCTGGTATTGATTATATGCAATTAGTATAAACTAAATGATTATAGAGGGAATTGGTTCAGTATTACTTTACTTTTAAGAAACATAGGGTTTTCTTTTCTGTCTTTCAAACTTGTTCAATTGTCAAAGAAGTTTCTTACTTTAAACTAAATCTTATGGACTCACCAGCTTTATAGCTGATACTCGCTTTCAAAATAAGAGTATTCTCAGGAATATAATAACACAGGTATCCACACCGGAGTTCGTGAAAACGGAGCTGTAGTTTCTCGTCTTATCTTTTGATACTAGTATATCATAACAACATGTAATGTAGTTGAACTCAATGTAAACACTTTTACATCTATACTAAAGAATGTTGTTGCTTTGCTTACTATTATTCAATTGTTGTGATACTACATATGATTTCCTCCACCCCTGAACGTTTCCGCCGTTCCGGTTTTGGGGTGTGACAGATTGGTATCAGAGCATTGTTTATAGTGAACTAAGTATATCAACCTATAAAAGATATACAACTATAAATATATCAATATTATCCAGAAGTATACATGCTCACATATATACATACTAGAATAAGTATCACATGTAGAACAGAACAAAAGTATTTAATTGTTGGGCACAACAGTCAAACCTGGGTAGTTATGTAATCATATATGGGATGAATATAGCCTTATCAACTATATTTATTGGATATATGGTGAACGTGTGTTCGGGAATGATAGTGGTATTGCGACAAACCTAAAACTTACCAAATACTAAGTCCAAAGAATTCTTTAGAACAAAAATTAAAGTAAAATACTATAGGGGTATTTTAAGATACTATCCAATAACAATACTAAAAGTGTACAATAACAAGAAACTTAAGATTCAAACCCAAAACGGAGATATTATATGAGTATCTTCAATAACTGTAAATAATTATGTGAAAATTAAAAGACTTGTATTGATCGGTCTATAATGGCAGAGTGTATACATCCTATAGTTATATATAATAAAGATCTCATAGACTTAGAGTGTGTGGTTTTACTTCACTTCCTTTTCCTTGTTTGGATGTGGATTTAGAGTAGTATCACATATTCGAATGTCTATTAGATTCGAGTTATATATAATTTGTATACCCTATGTGATTATAGAAAGACCCAATAAGGATCTCATGTTAAAAATTTAGTAGTATCAATAGATTAAGTATTCTCATAGATTCTTTAGACATTCCTATTCTCGCACCAACAACTTAGCTAGAGGCACCACCTCACTAGGATAATCAACAGAGGAGTCAAGGATGAACAAGGAGGAAGCCACAAAGAGAACTTTGAGAAGGGATCAAACAAGGAGTCCGAAGCTAGAGGTATGCCAAAAGATATCACAGGAAAATAAGAGGACATCAGATTACTTTCGTTAGTAGTAGGGCGGGGAACAGAGGAAACCACTCACGAGTCATGCGAGGTGGCAAAAAACCATATGCGTCGCCATAAAAATCCTTTCCTTTACACATTTATGGCCGTGAACCCTCCTATAGGCCTAATGGGACGAACTTTTTGTCTATAAACCTCATAATCTCAAACCAAGGTTAGAAGTGGGCCAAATTAATTCATTCCTTCTACATTTGGCCCATTTCAGCCAAAGTTAAAAAAAATGAAAGATTAAACCATGCCACCTCATTATTACATGTAGGTTAACCAAGTATTATAATCAACATAAATCTATGCTACTTCTCATATCTCCATGCAACTATCACCTCAAGCTATCTCTCCCCCCTCACTTCTTCTACTCTCGGCCGAGACCACAACACCCACACCACCATCTTCATATTTTCTCTTCAAACTCTGTCAAACACTCAAGAACATCTCCATACTTTCATCAAAATTTTCGAGATCTCCAAGTGCTTCAAAAGGATCCTTCACTAACATCATCAACCTTGGTAAGCTCTTACTAAGATTTATCATTTAACTTCTAGATTTTATCCAATATCTCCTCTTAACTCATGTTATTTTTGTAAATCATGTACCTTAGAACCATCTAAATTCTAATGTTCCTAAAGAAGCTTGTTAGGATCAAACTCTCTTCATATTGTAACATCCTGTTTCAGATTGTCCGTGATTAGGGTTCATGGGCCACGAGCCGGGCATGAGGAGGTCTCGGGTTGTAGCGAGTTGCTAGAAACGTAGGGCATCCCATGACCTTCCCGGAGATATGAGGATCTTTGGAATCAGAGTTATACCAAAGAAACTATGGAAGTTTGGAGATTTGGAAAGATAAGTCCCTAAGTTGAGAAATGTAGCAACAGAGTATGTTGGGCGTACGTATGTGTACGCCTAGCTTACAAGTGTGTGTGCTCCTTAAGCAAGAATCACCTAGTACGCTAGGCATACCAGGCACAGAAGGAAAACCCTAATTTGAGTAGTGTCCCTATTTAAAGAATGAGATTGTCTCATTTCTGGCCATCTTCATCAACCAATAAACCCTATCAAACCCTAATCTCCATTCTTGAGCTTGTGGGTGGCCATGTTGAGCTTATATGTGTTCTTGTGGGCTCTTTGGAGTTAAGAAGGAGCATGGAAGAGGATGGAGTTGAAGTCCAGGCTTTGGATCTTAGCTTTCCTGGGGATAGAGGATCATTTGAAGGTATAATGCTCAAATCTTTCCCATTCTTTTTGTTTTGTGCATGTTATGGTCCATTTTAGGGCTTTTGATCCCAAAGCTTGCAATTTATGAGTTGATCAACTCCAGAGCCCATTATATGTCCTTTTGAGTGATTTTGATGGTATGGTTTCATAAAAAAGAGATATTGGATGTTAGAACCAAGTTATGCATGAGATAAGTGCTTAATGAGAAAAGAGAATGAGTGTTTTGTGTGTTTGAGACCACATCAGCCATGCAAAGGATTAAAGTCCCTGACTTTATGGAGTAAGAGTTATTAGGGAGCCTAGATCTAAGAGATGAGTTAAGGTCTTAATGGGCTAAGACCAAGAAAAGGACTAAAGCAAAGTTGGTCGTATGCCTAACATAATTCCAGTACACCCCGCGTACTGGGTTCGCGTCCCTGATTGTTCAATTCATGCTAGTCTACGCTGAGCGTACCAAGGAGGTACGCCCCACGTAACCCCTCTATGGGATTTTTGGGCTAAGTATTACTTTGGGCCTTGGGTGTTGGGCTGGGAGTTTGGGATTGTTGCAATAGAGTCATGGACCAAAGGATTATATGTACGAGCATTCGGCCCTTGTGTTGGGTTGCTGTTAGACTTGAGAGTTGGGCCTCGAGAGAGTCCATTTAGTATTTGGCCTTGGTGGGACCAATGGGTTTTGAGTTATATATGGGATAGTAGTGGACTATCTGTACATCTAATAATTGAGAGGTGGGACTTAGTTCCTAATTGAGATAATTGTGGGCTTGGCATAGAGTTAGAAGCCGATGCGTGGCAACAGTGTCTATAGGAGCTGTTCTTCATCCAAGGTGAGTCTTATCACTATACTTTGCCTAGAGTGGTAATTAGAGTTGTGTGAAAGAGTACCTTATATGCTATTTGTATCATGTGATAAACTATGTTATTCTATGTGATTTATGCTATGTATGATTCAGAGTTCACAGAGTTAAGACCAAAGGGTCCACAAAGTTATGGAACTGGAGGGTCCTGCTGAGACACATTCACCAGAGGGTCATACAAAGTTACAGCCTCGAGTGGCTAATATGTGTTGTATGTGGTATTTTAGGGAACTCACTAAGCTTCGTGCTTACCGTGTTATGTGTTATGTGTTTTAGGGTTTTCTCAGGACCGCGAGACGGTGCTGGCTCAATTGTACACACCAGAGAAGAGTTATGTTTTGAGGATCCTGGATTATTAATTAATCAATTATGGAGATGTGTTTTTGTGAAATAAACAAATGAGATTTTGTGAAAAATTTTATGAGATTTATATGATTTTAAAAATGAAAAATTTGGTTGGAGAATTTCGTCATTACAAGTTGGTATCAGAGCCTTGGTTTGAGAGATTCGGATGCACCTTCGGGAATGTTTGAACTCAAACTGAGGATTCGAGGAAAGATTTTCAAAAAAGAAAAATTTTTGTAAATGAGAAAGGGTTTAAGAGAAAACGAGTTAGAGCAGTGTGTACAATCAGCCAGAGCCTGAACGGTGATTTCCCAAAATACTCTTAATTTTTATGTTATGAGATATTTATGAGATGTTATGAGATATTATGCATGTTAGTGGATAGGCTAGGTGTTCCATATTTTAGGGCTAGAGTTTTCTGATTTGTGATGCCTTAGCCTAGGGGTTGTTGCTATCTGTTATGTGCTTTGAGTATGTGCTGAGTAAGAGTATCTAGCTTGAATCACTTAGGGAGTGAGTCATAAGTCGAGAGATAATCTAGGAGAGATACCTAGATGAGCATTTGAGGAGTCAAATGAGAAGAGTAGTTAGATACCATGAGAGGCAAGACAGCCTGAGTTTAGGGATGCTCTTGAGACGTGAGTAGAGCAAGCAGAGTTGTATGCTTGAGTGGGGTTTTAGTAGCAGTGGAAGTCATT
The DNA here is from genome assembly GCF_002870075.4 of Lactuca sativa. Taxonomy (NCBI): domain Eukaryota; kingdom Viridiplantae; phylum Streptophyta; class Magnoliopsida; order Asterales; family Asteraceae; genus Lactuca; species Lactuca sativa. Next base: position 90,195,836 of record NC_056626.2, read on the forward strand.
CGATGCTCGAATGTTTCTTCCTTTTTGCTTTGTGGAACTCTTGGTGATGGGAGTTAGTTACCAAGTGAATGTGAGGAGATTCAGGAGGTAGATGATTCGCATCATAAGGAGTTCTTCAGCACCTGATGGCGGAGAAGTGTGAGAGCCTAGGGAAGCCTAGTAGTAACTTGTGTCCTATGTGTACGCTGCTTGAGGAAGAGTAGGCGCCGGAGGGCAGGTATGCGTGATGAGATTGGTGAACAGGAAGGTTGAGCAGCTACGTAGGGAATCTAGGACGATCCGTGTGGAAAGTATGGGTAGATGTGGCAGATAGTATGGGCCCATACTACTGAAAGCAGATGACCCATATTCGAAGCAGGGAGAATCCCAGAGGCTCTAAGTAGCTGGCCGTGAGAAGACAACATGGTTCAGATACCATGATTCATAGAATATTAAGAGGTGATCACATGGTTTGAATACCATGACTCGTGGTGGTTGCTGCCTCTAGTTTCCAGTTCTCTTGTCGCGATTGATCAGGCCGAGGTCGGATGTGATAGAGTGTGGGGCCTGAGGGCCATGTTAAACGATTTTCAGTGGGACCTACCTTGAGAAGGAACTTGAGTTAATTCGAAAGATTTTACTGGTGAGGTGCTAGTTGGAGTCGCAAGACCCGGGGTTGAGTAGAGATGAGGCCTTGCAGAGGACTATGGTCTGAGTTGAGCAGTCAGTCGGTAGTTGAGATGTCACTCTCAGTGACAAGAGTTTTTGTAGCATCCGGTTCCCGATATATATATTTCATTCAAGTTTTCGTTTTTGGTTTGAGACTCGGCGAGTTGATGGCTATACTCGTCGAATAGGAGCGACTTGGATCCGGAAGTTTAATGACCTACTCGACGAGTCGGCGGCCAGAATCGACGAGTAGGCCCTGTCTGGATAAAACCCTAATCTAAGGGATTCCACCCTATTTAAGCATCTCATTCAGCCTCCCTTCGTCCCTATTGCTCTCAGAACTCTCCATATCAAACCCTAATCGTTCGTGTAAAGATCTAAGGCCTTTATGGTGGTTTTGGTAATTTTGGAACATAAAAAGGAAGAGAAAGGGTTAAGGAATCAAGAGGAGGCCAGAGGAGTTTGAGTTTGTGCAGCATCTGCAGTTCTTTGGAGGTATAAAGTTGATACCTTGCTCTTTCATGTTTTGGATCCGTTTTTGGGGGTGATTTAGGGCTTTTAGGAGCCATTCTTGGTGACCAATCATGAGTGCAAGCATGGTTGGGGGATAAGACTTTAAATCCAAGATCTTTAAGGGGTTACAAGGCAGAAAGGGGCTGATTTTGGAGCCTTAGAGAGCCCCATGCATCTTAAGAGTCTCTTTTAGGGCCATTTGAGCTCATAGTCCCATGCATGCACGTAAAGTTTGTAACTTTGCGTGCTAGATCGATCTTAGAAGCCTAGATCTATCTTTTGGTCAAGTGTTGTACATCAGAAATTGAGAAATGAGACTTGGACATTCTCGACTCGGCGAGTCGTTCTTGGGACTCGGCGAGTCCATGGCGTGATTTCCCTTTTCTGTTATGGATCGAAGGAACCCAATGAGTATTAGAATTGTCTTAGAGGGGTCTGGGGGAGTGACCCAACGCATTGGACTTAGCCATAGACCTGGAAATAATAGGACTCGACGAGTGCATGAGCAGACTCGGCGAGTCCAATGCAATCTCCCAACTTTTGAAGATGAACTTGACGAGTTGTTCATACAACTCGGCGAGTCAAGGACGGGACTTGCTCATAGGATGAGGATGAACTCGACGAGTTGTTCATACAACTCGCTGAGTCGGATGAAGGTTCTTTTGAGGTTGTTTTAGAAGGAGAACTCGTCGAATCGTTGCTAAACTCGACGAGTAGAGGCGTGGAGAAGGAAAAATGAAAGGATAGGGAAGCGACGAGTTGGCAGCCCAACTCGGCGAGTCAGGTCAACTGGAAGTTGACTTTGACTTTGACTTGTTCAGGGGTAAAATAGTCATTTTACCCTAAGATTAGTTATCAGTGTCTGACTAAGTGTTTTATGGGAATTATAGCCGGAGGATCACCGAAGCAACAGTCAGACATAGTCGATCAGCTTTTCAACAGTCACCCTTACGAGGTGAGTTACCTTCCAGTAGAAGTAGGTCTAAGGCACCAATGTCGGCCCACCAGTAGGAGTCGTATGTTAGATGATTGTCTTTGTGATATTCATCTAGGTTTGCTACTACCTAATATGTTATGTGCTAGTATGATATGATGTTATATGTTAGTAGCACTAGGGGAGATAGTCCCCAAGATTACCGGTCGATAGGGCCGAAGGGGGTAATCATACCCAGTCATGCTAGATAGAATATGATTATGTGTTACATGTTATGTGGTAGTAGTAGAGGGGTGAAATAGTCCCCAGTATCTGGTCGAGAGGACCGAAGAGGAGTTCAACACCCAGGTATGCTAGGAAGTATCCGGTCAAGAGGACCGAAGGAGAGGCCAACACCCAGGTATGCTAGGCAGTATCCGGTCGAGAGGACTGAAGGGGTAGGTCGGGCACCCATATATGCCTGAAAGTATATGTATGTTATGTGATTGTATGGTATGCGGTACGATGGGGGAATTCACTAAGCTTCGTGCTTACATTTTTTAGTTTTGTTTCAGGTACCTCTTCAACGAAGGGTAGGGAGTCGGCGCGGTAGCTGCACATCATACACACACACATGTTGGATTTCCGCATTACGAGATTCATGGGATTGTACTCTTACATTGTTATATTTTATGATTTGGTTTCCAGACATGAGATATTAGTTTTATGAAATGATATGTCTTCACTATGTTTTCTTATGAAGGTTTTATAAATCAATTAATTAAAAATTAAATTTTTGGAATCGAAATTTGGGATGTTATAGTTGCGTATTTTCTGTTTCCTGTTAGAAGCGAAAGATATAGTGAGCTTCCGGTTTCAAATTTGGGGGTAACCCTGTGGGGTAACATATGGTTGTGACCTTTCACCAAAGTAATCAAGCAGCAAGTCTTATGTGAAGTATTTCCCATTCCATGAGAGAGAGTTATTAGTGGGGACTGGGACGTAAGAGAACAAGGAAGTACCCTCCTGGGTGAGGCATACTTTGGCAATAGTTCCAGGTGATTTCGAGGAGTATGCAGGGGCGGTGGCCACATTGCTTATGTTGGGTATCGGCTGTGAGAACGAAGTCTCTTATTTCTATGATGATTCCCGTGTGGGGAGGTTGGTCGAGGAATCATAGATGAAGTGTGTGTTAGTGCAGTACTTCCGGGCCGAGAGTCACGCTAAATCGAGATAGTGGGGTATCCGGTGGTGTATCAATCTGAGGATTGCAAGATGACTAGAGGCAGTCACGTTGGGAGAATTCTGAGATTCTTGTCTGAGTATGGGATATTTGGCATTTTTGGGTTTACATCGGGGAGATCATTGAATGATTTTGGGGTACATTGCAAGAGTTAAAGTGTAATGTACCGGGTGAAACGATCTATGGTGTAGATTGTTGGTACGACGGCTAGTGATGGTTTGAACCCTGAATGGGGGAGAACTGGGTATTCAATGGAGATGGATTAGCCATTTTTTTCGAGTACGGTTAGAGAACTGGGTATGGAAATCGGCAGGTGGCCATCGGATAAGGAATTCATTGTGGCTGGGGATCTTTCGAGGCTTGAAAAAGTTGAGTTCGAGGCAGATGGTTCGCTGATTTCAAGGTGCAATAGCTGAGAATTGTAGGTTTTGGTATAGATTATGATCTATACTCCAGGAGGGCCAGCAGTTGAGTTGTCAACCAACTTCAGAGTCGGTGTGAGTGGTTAGTATGGGCGGTGATCAGTAGAGGGTGGAGCTTCGGAGTTTTTCCCACATGTTTTCGGTCAGCGATGATTCCTCCGTGTTTCAAGTTAAGAGTTGGAGGTTTGTGTTTCAAGTTGTGAGTAGTTGGAGTGTTTTGAAGTCCCAGGCATGATGCCGTAAGAGGAAGATCAGTGTATGAGATAAGGCGTCGTGAGGTCTTGTGATGGTCTACCAGGGTATCTGAGTATGACGCCCTTTGGATTCTTTTGAGATATGAGTTGCTTGTGGAGTACCGAGTGGCTATCGTTCTAGTGGGAACCCATCAGTTAGTTGTCACAAAGCGAGTCTTTCTAACGGTGCGCCTGTGTTGAGAAAAGTGCATGGTTCATGAGAAGTTGCATCAGGAGTAGGGGTACTTGAGCTGTATGGGTGTGTGCACCTATCTACGTTAAGTTGTGGAGCAGGAGTTGATCCGGATGATAGTAATCACATAGGTTATCAGGAGAAACCATGGAGGGAGTCCATGGTATGAGTGAGCGAGAGAGCATTTTATAACTACGGGGATCTGTAGCATCGATGAGTCAGTGGAAGAGGGTGTCTTGATACTATAAGGAGTCGTAGTGTTAATCGGATAATGAGAGAGTGTGGTGATACTACGGGGAGCCGTGGCATTCACAAGTCAGTGCGAGGCTGTTGTATGTCTACGGGGGTCCATAGGACTTAGTAGTCGATAATAGAGAATACTGTTCAGCGGGGCGTTGTGCTATTTTTAGTACGAGTATAGAGCAAAGGAGTTCTTAGGCTTCGGTAGCCTTATCACTTGAGTCTTCGGGAGCCTGGTTTCCAAACCGAGGATGAGAATAGGGTCTCCGTTTTGATCAAGAGTCATCGCATTCCAGGTTAAGAAGGGATTATCGTGATCGGAAGGAATTTGAGAGGTGGTGTGTGCTTAAATTCGCGAATCTTGGGTCATGAGTTGAGTACCATATTGGCATCGAGTGGTTCCAATTCTGCTGTTGAATCAGACTATCGGGTTTGAGTCTATATTTGTTCGTGTGTTGAGTAGACGAGATGCGGTTTCGGATTCATAGATGGTTCATGTTGAGAAGTATTGCTCTCACTCGGATGTATCAGTCCAGAGAGGGTCGGTTTTGTCGGTATGGGGTGAACCATGAAACGCATGGAACTAGTGGGTGCTATACGACAGGACTCGGTGTCGAGACGGTTGCAAGTAGGGTTGTAATGTTCACTTGAGGAAAAGCAAACTTCATGACTTGTGTGTCACTATGAGTTTAGATGTTTACCATAAGAGGGAAGTCGGTGAGACCTTCTGGTTATGGAATAAGCAAGCTTGAGGTTCATCTATTGCGTTTATAGAGGTCAGATGATATTTCCAGGCAACCATGATCTTTTTCTTGTGTTCGATATCAGAGTTTTTGGGTTCATCCTCTCCGATGAATCCTGATCGTTGTTCATGCAATGGGTCCTCGAAGGAGGGGGAGATTATGACCTTTACGTTCCTTTTGAGTTGCGATCGAGATCGATTAGAGAATCAGGGTTGGAAGGATTTCCTTAGAGTTAGTTAATCGATGGACGATTAGCATAATGGTGATTCGTAAGGGTGGTATGGAAGGAGATTAGACCACTAAAGTTTTCAAGTTCTAGTGAGTTATATTGAGTACTGCAACGGCAGTTGGATCTTCCCTTGTTAGGACGGCAGTCCCTGATGGGATCGGATATCTTTGGAAGTGATTGTTGTATGATTTGAGGACCATCGGTGGTACATCTCGTGTTTTTGGGCTCGATCTATGTGTTGGTAAGGAGAGAGATTTCGAGGGCGAAATCTAATTCAAGAGGGGGAGAATTGTAACATCCTGTTTCAGATTGTCCGTGATTAGGGTTCGTGGGCCACGAGCTGGGAATGAGGAGGTCTTGGGTTGTAGTGAGTTGCTAGAAACGTAGGGCATCTCATGACCTTTCCGGAGATATGAGGATCTTTGGAATCTGAGTGATATCAAAGAAGCTATGGAAGTTTGGAGAATTAGCAAGATAAGTCCCTAAGTTGAGAAATGTGGCAGTTGAGTATGTTGAGCATACGTATGTGTACGTTTAGCATACAAATGCACATGCTCCTTAAGCAAGAGTCTCCTAGTATGTTGGGCGTACTAGAGGGTACGCTGGGCGTACTAGGCATAGAAGGAAAACCCTAATTCGAGTAGTATCCATATTTAAAGAATGAGATGATCTCATTTCTAGCCACCTTCCTCAGTCAATAAACCCTCTCAAACCCTAATCTCCGTTCTTGAGCTTGTGTTTGGCCATGTTGAGCTTATATGTGTTCTTGTGGGCTGTTTGGAGTTAAGAAGGAGCATGGAAGAGAATAGAGTTGAAGTCTAGGCTTTGGATCTGAGCTTTCTTGGGGCTAGAGCATCATTTGTAGGTATAAAGCTCAAAGCTTTCCCATTCTTTTTTTTTTTTGCATGTTATGGTCCATTTTAGGGTTTTTGGTCCCAAAGCTTGAAACTTTATGAGTTGTTAAACTCCAGAGACCATTATATGTCCTTTTGAGTGTTTTTGATGGTATGGTTTCATAAAAAGGAGATCTTCGATGTTAGAATCAAGTTGTGCATGAGATAAGAGCTTAATGAGAAAAGAGAATGAGTGTTTTGTGTGTTTGAGACCACATCAGCCATGCAAAGGCTTAAAGCCCCTGACTTTATGGAGTAGAGTTATTAGGGAGCCTAGATCTAAGAGATAAGTTAAGGTCTGAACGAGTTAAGACGAAGAAAAGGACTAAAGCAAAGCTAGACGTACGACCAGCGTAATTCCAGTACGCCCCGTGTACCAAGGAGGTACGCCCTGCGTAACCCCTCTGTGGGATTTTTGGGCTAAGTATTATTTTGGGCCTTGGGTGTTGGGCCGGGAGTTTAGGCTTGTTGTAATAGAGTCATGGGCCAAAGGATTATATGTATGAGCATTGGGCCCTTGTGTTGGGTTGCAGTTAGACTTGAGAGTTGGGCCTTGGGAGAGTCCATTTATTATTGGGCCTTAGTGGTCCCAATGGGTTTTCAGTTATATATGGGATAGTAGTGGACTATTTGTAGAACTAATAAGTGAGAGGTTGGAATTAGTTCCTAATTGAGATAATTGTGGGCTTGGCATAGAGTTAGAGGCCGGTGTGTGGCATCAGTGTCTATAGGAGTTGTTCTTCATCCGAGGTGAGTCTTCTCACTATACTTTACCTAGAGTGGTAATTAGAGTTTTGTGTCAGCGTACCTTATATGTTATTTGTATTATATGATCTATGTGATTTATGATATGTATGATTGAGAGTTCACAGAGTTAGGACTAGAGGGTCGATAGAGTTATGGGATTGGAGGGTCCCACTGAGACACATTTACCAGAGGGTCATACAGAGTTATAACCTCGAGTGGCTAATATGTGTTGTATGTGGTATTTTGGGAAACTCACTAAGCTTCGTGCTTCCGTGTTATGTGTGATGTGATTTAGGGTTTTCTTAGGATCGCGGGACGGCGCCGGCTCGATTGTACACACCAGGGAAGAGTTATGTTTTGAGGATCCTAGATTATTAATCAATCAATTATGGAGATGTGTTTTTGTAAAATAAACAAATGAGATTTTGTGAAATTTTTTATGAGATTTATATGATTTTAAAAATGAAATTTTTGGTTGGAAAATTTTGTCGTTACACATATCTTCTTCAAAAACCGAAACAACAAACCCAAGGTGAGTTCATACCCCCTTTTTTTTCGGTTTTTACATGATTTTGGGGGAGAATACAAGTTAAATGTGTAGATTTGTGTGTTATGTGCTTGATATGTGTGATTCCTTGAAATATGAGAGACGAATCATAAACTAAGACATCTTATACATCAAGTTATCAAGATAAAAGTGTTTATATGTTTAAGATATAAAAATTTAAAGAAAAAAATCTTGTTAAGGTCTTATTTGCAAGAAAAGAAAAGATAAGGGAAAAAAGTGAAAATTTCAGTTTTGAAAAGACTAAACAGGTCATATATGTATAAAAACATATTTTTATGACATCCATGCTTTTCAGAGGGCCAAAAATGTAAAAGATAGGTAAATGGGCCAATATTTGGGCCTTACAGATTTTTGGGCCCATTTTGCGAAAAATAAGAAATTTTGGTTTTAAAAATGTTATTTACTCAAAGTTTGAGCCTTAAATACAAATAGACCAATTTCAGGGATTAAAGATAACATTTATTCTAAAATTGTGGCTAAAAATGCCAAATTATAGAATAATGGGCCGAATATGTAAAATTTTGGGAAAATGGGCCAAAAATGTAAAATTTTACCAAAAAGGGGCTGGAAACGTCAAATAAAATATTTTTGGGCTGAGATTATTATTTAAATTATGTTTGGGCCGAAAATGCGAAGAAAAATGATTTAAGGACCGAAAATGTTATTTTTCACCAAAAAGAGCTAAAAATGTCATTTATCCAAATAAGGGCTAAAAATGTAACTTCATGTGAAAATGGGGCTGAAATGGTCAAATAATTATTTTGAGTCAAATATGTCAATCATTAAACAATTGGATCAAAGATACAAATTTTTGTGGTGTAAATGTTAAAAATGGTATATTTACATAAATTAAAATATCGTTAAAATCGAACATGGGATATTCTATATCAACACGAGCAAATACTTCATTTGGAAATGCTATACCATAATAAATATACATAAATAGATCAACGATACGCTTATCGGGCCTAATATTTCCTATTCGTGCTTATTGGGCCTTCGTGACCCAATTTCACGATTATTGGGCAATATAATCAACACGTGCTTATTGGGCTTTTGGAGACCCAATTACATGCCTAATGGATCCTAATTAGCTTTTACATGCTATTGGGCCTTAGTGGCCCATTTGCATTGCTAATATGGTCCAAATAAATTATCATATCCTTGATGGGCTATAACGTGTCCGTCACGTACTCGACAACCTAAAAATAACATACATGATTAGTGGGTCACCGTTGTCTTTTTTCGTGGTTGCTACGCTTTATTTATATTCATGGAAACATTCAACGGGTTGTAATCAATGTTATTCAAATTCATGGGGTAATAATTGGGATTTAGTGAGAATTATTAGTTGGCACCAATAAGTGTCGGTTGTAGCATGTAGTTATAATCAGAGTCTCATGGAGGGAGAGCGAGTTTGTCTATAGATCTATACGCGGGTGATTCCCCCACACCTGAGCTATTCGCTGCAGTTAGACTCGGCCATTCTAGGGTGACAAAATCTTTATCAAATCCAACGTTTGGAAAAAATGTCAAGACAGGCGAATTAGTCATTTATCATGCATGGTTATGACGACTCACATAGAGATCCATTATCATCTAAGCATTCATGGGAAATCATATTCATACACTATGATGATACAAAACGATTCATACGATAATGCAAATATTATAATTTTGTTATTGGTCGGAAAATATCGGATTTTCCGGGGAAAAACTACTATAATTCACTCCTTTACTCTTACATCAATTACATGACAAGTAAAAGTTTTGGTTTCAATTATTTATACATATTTTTTACATGGAAAAACGCACATACATTTATACGCGATCTTCACAATCATTTTCAGATCAATTTACAGAAAATATCGGATTTTTTGTGTTATACAAATGATTCAAATCTTTCAAAACAGATATGCTTATGAACTCACCAACATTATATATGTTGACCGTTTTCCAAAATAACTTATATTCTCAGGTAATCGTTAGAATGAAGGATCTCCAAGTCTGATTCAAGAATTTCTTTTGTGAAATGTCAATCATCGAACAATTTATGTTTTTGATTGTGTAATTTAACAATGTACTTGATGTGAACAATGTCAGTTGTAATATATTAATGCATGGTCACTACTAGAAAAATAGTCTTTTACGATGCGCCAACCACGACACTTAGTAATTTATGTTACGCAAACGAGAGTGACATTAAAAAAGTGTCATCTCTTCAGAAAATTTAAGGATTTAGTCACGCATTATTACGTGCCCTTAAATTAGTGTTATAAGAAAAAAAATTAAAAACACGGAGGGCGTTGTATCTTAAATGCGCGTCCTTTGTAGGTGTCACTTTGTAATTTTTATGAACGCGCGTTCCTTAGTTACACGCGGGAAAAGAAAAGCCCGCTATCCTCTTTTCCCTAAGCGTTTGGATGCATTTTTCATTCTCCTCACAATATTGTGCAACTTCTCAATCAAAGATCCAAGGTTACGATTTCATCTCCATCTCCCGACTTCATCATCTCAATCAAGAAAAAAAGCTTCTGATTTCCATTCATCTGCTTCATCTCTGCTGTGATTTCACCTGCTTCATCTCTATTGTTTTTGAGAATACTCGCCAGCAATGTTCTTTCACTATTCCTTGACCTGCTTTTTTCTGTATTCTTTTCTCCACAATATCTTCAAAGACATTCTCACACGCTTTCTCAAAAAATCATTTGTTCTCTCTCAAGAACCCTAGTCGTCACTCACACCACCATATTTGTAGTGTAATCTGTTCAGATGTATAGGCATCTATGAAATAAGGAACCGTGATATGGAAGGCCACCCAAGGATTAACTCTTCAAGATTCAGACCGCCAAGGGTTCATTGATTTATATTTCCCATGTTAGAGTTTTTGGCTAATGTTCATCATTTTCGAGTTTCTTAATTACCCAAGTCTGGATACTTTGGTATTTCTTTGATTTCCTTTTCCTTTTTTACTGATTTTTATTTCTGGGTTATCTCCACATCTGCTAGATCGAACCATGACCACGATCGCCACACACTCTTCCAAGTTCCAACCGTTACCGTCCCTAACACCCCATCTACATCTGACCACCAACACCACCGTAAAAAAAGGTTCAAATTCCCCTTTCTCACAAACTGGAAGATCAAAATAAGTTTTTTGGTCAATTTTGCAAACTAAGGTTTTATTTTCATTCCAATTTTCATTGAACAATTCGGTAGTTTCTCCATTTATCTATTCTATTTCAGTTTTTCTCAAATTAGGGCTTACCAACTGTATGATGAAATGCCTGAGAGAAAAATTACAACCAAAACTGTTAATTACTTTATATGTACTAGATCTGGTGGTGAAGATATAGAGTCAATGTTGCCCAGGTACCTACCTTCTAAATCTTGTTTCTTTTGATTGCACAAAGCCAATATCTTATACATGGCATATCCGATACATGGCATTTCATTGTAGGACCAATTTGGGATCATCAAGTTAAAACAAATTTCACATAGAATAAACTTCATAAATAGGTAAAGGTTATTCTCCTCAAATACAAACATACATTTTCATCTAAGATACATTTTATTGATATATTTTCATGTATCAATAGTGACAACTTTCTTCCGGATAAAGCTATTGATTTAAACGATGAAGCCGGTTCTCGTGTTAATGTATTCTTCAAGTCCATATGCTCTTGATTTCATTTTATAATTCTTGCTATTTTGGCAACGAAACCTGTTATTAGAAGTGAACGTGAAAGAGGACCACTTGTACCTTTTGAAGAACTAGTAACTGATAACACCTCAAATGCATGCAATCTTGAGGAAAAGGTTTGTGTTTTACTCTTAATATGTTAGATAGATACATTAAATGATAGAACAAAATAACAATAAACAAATATATTTTAAGAAAAAAAACTAATTTTTGACAAAAAGAAAAGTTTCATTTACTTTAGTGGTTATTTTACACTTTAAATTAAATAATCTATATGCATTTTTGCGTTTCCATTTTATGTTCGTAAATTGCATATATTACATATAAATATATTTGTGTTTCCAGATTTTTTTTTTTTTTTTTTATCATTGTCTAACGTTTTAGATGTTGTATAAGAATTACAAATACTTTACTAATAAATAAGAAACACTATTGTTTAATAATTAATCAATGTAGTAAATATTTGATTTACTTAACAGATAAACTATATATATACAGTATTAGGAACCTTAAAAGCAGGGTGGCCATGGCCCCCTCCGACCCCAAATAGCATCCGCCACTGGAGATCTCAGTGTTGGAGATGGAGATGGAGATGGAGAAGGCTTCAAGTTTTCAAAATAGCAGGAGTGCCTGGGGCTTATGTCATGTGGTATTGTCCTTTATATCGTGCTACAAGCCACAAGGTATAAATAATAAACCTTATACTATCAAATTACTAAACTAACCCTCAAATCACTTAGGAGCTTTTTGAAGCCCTGTTTAAGTATTGTTTGAACTTTGAATAAAAGAGGTTTAAAGAACATTTGTGAAAGAGCCAGGAAACATAATGTTTTAACTTTTTACATATTTGTCCTCGTTTACAAGGAGGATGACATTTACGTCTTTTTCACACATGAAGCCCTGGTCCACCATCTTTGGGACAAAAATTGCAATATTTTTTTTATCTCATTCACATCGGTTTCAGTCTTCACCAAAAAAGGCAAATGTTAAATTTATCTTTTTGGGATGAAGGGAGGAGTATATATATATATATATATATATATATATATATATATATATATATATATATTAATTTAATTTTCTTTTCTTGTACAGAACTGATAGTGCTCTAAAGTTTGGATGGTTTTTCTTGGCTTATATGGTAAACCTTCTTTCTCAAAATAATTTTTGCAGTTTTGAAAATATCCAGGCATAATTAATATATTTAAATTATTTTTTTAATGCAGTTTCACATTGCCTTTTGTGTATTTGCTGCTATTGCCCCTCCTATTATTTTCAAGGGAAAATCTCTCACATAAGTTACATGCTTTCTCATTAAAGATATAGCAACCTTCTTTTAATTTTTTTATTATTAATTTTTTTTTCTTACTTTCAATAATTCCTTATTAATGAATTTGGCATTAAGCTCTTAATTATGTTTTTACTTTTTACATTACAGTGGGATTTTACCAGCTCTCGATGTGCTAACTTCTAATGCTTTTGTTGGGGTAAGTTTTTCAAGAGCACCTTTATATTCATTTTAAAAAATGATTAAAAGAAAAAAATTAGAATCAGTTTGTATAATTTCACATTTATTTTAATAACCCATTTTCTCGTTTTACTTGCAGATCTTCTACTTGATTGGATTTGCATTCTTTGCTCTTGAATCAGTGATGAGCATTTGGGTCATTCAGGTCATATAAAATATAATTTTTTTCTTTTAGAGTTAAAAGCAAGAAATACCTGTTGGGATTAATCGATTATTTACCAAGGTCACGTGATTATGCATATGGCTGGGTTTAGATTTATTTATGGTTTTATATGTTATGTTTTTATTAATAGTTTATTAGGTAGAATAGGTATTTTGGTTTGACCGAATTTGTTGGAGTTGTACGTTGAGAAAGTGGCGTTGGAAGATTGAGTCATGGGTTGTACCGGTTCTTTAAGTGAAGTAATGGGTAGAACTGTATGGCTACTTTCATGCCTCACGTGGTACTCCATAAGGTTATATATTGCCATCTCTTTTCATGAATAAAGTAATGTGTTTTCCTCTGTTAACTTCTGGACTCTTCTTTCTTTTCATTAACTATTTTTTAATGTGAGCTTCTTTTCATCTGTGAGTTTTGACACTTGAGTGGGAGATTTCAGAGTTGACAATCTACATTTGGTATCAGAACCTGGTTCTGTTGAAGGGGGTGTAAGTTCTTATAACAAGAAAAAGATGCAGCTCCATCCTTGATGATCCTTGTTCCAGGCTAAAGAGAGCCTAACCAGAAGAGGGGAAGAGAAGCGGAAAGAAATCAGAACGGGTGGGTTTTGATTTTGCTTACTTACAGCTGGTAAAAGAAAACAGAAGAAGCAGGAGCTTGGTTTTCTTGACTAGTGGAAGAGGAGTCTCAATTGGAACGGGTTGGATCTGAAAAGTTTGGGGTTGTCACAAGAAAGGAAAAATGGTGTTGGCAGTAAAAGATGGTGGTTCAATGTCATATTAGATTCCGGTTTTGACCCCAACCAACTATCCAGTATGGGAAGTCAAAGTAAAGTCCATCATGGATGCACATGGCATATGGGAGACTGTTGAAGCAAAGCCATCGGGTGGAGAATCGGATCCAAAGTAGAAGAAACAAGCTCTTGCTTTCTTGTTTCAAGCAATACCAGAAGAGATGGTGTTGCAAATGTCCGATTACACCGATCCAAAAAGGGTTTGGGAAGGATTAAAAACTCAGTATTTGGGTGTGGATCGGGTAAGAACGGCTCGATTAGCAACTTTGAAGAGGGAACTAGAAAGCTTGCGTATGAAGGAGGGAGAAAACATTGATGATTTTGCAGCCAAGTTGAGTTGTTTAGCTTCGAAAGCACGAAGTCTCAGACATTAACTTGAAGAAGTTGACTTGGTGAAAAGTTTACTTGATTCTATGCCCAAGTCCTTTCTTCAAATTGTGGCGTCGATTGAGCAATGCTTTGAGTTGGATACGATGCTTTTTGATGAAGCCGTCAGTAGACTAAAGGCATATGATGAGCGCATCAAAGGATCCGAGAAGGTGGAGGACGTTCATAGTGGGTTGTTGTTGTCAAGAGAAGAAAAGTCGGATGGTTATATGCATTGTGGCAGTGGCGGTTCGCATCGGGATGGCTTTGGACGTGGTCGGGGAAGAGGTCGTGGGTCCGGGAGGAGCCAAGATGGTAAGGAACGTGTTCGGGACAAGAGTCACGTAAAATGCTACAAATGCGGTGAATTCGTTCATTACAACAATGAATGTCCAAAGTGGGAAAAAGAAGCAAACTTGATCATCGAAGATGAACCGGCATTATTGTGAATCGAGTGGAAAAATAACCGGTTAAGGGGGTGATTGTTGGGATTAATCGATTATTTACCAAGGTCACGTGATTATGCATATGGCTGGGTTTAGATTTATTTTTGGTTTTATATGTTATGTTTTTATTAATAGTTTATTTGGTAGAATTGGTATTTTGGTTTGACCGAATTTGTTGGAGTTGTACGTTGAGAAAGTGACGTTGGAAGATTGAGTCATGGGTTGTCTAGGTTCTTTAGGCGAAGTAATGGGTAGAACTGTATGGCTACTTTCATGCCTCATGTGGTACTCCATAAGGCTATATATTGTTATCTCTTTCCATGAATAAAGAAATGTGTTTTCCTCTGTTAACTTCTGGACTCTTCTTCTTTCTTTTCATTAACTATTTTCTATTGTGAGCTTCTTCTCATCCGTGAGTTTTGACACTTGAGTGGGAGATTTCAGAGTTGAGAATCTACAATACCAACATTTTTTTTCACATGATGTTTGATCTTTTGTAGATTTGGATTCTGTAGTAGATTTGCAAAATCATACTGCCCTATCAGACCATATTGCTGTGATTGTTCCAACATCTTCAACAATGTAGTCCTTGAAACATTTTGTGATAGGGATCAAACTGAAGGTGGTAGTCCAAATATAACTTAGGTATGTTTCTTTTCTCCAATGGCCTTTTGTAAATGTTGTCTAAAAAGCCAACATTGATCTTTTTGTTTTTTCAATTGTTCTAGTTGATGAATGTTGTTTGTTGGGTGTGTAAGGGTAAAATGGTCATTATTTTTTTGTATTCTAGGTGATTAGGGCAGTTTTGAATTCCTTTGGGGTATGGGGTCAAAGTCAAACCCCCATTGCTGTATCACAACCAAATATGTAGGTGACACTTGTTCTTTCATTTTTTTTGTTTCATTGTAGCCCTTTCCTCTGCAAACCAATTCTCTTTTTGATAGTCATGAAAATGCAAATCTCGTGTCTTGTAGGTTCATGGTGGGAAAGGGTAAAACAAACATAGACAAATTCACTTGGGTGGTAGTGTTCAACAGGTTTGTGAATCCTTTAAAAAATTGTAACTTTTAGTTATCAAAAAAAGATTAAAATTTTTATAATACAAATTTGATTAAAATCAGTTTTAATTTGATGTCAAATAGGTTGCTTTGGGAAAGCAGAGAGTTGATGAGCACATATATACTCAGATGATGCAGGAAACTGGTGGTCAGCAGTCCATGTAAGTTTCTTTGTTTGTAACATCTTGTATTCAAGAAATAACAATGTAGTTTCCATAAAAAAAAAATCATAAATTATATTTTTTGAAATTTTTTTTAGATTGGTAGGTTTAAATGTAGAATATCCTAATAAGAATTAATTTTAAAAGTAGAATGAAAATGACAAGTGATTTTGTGTTTTATGTTTACAGGGTTGATGAAAGCGAATAGCTCTGGAGTTAGAAGAAGAAAAGAAAGCTCAAGTTGAAAGAGATAAGATGTTGCAAATGCAAGTGTTTCATTCTTCATTTCAATTGTTAGTATGAAACACATGGTAGATTAGACGAATGCAAATTTATATATTGTAAGAAATAGAATTGTATGACATTAAATTTTATGCAATGGATTGTATTTTTTGTATATGGTATTTTATTTCTATTATGAGACATTAAATTCAAATTTACTTTAAAAATTAATAAATATATAAATATATTTTTTTAAACATTTAAATTTAGGATACGCAAAAATGTATGTCATCTTCATTTACGACATGGCCTTTCTTGACAGGGGTTTTAATGATACGCATTGCGCGATGTAAATGCGCGTCGTCTATAGACGACGCGCAAAAGCATGTCGTCTCTTGTTATGACAGGGCCTTCCTTGACGCTTATTTATGCGTCATCTGAGCGTTTTACGACAAACATTGCGCATTGTAAAAGGCTGTTTTTCTTGTAGTGGGTGATGTTTTTGTTATGTTTCATGTATACATTGTGATGGTATTTCAATTTAAGTCACACAAGCCCTCGGACGTTTCCGCCGTCTAGTTCGGGGGTGTGACATATATATATATATATATATATATATATATATATATATATATATATATATATATATATATATATAGACACACACACACACACACTTAATAAATATAAGATCTGTAATCTTAGTGATAAGTATCTGATCATTATTATAGATTAGATACAATCCCTTTAATAACGGGATATACATGTATAGATTGGTATATATACAACAATAGGGCAAACCCTAATGTTGTGAATCGTGGCTTTGTGTCAACTGTCTTTGTGACAAACCTGTCTTCTTGGTGAAGACAAAACCTCTCTTGTTGGTGAAAAGAACATTTGGAGAACTCCTATGTTATTTACTTTCAATTGATTATTTTGTTTAGATTAGTTTTGTTTTTCTTATTCATACTTGAAGTGTATCGATCAAATACAAACCTTCAATTGGTATCAAAGCAGTTTGCAACACACTCAAGTAATCATGTCATCTTCCTTAGTTCCCAAGTCATTTGGTTGTAACAAGATTCCTCCGCTTGACCACTACAGCTTCTCTGATTGGAAATCAAAGGCCATGAATGTTATAGACTTCATGAATTTTGATATGCTCAACGTCATCAACAAAGGTACTATAGTTGTTTCACATCAATCATCAAATAATGGTGCATCGGCAGTAAGCTGAAAGGGAAGTATATTCCCTGTTATAGCAAGGAAGAGAAAAGGATGTTGAATCTTGATGTAAAAGCTAGAATTGCTATTGGAAACTCACATCCTTTTTCTGTCTATCGTTTGGTCCAAAATTGTCAAGAGATGATGATTACTCTATCACCTGCTTTTGAAAAGTAAATCTCTTCAGACGATGAAGTTAAGTGTCACATGGCTCAAACTGTTGAATCTCACACTGACACCTCACATGACAGCGTTTGGATTCATAACGTTGATTCTCCTTTTGTTGTTGATATCCTCAAGTCAGAATGGGACGATGCATCAGCGTATCAGGTAAAATATCATCTTAATTTTTCTTCTATTTATAATATTGAAAAATATGACTCGATCGATCTATTACATTTCAATTTATTAATCTCAAATAAAGAAAAATATTCTCTCAGTCTTGAACTAAAAATTCTCAAATGAAAACTTCTTTCTCTAGAAAAATCACTTTCTATTTTAAAAAAAGGAAAACACCTGTATATCGCTTACCAATAATTTTCTTCACACTGAAAAAGAGAAAGTTGTTGAGTATGCTAATCGCACTCTACTTATTTTGAAATTCTAGGCATCCTCTCACATTAATGTGACAAGAATCATTAATGCTCAGATTCCAGATCAGTGTAAGTAAATTCTTGGAGGTGATATTGAAGTTGTTGTATCTTTAACCAAAGTCAAAATTAAACTAACCTTTTATAAAGTTGACTGCTTTAAAGAAGATTTTAAAAGTAGATTTTTGAGTTCTTACATTATAAATCAAACCCTAATCAATACTTGCTGCTTTACTGATTCTAATGGCATTACTAAATGTGTTACTAAATTATCTGCTCTTGATCCTTCTCTCCAACCTTCACATCGTGAGTATGTTATTACCTCCACTAAGACTTTGCTAAACTTTCCTATATGTAATGGTGATTTTCATTTTGTAAACAAAATTCGTAGCATCTTTCCTCAATGCTCAGTTAGCAATTATGAATCTAAAGATCAGATAAATCCTTCAACCCCTGACAACTCTTCAAAAGATCATGAGTCTCATGACAAGGTAGTATATAGGCATACCACTGATAGCACTCATTGTTCCAAAGCTAAATCAAGAGCTATTAAATCAAATGATCAAAGTTCTTCAGATTTAGAAGATGAAAAGAAATCAAAATCTAATGATAAAAGGAAAAATCTTGGAATTAAAGAGAGTTATCGATGTGGTGATGCCTCTCGCAAAGTAAGCGATTGCCCTTTTGAAAAGAGCATTGTTCGCACTGACAATATCATGACTTGAAATGACAAGTGGAGCAAAAAGGGAAACTTGCTGAACAGTCTCCCCGATGATTGTTATAACATCTTTTATTTGTGATCCTTTGTAAATGGGTCAGTGTATATTTTTTAGACTTACTGTACATCTTAGTTTCAGGGTAAAGAGCATATTAGGTATTTAGATAGCGGCTGCTCAAGACATATGACTAGATTCAAATCTCTCCTGGAAGATTTCAAAAACAAGGATGGACTGTCAATTACTTATGGCAATAATGGCAAGGGAACTACAAAGGGTAATGAAACCATCAAGTGCAATTCTGTTATCTTCAAGAATGTCTCTTATGTGAAAGTTCTACAGTATAATCTCATCTCTATCAGTCAACTGTGTGACTCTGGCCATGATGTTCTCTTTAACAAGAAATAAGGAAAGGTTGTTGATCAAAAGAACATCACTATTCTTACTCCACATTGACAAAATGAAATCTATGTTATGGATATGTTTTATGCTGACAAATCTCTTCATCATTTCTTATTCCCTCGAGCTCAGTATCATCTAAATTGATGGCACAAAAGGCTATTTCATCTGAATTTCAAAAATATCTTCAGGATTGCAGGGAATCAACTTGTGAGGGGAATTCCTAAGATGCAATTTGTCAAAGACAAAGTGTGCCCAACGTGTGAAAAAGGGAAGACAACCAAGTCTTCATTTAAACCAAATTCATGTTCTTCAATCATCAAACCTCTTCATCTCCTCCAGATGGACGTTTTTGGACCAGTTCTAATGAAGTCAAGAGCTGGAAAGAAATATACTCTTGTCATTGTGGATGAATTTTCAAGGTTTATGTGGGTAGTGTTTTTAAGAAAGAATAGTCATGCCGTTGATGAAATCATTGCTCTCCTTAAACAATGGGAATTCCTCTATGATCACAAATTAAAACAATTGCATGGTGATCATGGAACTGAATTCAGAAAATCTTCTCTAGAAGATTTTTTTCTCTGTCTCGGGAATCTCTCAGAATTTCTCAACTGTTAGAACTCGCCAACAAAATGGTATTGAAGAAAGAAGAAACTGAACTCTCATTGAAGATGGAAGAACTATGGTTGTTAAAGCTGGTCTTTCATTGTCATTTTGGGCTGAAGCTGTCAATACAACATGCTATACCCAAAAACGGTATATTATTGTTAAACATCATGGGAAAACCACTTATTAGCTGCTGAAAGGAAGAAAACCAGATATCTCTTATTTTCAAGTGTTTGGATGTGTTTGTTACGTCTTGAATCAAAGAGATCAACGTTCGAAGTTTGAGGCTAAAGCTGATGAAGGAGTATTTCTAGGATACTCCAGTGTATCCAAAGCATTCAAAGTATTGAATCTTTCAGGACAAATTGTTGAATAAACAATTCATGTTACCTTTGATGAGGATTCATTTATTCATGATCGGGTTGATCACCCCTGATCAATTTCTAATGAACTTCCCTTCAGTCCTTCATACCCCATTCCTGAGCTCTTGTCAAATGATGTTGAACTCATTGTTCCCAATGTTGATCGATTAATCAGTTCTCAGCCTATCCTTGAAGATCATCCTATTGTCTATTAAGAAGTTGATTCAACAAATCAGGAAAGTGTTGCCCATAGCAATACAAATGAAATTTCTAATCCTAGAATCCTTCGAGATCATCCTAAATCTCAAATCATTAGAGATGTAAATTCTGGAAATCTCACTCGCAGCAAAGTCAGCAAAAAAATTCTTGTTTGTAAACTTCGTCTCAATGATCAAACCAAAGAATATCATTGATGCCTTGAAAGAAGCTAACTGGATTATGGCCATGCAGGATGGGCTAAATGAATTCGAACGTCATCGTGTGTGTGTGTGTGTCGACTCTTGTTCCCAACCCGCAAGGAAAGACTATCATTGGCACTCGCTAGGTTTTTAGGAACAAAATGGATGAAGATGGAATTGTCATAAGAACCAAAGCTAGGCTTGTCGCTCAAGGGTATTGTCAGCTTGATGGGTTAGACTATGATAAAACATTTGTTGTAGTTGCAAGACTTGAAGCAATTTGTCTGTTTCTAGCTTTTGCCTCTTTCAAAAACTCAAAGTCTACCAAATGGATGTCAAGACTGCCTTTCTACATTGATTTCTTAAAGATGAAGTCTTTCTAAAACAGCCTCCAGTGTTTGAAAATGAAGAGTTTCCAGATCATGTGTATCGTCTTGATAAACTTGTGTATGGCTTAAAGCAAGCTCCTAGTACATGGTATGACATGTTGGCAAGTAATCTTCTCTCAAGTGGATACAAACGAGTAAAGATCAATAACACTTTGTTCATAAAGCAATCAGGATCTCATATCATTCTTGGTCAAGTGTATTGTGACATCCCCAATTTCACGGCCAGAAAAGACCCATTTGTTTATGCTTTGTTTTAAAATCAGAGTAATCGTTTAAAGAAAACGATTGCGGAATTTGTTCCCAAAACAAAATATGATAAGAATTTATCAAAGCATTTCTTTAAAGAAATGTATTTTCATTATATAACAAAATCTCGGGATGTCATATTTAATACAGACAAAAAGCACAAATAGAACAAATTAGACCTTACAACAGTTATTCATTACTACTGGCCTGTAATCCTAAATCTCTCGTTATGTCAGCCAACTTATGCTCTTGTTCCATAACTTGTAATACAAAGAAAAATTGAGAGGGTCAGGCTTGGGAGCCTGATGAGCATATAGGGTTTTCAACCCACAATAATATAATTATTATATTTAATCATTAAACAATCAACCCAAATACCCATCCCCACTATCTTCTTTACTCTTAATGTTTTACCCTAAGAATCAACTATCCTTCATTCATTCATTCCTAAGGATTGGCCTAAGGAATTGGCACAAAGTCCATTGCTGCCAAAGTTTATCTATTAGGTACTAAGTCCATAGTTACCAACGTTTATCTCTCAGATACTAAATCCATAGCTATCAGGCGCTAACTCCATAGTCATCGGGGGTTACTCGAAAGACGCTAACTCCATAGTCACCAACTTTCACTTAACAATAGGCGCTAACTCCATAGTCATCAAGGTTCACTTAACAATAGGCGCTAACTCCATAGTCACCAAGGTTCACTTAACAATAGGCGCTAACTCCATAGTCACCAAGGTTCACTTAAAAATAGGCGCTAACTCCATAGTCACCAAGGTTTATACAATAGGCGCTAACTCCATAGTCACCAATGTTTATACAATAGGCGCTAACTCCATAGTTATCAAGGTTCTTCATTAGGCACTAAAACAATAGCTACCAGGGTTCTTTACTAGGAACTAAAACAATAGCTGCTAGGGTTCTCTATTAGGCACTAAAACAATAGTTGCCAGGATTCTTCATTAGGCACTAAGACAATAGCTGCCAGGGTTCTTTACTAGGCACTAAAACAATAGTTGCCAGGGTTCTCTATTAGGCACTAAGACAATAGCTGCGAGGGTTCTCTATTAGGCACTAAGACAATAGCTGTCAGGGTTTGCTATTAGGCACTAAGACAATAGCTGTTAGGGTTTGCTCATACCATTTTTCATCACACACCAACTATTTCGTCTACCAATGTTCTACCCAACATATTTGTAGATATAAATTACATACACGGTTTAACTCATTTAAAATCTATATGAATCATCAAATCCACACCTATCTCAAATAGACAACCAATATATAACACATAGCACGTATTTCATGGTAAACACTTTAGATATATGTGTTAGCAGAAAATAACTACACACTCACCCAAAACATATACTTAATACATTCAAACAATACTTGTATTAAAATTGTGTTTATGAAAGGGACTATACACTCACTTGATTATACGATGCTCGGACACCACTACGGCTCTTCAAGTAGTAATTATTCGGTGAAACTGAAATATCTTCACTCACCGGGTTTCTCGCGGACAGAGCTTCGGCTCGGAAACTCTTTTCTTCTCGGGATCTTCGGGCTTCGGGACTTGATTTGGGTCTCGGGATGATAACGGGGCTTCGGGGGTACTTCTTTTCACGTAAATCGAGGTAATATGGGTGAGAGAAGGGTGAATTAGCAACCTTCGTCAGCTGACCCTTCAAATCTATTTATAGGGCCAATTTCTCATTTTTCACATCGTGAACAGCATTTTTACGTCGTGGGCTTGATCTTCATTGCATGCGTCATCACAAGTTGGCTCTGGCAGACTCCAGGAGGCGTCAGAAGACATTTCACACCGTGAACACTATTTTCAAATTATGGTCTCTGACAGTTTTGGGGTTTCACGTCCCGAGCTTCAGAAATTCATAACTATCGCATACGAGTTATGTTTTCGACGTTCTTTATATCCACGCGTAGGTGAGATTATGCTCTACAACTTTTTTTTTCCGTTGGGTAAATTTGACTTTATGTTTAATATATTATTAATATATTATTTTTAGTATGCCGGGACAGGAAAACTCCGTTCGAAATTCATAACGCCTTCATTTGAACTCCGTTTTCGTCTGTCTTTTTATCGTTATGCTACTATTAACGAGATCTTCGATTCTCGTTTAGGTTGTGTCGGCTAAAAACTGCTCGATCTAACATTCGAATTTCGGGTTGCATACTGTTAAGCTGAAACTTAGAAAAATCATAACTTCCTCATACGAAGTCAGATTTGGACGTTCTTTTGATGCACGCTCTCGGTTTAACGTATTCTACAACTTTCATTTAGATCTCTAAGGCTAAATATCACTCTAACGTAAATTCACTTTTTATGTCAGTCAGCGTCGTGTCGGTTCTGTCGCGAAGCTTCGACAGGTCATAATTTCTTCGTTATCACTCGGATTTCGGAATTCTTTATATATCCGGAATCCTTGTCACTTCCACTAAAACTTAGTTAAGATTATTCATCCTAAATAATCTTCTATCAAAAAGTCATTTTGGATGCTCCTTGTCTCTAAATTGAGTAGTTCTGATCTATGGGCGTTATAATTATCTCCCCCTTAGGACGATTATGTCTCGGAATCATCAACGAAATAGGACTTCCATAATGATTCCATACGTTTTCTATTCATCCTAGGAAATAACCATAAATTCTATGTTTCCTCGAAAGAGTATCTAACTCTAGGGCTTCTTTACTACAGACGATGCTCAGTCTTTCATGTGCTTTTCTTATCATGTTGTACTTTCAATCGTAACCTTCGAGATAACAAATACGTCCTTATTGTGGACTCCTTCTTCTTCTCAGGATAAATACTTTCCTTTATCTATTGCATCAGACCGATGGGTCGTGCTCTAATGACCTCTCATCGTATGATGCAACGCTTAAACTCAAGTCTTTTAGAGTTAAATTCCATAATGGAATATACCTTCTTTCATATTCTAATGTGATATAATCACATTTTTATCATGTAGCATTTCTAGCTACAAACTCCTTTTAACAATCAAGTGCGATACAATTGATCGCATTAATTTCAACCTTCTAACTTAAGTCAAATGTTACATCGAACTTGGTTCTCTGAAAGATGTAACAAACCCGTCGTAGTCGGACTCAAATTGGATATGACCACTAGGGTTGGAACAACAACCATTTTATTAGTCATTACCGAAACAATGGTAATGACATACCTAAACAAATCAGAATCAATTACTAGTTTCTAGGTAACCTTGTGACTTTCCCTGATCCAAGTACGAGTCTTGTGCTTCCGGTACTTTATATGCATCTACTACCTTTCACACCTACTCATACTCGTCCCAAGTATTGTCTCGCAGTCCCCAAGTCCTAAAATCACAAAACAATTTAACACATATGAATGTGTCCAAATAATCAAAAACAATTTCCCCTAGACTCTACTAGGATTTCTTCATTACGTATCTTCAATCATTAATTCTACTTCAACTTGATTGGTGATGGAAACACCAGGTGATGAGACAACCTCAAGAATTACACCAATCTCTCCATCATCCTACCCATCGAAGGTGTACATCAGACGTACCATACTCCTCTAAACTTACTGTTATTTCATAAGACATATTCTAAAGGCAAGATACCACTCTTACGATATCTTCCGATAGGTGTCATCCACTATCATAAGTCTTTTTCATTTTCTCCACTTACTCAATTCTCTACGAGTCTTCATCATGACCTTTTGTACACCCAAGTAGACATTCGGTGGACTGGGCGAGAATTTAAGATAGGAAAGCTTCATTTACGATAAACGTATAAATCTCCTTATCACTCTGAAATGTTTACATGCTAGTTCTAATATCGTAGTCATACGCTTAGAATCCTACACAAATAAGGTTTCCAGATCTGGTCGGCAACAAACCATAGATCCGAACAAATAATATCATCAATATAGCTATTACACAAAACATTTAGCACATAAAAGCATTTTTGGAATCATTCCTAAAATAAGCTAGTGCTTGTGTCAATTTAGGTGTACTACCTAACATATTTTAGACACACTCCTTAGGATCATTACTTAGCATTCTAAGTTTAAGTCTAGAAATTTCCTACAAATTCCTAGTACACTTAAACTAATGCTCTGATACAACCTATGACATCCCCAATTTCACGGCCAGAAAAGACCGATTTGTTTATGATTTGTTTTAAAAATCAGAGTAATCCTTAAAACAAAACGGTTGCGGAATTTGTTCCCAAAACAAAATATGATAAGAATTTATCAAAGCATTTCTTTAAAGAAATGCATTTTCATTATATAACAAAATCTCGAGATGTCATATTCAATACAGACCAAAAGCATAAACAGAACAAATTAGACCTTACAACAGTTATTCATAACTACTGGCTTGTAATCCTAAATCTCTCGTTATGTCAGCCAACTTATGCTCTTGTTTCATAACCTATAATACAAAGAAAAGTGAGAGGGTCAGGCTTGGGAGCCTGGTGAGCATATAGGGTTTTCAACCCACAATGATATAATTATTATATTTAATCATTAAACAATCAACCCAATTACCCATCCCCATTATCTTCTTTACTCTTAAGGTTTTACCCTAAGAATCAAGTATCTTTCATTCATTCATTCCTAAGGATTCACCTAAGGAATTGGTACGAAGCCCATTGCTGCCAATGTTTAACTATCAGGTACTAAGTCCATAGTTACCAATGTTTATCTCTCAGATACTAAATTCATAGCTATGAGGCGCTAACTCCATAGTCGTCAGGGTTTACTCGATAGGCGCTAACTCCATAGTCACCAAGGTTCACTTAAAAATAGACGCTAACTCCTTAGTCACCAAGGTTCACTTAATAATAGGCTCTAACTCCATAGTCACCAAGGTTCACTTAACAATAGGCGCTAACTCCATAGTTACCAAGGTTCACTTAACAATAGGCACTAACTCCATAGTCACCAAGGTTTACTTAACAATAGGCACTAACTCCATAGTCACCAAGGTTTATACAATAGGCGCTAACTCCATAGTCACCAAGGTTTATACAATAGGCGCTAACTCCATAGTTACCAAGGTTTATACAATAGGCGCTAACTCGATAGTCACCAAGGTTTATACAATAGGCGCTAACTTCATAGTCACCAAGGTTCTTCATTAGGCACTAAAACAATAGCTGCCAGGGTTCTTTACTCGACACTAAAAGAATAGCTGCCAGGGTTCTCTATTAGGCGCTAACCTCATACTCCGTTTTCGTCTGTCTTTTTATCGTTACACTACTATTAACAGATCTTCGATTCTCATTTAGGTTGTGTCGGCTAAAAACCGCTCTGTCTAATATTCGAATTCCGGGCTGCATACTACTAAGCTAAAACTTAGAAAAATCATAACTTCCTCATATGAAGTCAGATTTGGACGTTCTTTTTATGCACGCTCTCAGTTTAACGTATTCTACGATTTTCGGTTAGGTCACTAAGGCTAAATATCGCTCTAACGTAAATTCACTTTTTACGTCATTCAGCGTCGTGTCGGTTCTGTCGCGAAACTTCGACAGGTCATAACTTCTTCGTTATCACTTGAATTTCGACATTCTTTATATATCCGGAATCCTTGTCACGACCACTATAACTTAGTTAAGATTATTCATCCTAAATAATATTCTATCAAAAAGTCATTTTTGATGCTCCTTGTCTCTAAATTGACTAGCCTTGATCTACGGGCGTTACATGTATGTCGACGATATCATCTTCGGATCCACTGATGAAAAGCAAAGTTCAATGTTTGAGGAGATCATGGCCAAGAAATTCGAGATGAGCATGATAGGTGAACAAACTTTATTTTAGGGCTTATAGTTCAACGAACTAATTGATTTTATTTTTGTTTGTCATGCTTAATATATTACTGATATGCTGAAAAAGTATGATTTCTATGCTTGCAAACCGGCAAAGACTCTATTGTCTTCATCGGTGTCTATTGGAACTGATCCAAGTTGCACTGATGTGAATGCAACTCTATTTTGAGGAATGGTAGGCTCTCTACTCTATCTTATAGCCAGTCCCCTTGGCATTATGTTTGCCACCGTATTGTGTGCTGGATATCAAGCCAGTCCTGAGGAATCTCATCTTCATGTTGTCAAAAAGGTTTTTTTGCTACTTAAAACATACACCTAATCTTGGGTTATGTTATCCTCGTGACTCTGATCTCAACCTGGTAGGATACACTAACTCCGATCATGGTGGGTGTGGCGTTGATCGTAAATGTAACGCCCGTAGATTCAGGCTAGTCAATTTAGAGATAATAAGCGTCAAAAATGACTTTTTGATAGAAGCTTAATAGAATTTATAGTATATGTCACAAGGATTCCGTACATATAAAGAACGCTGAAATCCGACTTATAACAAAGAAGTTATGACTCGTTGAAGTTCGCGATTAAACCGACACGGCTCTGCGTAACGCAAAAAGTGAACTTTTGATAAATAACTTTTTAGAAACGATTTTTTTTAATTGTGGATAAAGAAACGAGTTTTTTTCAAAAAAAACTTGTGTCACAACTTCTGAATCCTCATACACCTGAGCTTCAATAACTCATGGAATTTCTGTCAAAATCTTTGAGTATTCTTCTGGATCCTCATACACTTGAGCTTCAACAACTCGTGGAATTTATTTTTACTTGAATCATCCTCACTGTCACTTTCATTAATTGTTATGTCTTCGACAATAACAGACTCTTGAGAATCATCAGTTTTGTTTGTCGAAGTTAAATCATTGATTTCCTTCGCTTTTAGCTAACGATCTGATTTTAATGAAAGACAATTTTGAGCAATCAACAATGATATGTGTGTAGTAGTACTAATTTTAATCCTACTAATTTAAACATAAAATAAACACACGAATGGGAGTTTACCTATCGATTAGAAATATAGTTCAAGCAAGTAGGGTATCGAACATAGGGAACGGTAACAATTAAAATAACTACTAGAATTACCTAAATAAAAAAAAGTAATAAAAGAGAGTTTTCTCTAGTTTTGCAAGACTAGAAACTTAATCAATCAAATAACACTCAAACAAAGACAATTAACAACTAAAGAGAATAAAAGATAAGTAGATTCAATGATAAAATAGACTTCTGTTCAGATTCGATTCCCTTATTCCAATGGTTGATTTCATGGCAAGTGCAATGGATTAATATATCATTGGCTACCTATTTCTAATGTGACTAGGTTCATGTTCACTATTATTAATCCTTTAACACACACGTTAATTCAAACAGTGGCCAATTGATTAAACTAACATGTTTCCTAGTGTTCAGTTCGGATTAAGTAAGACTTGTATTATTAGTTAACTAAATTTGTCAATTCAATCAACTCATATGTGGTTGTTCATCACACATACTCCCTCATTAACTTATTTATTTTCTAGTTAACCCTAGGTTCATATTCACTAATAGTAGACATACAATATTGTTTTCACGAAACTATATGATTCAAGCAATTAAGAAGATGTTCATGCAACTCAATAAACTTGATTATTAACATAAAATAATTATCATTGACACATAAGAGGCTTTAACAATATTAACGAGATAATTCACCAAATCAAATTAATCCATGTCATTCAATCATAAGTTTAACTAGTCTAAACAGAAGTAAAAAGCTATTAGCTTATATCTACAACAAATAACATCCTAAAATCAAAATCTAATGATTCAAACATAGTTCATGCAAAATATTAAGAAAAGAGTAATGTTTTTTGCCTTTGATCTCTTCTAAATTGACTTCGAGGTTGAATCCTCGAAAACCAGAACTCTTTGATCTCTTCTAAGTTGACTTCTAGGTTGAATCCTCGAAAACGAGAAATCCAAGAACCCTTCTGATCGTTAGTAGTCGCCAAAGAGTATCCAGAATATGTTAGGATTTCGGAATAAATGTTATATATATAAATATTTCCAAAATTCAGCACCAACTCGTCGAGTTTTTAAGATTAACTCAACGATTTTTTCTTCTAATTCGCGTGTACGGCTTGCACGTCAGGGCACCCTTGTATCGGGAATCTTCTGATCAACTCGTCGAGTTGAAGGCCAACTCATCGAGTCCCTTCATATTTCAGCCTAATTTCTTCAAACTCAAATTTCCAAGCCTCCAATCGCTAGTTTCGCTTCCTTTTTCGCCCGAGCATGTCTTTACTACTGAAAATGAAATTTGAACATAATTAAGAACCTTTTGTCCATAAAATGAGATAAAATCAACAATAATTATTAAGATAATGTATGCTTTTTATGATTAAATAAGCCCATATCAAAATACCTCACACTTGACTTTTGCTTGCCCCAACAAAAACTGAATTTTAGCACACTAGCATCACATAAGACAATCCCAATCAAACCCAGCCATTATGCTAAGACCGCAACGCACACATTTGTGTCTAAAATTTTTCCTAAGGAACCCCCTAATCCTAGATAATTACAATCCTCATAAACATTCGTCCACTTCTTTTGAACAACGTTCATTTTATGCATCCCTCCGAATCCATCCGCAAAAAAACTTTCTTAACCTCAAGTCATTTTTGGTTAAACCCCCAAGGACACATACGATAAAATAACCTAGAAAAGAAAATTACAATAAAAATAAAAATACTTGATACTTTGAATCTTCGATAATTTGTAGCTTTTCTTCTTGATATTTCTTCTTTGTCTTCATAGCTTTGTAGATTCTTTCTTTCAAACATTGCATCACTCTTTTTTTTCAAACTAAAAACCAAGAAAAACATATGCTTAAGCAATAGGATCTAACTTCATCCTTTATTGGTTAAAGGCATTAATATCATGTGCAATGACTTAATGAGTACTTAAGCTTTCCTGGATACATTTCTGGTACAGGATGCTAAACATGTTGCGTCCCTCACACTAAGAAAAGTTGTGTTCTTATCCCATGATTTCACTAGAATAAAGGGGCCACAAATGCACTATAACATATATTGGGTCAACTAAACATTTAGGTTATCAAGGAATCATCAAACACAATATTAGCATGGAATCCTATACTGGTAGAAAGTCGTGTTTTTTCGTTTTTACTCGTCGAGTTCTATATGTGTACTCGACGAGTTTCTTTGCTATGTGGACAAAAACATCCCGTTTTTGATGTTTGAGGAGGGTATTAAGGCAACACTCCTTGTTTTTCTTCAGAAAAAAGTCTTTTTTCCAGCTGTTTTAAGTCCCGGACTCGTAATTGGACTCAAAACTCTTAATCTTCTCGTCTAGACTCGACTTCTCATGTTTATTCCTCACGCTTTATTCATGCATTCATTCCTCACCCTATATTCTGAAAAGATAAAAAAACACCATGTTATAAAAAAGGAAAACAAATTAAAAATCCTAAATTACATCCTACATTAATAGAAGTTTAAAAACAAACCACCACCAAAAATAAGAAAAAAAACTAATATATAAAATTTTTTAAACATGAAAACACAAAATAAAAGAAAGGATAATCATTCTTAGTCTTCCTCATCTCCTCCTCCATATCCGCTACCGTTGGCACCGCTTTGCATTGCACTCCACATCTCCTCCCAACTTCTAATACGAGGGGGTGGGGGGGGTAGTCGGGAGCATCATCCATTCGTGGAATGTTCATGTGGTGCATCATGTAGGCAAGGGCCATGTGATGGTAATTTAAGCTATGCCCTATATCGTCTTGATACGCCCTCAACTCCACCTTATAGGGATCCATTGGTAACTCATACTCAACCGGGATCACGGGCACGTCTTCTTGTTTATTCCTTTGTCTCGGTCTTACCCTCCTACCCGGTTGCTCGGGTGGCACCACCTCGTCCTCATCGTGAATGCCAAATTTCCCCCACCATATTCCTCAACAATTCTAGCCCTCAACAATGTTAGCATACCATGGTTCTTCCCCCATGATCACCATCAAGTACTCTTCTGGGAAGCTATCTCTAATACCCTTGTTGTCCATCTCGTCCCTTTCTGGATTTTCCAATCTAGATAGATGGTCGGAAACCACATTCTCCATCCCTTTCTTTTCTTTGATTTCGATGTCAAATTCATGAAGTAGCAGCACCCATCGGATCTATCTAGGTTTCACATCCTGCTTGGCAAACAAATACTTAATAGCAGAATGATCAGCAAAAATAGTAGTTTTAGACAAAATAAGGTAGGGACGAAATTTGTCAAAGGCATAGACCACGAATAATAATTCCTTTTCAGTTGTGGTGCATTTTTCTTGGGCCAGATTTAAGGTCTTGCTCGCATAGTAAATGGGTTGAAAGTGCTTGTCAACCCTTTGGCCAAGTACAGCTCCTAAGGAAAAATCGTTGACATCGCACATTATTTCAAAGGGTATGTTCGAATTCAGGGAGATAATGACCGCGACATTCGTCAATTTTTATTTCAAAATCTCAAAAGAAGCTAAACATTCTTTAGATAAATTAAAAGGTGCATCTTTCAACAGTAGTTGAGTTAAAGGTCTAGTAATTTTGGAAAAATATTTTATAAAATGTCTGTAGAAACCCGCGTATCCTATAAAAACTCCTAACGCCCTTCACATTAGTTGGTGGGGGTAATTTAGCAATAGTATCTATTTTTGCCCAGTCCATCTCAATCCCCGTCTTGGATACTTTATGGCCTAAAACAATGCCCTCTTTCACAATGAAATGAAACTGTTCCCAATTAAGCACTAAATTGGTCTTTTCACACCTAGCAAGCATCAAATCAAGGTTAGTAAGACAATCATTAAAATAAGAGCCAAAAACAGATAAGTCATCCATAAATACTTCCATAAATTTTCCACCATGTCGTGGAATATCATAGTCATGCATCGTTGAAAGATCGTCGGCGAAATGCATACCCTAAAAGGCTTGTGTCGATAGGAAAATGTTCCACTCGGACAAGTGAAAGTCGTCTTCTCTTGATCAATTAGGTCAATAGGAATTTAGAAATAACCTGAAAATCCATCTAAGAAACAATAATAGAAATTGCCAGATAATCGCTCAATCATTTGATAAATAAAGGGAAGAGGGAAGTGGTCTTTGCAAATGGAATAGTTTAGCTTTCGATAATCGATGCACACCTGCCAACCGGTTACCGTTCGTGTAGATATAAGCTCGTTCTTCTCGTTGGTCATGACCGTCATCCATCCTTTCTTTGGCACTACTTGAACGGGACTAACCCATGGACTATCGGAAATCGAATATATGATCCTAGCATCTAAGTGCTTAACAACCTCCTTCTTGACCACCTCTTGCATGTTCGGGTTCAACTGCCTTTGATGTTGCACTACCGTCTTTGCGCCTTCTTCAAGGTTGATCTTGTAAGAGCAATAAGAAGGGCTTGTTCCTGTAATACCGGTAATGTTCCACGCAATGGCATTTTTCTTTTCTTTAAAACTTGAACCAACTCTTCTTTTTAAGATATGGTGACGTCAGAAGCTATAATCAGAGGTTTTTGATTACCCTCTTCCAAAAATGCATACTCTAAGTGTTCCGTCAAAGTTTTCAGCTCTAAATTCGAGTTTTGAACACTGAACACGTCGAGTCCAGAAACCGAACTCATCGAGTTGTGCGCAGTTTTCCTATCTGATCACGATTTTTTGCCTTAACTCATCGAGTTAGTCTCTTCAACTCGTCGAGTTGACTTATCAGAACTTCTTGTTAATTCTTTGTATTCACTTTTTTCGAGTAAACTTTCTTTCTCCTTCAGGTCGCTTTCAGCATCAAAGTCATCTTCAAAGGCAACAGTGGATTCGCTGGACTTGTCTTCTTTCCATTCTTCCATTAATTCTTCCAAAATGTCCACCAAGAACGTCGTGTTATCACTAAAATTAGAGTGCTTCATGGCTCGATTAACTCCAAATGTAACTGAATCTTCTCCCACCTGAAGGGTAAGTTTTGATTCTCTTATGTCCACTATGGCACTTGCGGTATTTAGGAAAGGTCTCCCAAGAATGATCGGCACTTGATGGTCTTCTTCCATATCTAGCACTATGAACTCCGTGGGACATACAAACTTATCAACTTTCACCAATAGGTACTCACATATCCCCCTTGGAAATGTCACCGTCTTGTTTGCTAGATGAATTGCCATTCGAATGGGTCTCGGCTCTGAAAGGTTCAACTTCTTAAAGAATGAATACGACATAAGGTTCACAATCGCCCCCGAATCAGCCAATGCATAACTAGTAGCTAAATTCTCGAATTCGCATGGCAAAATCAAACTACACGGGTCACCCATCTTCTTTGGCAATTTGTTCAACATTGTGGTTGAACAATTCTCATTAAGAACCACCTTGGATACCTCCTCCATCTTCTTCCTATTTGTGAGTAGTTCCTTCAAGAACTTGGCATACTTAAGCATTTGGGAAACCACCTCAATGAAAGGAATGTTAATTTGAAAGGCTTTCATGTGCTCCAGGAACTTTTTGATGATTATTATGTACTCTAACATCCATATGGTGCACATACAACCCTAATGATTTGGATCTAAGTTTTCTCTAGTTATACATGCAATAAAATTATCCAAATCATGAAGCCTACAACTAGCATACAATTTGATATTTGCATCATAAAATCTTGTTAGAAGAATACCTCTTTGTTGTAGCTTGTAGATCTGGGCCTTTCAAGAGCTTAGTGCCTCAAATTTTTCACCTCTAATGGAATCACGACACACCATGAACAATTGGAGGACTTGAGAGAGAGGTTTAGGGAGACAAAAATCGGCTAGTCTTCCTTTAGGCTTAGCGGAATACATATATAGTGTAGACTTCCAAGAGTCATATGCAAACCCTAAATCTTACACTTAGGCTTATGATCCAATAACTCTTATGAACTAACTCTTCCTGGACTCTCACATAAACTTAGTCCATCATGGATCAATAGCCCAAACCATATGTATCATTGCTTTACGTAATCAGTCCCCGTTAATTTAATTAGACTCTTTTGATCACTAAATTAATTCTTGATCAATACTAATTAAATAATATGATTTCTCAATTAATATATTATACTTATAATATATTAAAAAAAATCCCTAATAAACTCTTTCTCAAATATCCATCCTATCAAATTGCCCTAGTGAATGCAACCCAAAAGGACCATGCTACTCTCGGGTCAAGTACATACCAATTATATTTATGGGCGTAGACACCTAATCCAACATTCTTGTTAGTCTTCATTATGCTTATCTTGTCTAGCTCGGCCTAGGTATGGCAATGGAGGTTGATATTGTTGTGTTTTGAGCATTCTAACACTCCTATGGTATCCATGCAACCCTAAATACCTTGGATCTATGTTTTCACTATTATACATGCAAATATTAATTTTCCAAGGTATTATCCTAACTAGCATATTATAAAGTACAAGTAATATAAAACTAGTAGAATTACATACTTCTTTGTTGGTGCTTGATTCCATGGAGCTCAAGAACCTAGTGCCCCAAATGTGACACCTCAAACGGGTAACACAACACCATGAACATTTGGAATAACCATGAGAGAAGATATGAGTTCATAGAAATTGGCTTGCCCTCTATATTATGCACTAGTGCCAATTTGTCCAACCAATGGGGTCTTTATATAGTGTGGCTATTAAGGTTACACAATGTAACCTATGACTTTACCCATTCCTTATGATCTATTGGTTTTAACCTTCATGGAGTATCCATGGGCCATTACATGGGTTAAACCCAACATAAGGAATCATGGATCATAAGCCCATATATATAAGAATCAATGATTTACACAATCAATCCCAATATATTTAATTAGTCTCCTTTTGATCACTAAATTAATTCCAAATTAATTCTTGATCAATACTAATTAAATAATATGATTTCATATTAATATATTAGAACTTATAATATATTAATATGTCAGAAATATCTTCTTTTCACTAAAAGGTTTACCCAAATGTTTCGATGCCATGCAACCCAAATGGACCATGCCAGGTCGGGTGAAGTATATACCAAATATAGTTATGGACTTAAACACTAATACAACAATCTCCCACTTGTGTAATTCTAATAACTATTATTGCAAGTATAACTTCACAACCTGACCAGTAATCATAGCTCTTAAAAGCTGCTATCGAACTCTGAACAAATCATTGACACATCCATTAGATAAGTGATCATATATTCCTCCATTCTAGATATCATATGGACTGATACATGGATTATAATCATTCTCTCTGTCCATTTGTTGTTTCCCGATGTCTAATTTATGACGACCAACTAATTGAACAAATCAAATTAGTCCAGGCTTGGCCAAGAACTTATGGGTGACATCACTAAATCATCGAGGGGCCCATAGATATCGCGTTTACCCTTTAAGGGTAAAAGGAATGGATAAACTTCAACTCATATTCTTGTACAAACTACTTGTAGAATCATACACAAAGGCACGTTTTATAACATCGATTTACCAATGCATTTTCGTGCAATCAATGTATAACCAACTCATATTCAATAATTCATATCTCTAGGTTTGAAGAATATAAGATATTATCGTCTCATGATCGCTAGTGGTAAAATCCATGAAGTGATTCAAATGAGCGTGGGTTTAATCAAATACTAAGAGCTTATGAGCACTTATGAATGTTATAGCAACCATTGCTATGTCTAATGCACATTAGACAAATCTTACAACCCAGATTCATGACAGTCTTGATTCATATCTACTTCCAACATATGACCGACTGTGGATGGTTTGAATAACTTAGTCATTCGGGAAGAATGACCTAGTTATTCTGGAAATCAAAACATGCAAAGTGAATCACAAAAATAATACTAATCCTGTATGGCCTCAACACTTTGAGTGTAAATAAAACATCCTTAATCTAAGCACCATATGGATTACTCATTATTCATGTTTCGATTAATCAACTTAATACTTGAATTAAAACAGTAATGATGCCATGCTCCAAGCATGCATACTATGTTTTTCTAAACAGTAGTTATGCCATACTCCAAGTATGCACACTATGTTTACATATGGTCCTCTCTTTGTGAAACAGATTGATTGACAACATTTCAATGATTCTTATTTCACAATTCCAAACCTTATTGTAAATGTAAGAATACCAAACTCTTGCCATTTACTATAATCTGTTAGATTCTAAACTTATATGCAACAATCTGCTTGTAATGACTATGCACAAAGTCACAAAGACTTGACAACAGACATTACTTGGTATTCCAATGGAAAGCAATCCCATGGAAATGAAATCTAAAATTCAAAGCACATTACTTTGAACATCCTTCTTTGCATTAAGTTTTCTAATCTTACACAGATTCAAAGAATACTTCCACCTATGGAAACAATTCCACATTACCATTTTGACTATCACTTCTGAATAATAGTTGCCTCTTTTCAGAATATGTCAATATTGTCCTAACTATATACTTCCAATTGTCCATGAGCAACCAATCTTTGGTAAACCTTAGATTGTCCTCTACAATTGGTTAATCATTTTAGTCATATCTAATTCTATTCCTTTTTCCCTCCTAATGTCCTAGGCATTTGGAAATTTTAGAATGGATAAATATTATAGCACATGTAATCAAACCTATACCCAAAGCATATGGGACATGATTCGTGCTATAAAATTTTTATTTTCCATGTTCTCACAATTCGAACTATGAAGAGGTATGTCGTAATCATAATCGAATTTTTAGAACGCAACATATATAGAATTTCCTTATGTTGAACAATTCCAACATAACATTCATATATATCCTTGACTAAAGTTGATTAAAATCTCAATCTAAGCTTGTATAATTGGAACAAAGTATAAAATTCTCTCCCTTAATTATAGGAAAACAACTTTTCAAAGTGAATTGAAACTTTTGTTTTCTATAATTAACATTGCTAACTTGCAACAGAATCATCATGCTCCCACTAGCATAATGATTACTATCTTACTAGCATAACACTTATGCTCCCACTAGCTTTGACATGTACTCAGAAATCAGCTGGACTTCTAGAAAAAAAAAAACAATACTTTATTGACTTTCTTACCAAAGTTCAGATTTCTGATACGAGATGCGTTGATAAAACTTTATCAAAATCATACACCTTTCCTTAGATAGCACACATGTGTGTCTAAACAATTTCAGAACTATGAAAAGGGATGCCGTAATCATAGTCTCAATTGTTTAGACCTTTGTCATTCCACACAAGTACATGTTAGTGTGCCGGTTAACCACACACGCTCCACTAACGACTTTGAGAATGCAAATATCACAATTGCTATCTACTTAAAATCTACTTAGTAAAAGTGTTTCCTCACCATCATTTTCACGAATCAGAGAGAAACCGTATGACACTTAGATTTTATGTGGTGTAATTGTTCCTATCCATGTGAATTTGTCATAACCATAATCCCAAGACAAGGTCAGTGGCAAATCCAAACACATATGGACTGAAGGTCGTGGGTTAGTGATTAACAATACTCTTGATTAGTTCATGAAATTATTTCATGATCTTTTAGACTCCCACTGTGCTCTTGACATATAATACTCTCTTGTCAAGAACCATTCCTTGAAAAAACAAATAGTCAAGAGTTAGTGTGGATTCTTATCAAAACAAACACTTCACACAATTGGCCTTAGTTGGTCTTTATTTTATCCAAAACATCACAACTTACCAATTTCAAATGTACAAGAGTAAGAAAACATTCTACTCTACATTTGACAAGTGTTTTAAACCTTTCTTAAGATTATGTCACTCAAGGCTCAATCTTGGAGTATGACTCTAAGATTTGATTTTGAAACGAAGTATATCTTTTGGTTTAACCATTTCAACAGTTCATGATTCCTCTCCTTAGTTAAACAAATGAAATAAGGTGTCCTTAGAGGATCAATTGTGATATGGTTTCATAATCACTAATATAATCATAAAACAAGATACTCAAGTACTCTCCCATTTCTTCAGATTGGAGAAACTTTTATCTTCCTGCCTTATTTGATTCTTCTTATCCATTCTGTCATACATTGAAATTTTTCCAATGTTTCAGAATTACTCTTAAACTTGTAAGCATAACCATATTTACTAAACTTTAGTAAATCATGACAAACAGTCTTTATGGTGCACCTGATCAGTGCACACCCAAGTGTTCCCGATCCCTTTGTCCTTCACTTAACTCACATATACATGTGAACAAGGAATTAGTCTTAATTTCCCAAAGATGAAAAATTCTCATTCATCATACAATACAAGTTGCATGATTCCAAGTTTCTATCCAATTGAACCTTGGGTGATGAGAATCTTTCCTTATTTGGTAAAATATGACACTACCACAAATGAAAGAATCAAATCCATTTACCAATATTGCTTATCAACGAAAACATATAAACAACAATTTTTTTTTCACAAATGTCATTGTAAGGATACTTAAAATAAATAAAACAAATTTTATTTTTATTTAAAAACTTGCGGAAAAACTTATCCTTACAATACAAATACATATGAAAACATTTTCTTGTCTATTCCTAAGCAATATATATCGTAACTCTTATGCAGTAGCTCAAAATTCTGATCATCGGACCATGTGATCGAAATCCATCTTTACGATCAAAATCAGCATAATCATACCTTAAGCTTCCTTTGATTCTTCCAAAACATCAAAATGTAATTACATTACATCATGTATTAAGAATCTCAAAAATAGACTTAATAGAGTTAGATAATGGGGTTTACCCAAAGAAAAGTGAAACTTTTTAACTTTACCTTCCTTATGAAATTTCAGGTAAATTGGGTAGCTACGCAACCAATGTCCCTTTTATTGGCAAAAGAAATATATGGACACTTTGGAAATGGTATATATGACTATCACAGACTTAGACTTTCTCCTTACCATTAGGTCAAACGACTTGACCATGGCCGATCCCTTTCAATTGGGAAGAGAAAGTTTTCTGGACTTCCAATGTCACCATTGTCAATGTCCAAATAGCTTTGGAAAGTAGATCTTCCAATATAATTTTATTTACCAATGCTCCAAATCATTACTGATTCAGCATCATCAAGCAAATAGGTAAGATTATTAAGGTTCATGTCGTGATCTCTCATCAGGGAGTGACTAAAGAACCAAGTCAACAGCCAGCCACCTCGAGACTCCGACACCCGACTCTCCCCGCTTGTCAATATGTGACTTAACCTCTAACATGTAAGCACATAAAGACTTTGCTTGTCAATAGGGATTGAGTGACTTAGAACTTATCAAGTCTTGAAACTTGTGAGATAGGGAGATTTATTGGAGGAGGTAGAGGAAGTGAAGTATGATTTCCATTCCCACTAATGCACAACAAAGGGATTGATCTTTCACCTTGGTTGCCATTTGGGATATCATCTTCATTAGGAAGCTTGTTCCTAAAGATTTAGGAAGATCATAGTTGTCTGAATGAGACATTTATAAGGGAGAAATTCAAGTTAGTTGATTTAAAGTCCTTAATATAACACCCAATATAAAATATTAAGGCTAGGACCCAACAACCTACTTATAACTGGAAGAGGGATGCCATAATCCGAGTTATAAAATAGTTGAAGGTACGTAAATGACCCAACAACCTACTTATAGCTGGAAGAGGAATGCCACAATCATTCCTGGGCATATGCTAATCACTTCTGGGTCAGACATAGTTGATCAGGCTATGTCATTCCCAGACCTGACCATACATCCCCAAGCCTACTTGTGCCGTTCAACTATCATTACTTTTGTTTTGTTCTAGTATAATGTTGTCCTTAATATATATGCATGCATGTATACTTTTAACAAGAAACTACTTATTTCTAAAAGTACAATTATTTGAAAACGTTTAAATCAGATACTTTAGTCCCAATGCATTTATAGTTTGTATATCGTATGTGGTCCGATATACTTAGTTCACTATAAACAATGCTCTGATACCAATCAGTCACACCCCCAAACCAAAGATGGCAGAAACGTCCGGGGGTGGAGGACTTCATCTATAGTATCACAACAATGAGTATAATAGTGCTCAAAGTAAATACAACCATAATAAATATAATTGAAAAAGTTACATCATAGAATATGTTTATAGTTTTCAAATCAATTACATTATGATGACAAAATGAACTGTTTCACGATTTATCGTCCCATCCTCAAAATGCTGTTGGTTTTCCTGTTTCACTGATTTCCTGAGAATACAAGTAGTTTTGAAAAAGTGTCAACAATTAAGTTGGTGAGTTCATAAGAGCTTTGTTTGAGAAAGAAACCATTTTCCTTGTAAAAGCGACAAAGTATGTTTCCAAAAATCCAAGATTTTCTTTATTAAGTGTGAAATGAATGCTTCTATGTTATGAGATAATGAACCCTAGAAAGACCCGTAGATTCCTTCTATAATCACCCAGCGTCTATAATTTATATAAAATTTAAATTAAATAAACCTTCGAATATAATGGGTCTGCCCTAGGTCCACAACCAAACAAGGAACAGGAAGAAAGGTGGGCCCACCAATTCTAAGTCGATTATAAATAGATTCTTATATAACTCCAATATATACACTTAGCAATTATAGTCGAAGCCTAACAATTCTAGATGAATGTAGTTTTAACAGAAATATGTTTCCAAATAAAATCCAATATTTTCCTTATAAGAGTTAGGCAGTCCTAAATCCCAGGACCGAAAGTAAACAAGTATTTTCCATACTTAAAGATATAAAAGTGATTTTAAATAGGCATAAAACCCTTTTTGATATGAAAGTGTACAAGTATTTTTCCATACTTAAAGTAATTCATGTGAGTTAAATATACATAACTCGCTAATTTAAAAGTAGAACCCGTAAATCTTATGATTTGTTAATACCACATGTGAGCTATAATAACCTTGATAAGACTCATACGGCCTCGTAATACGATGTTCTTCAGGCGTCGAATGTTCAATGACAATTGTCACCTCAGACCTGCCGGTCTAGCTGTTGGAAGCAGCTCTGGTGCGGGTTTGTCAGACCCAATATAGATCTATATACAACTATCACACTCTCCCTTCAAGAGACTCTGGTTACAGTTTACAGGACTTTTGACTTTGTTACCAAAGGGTAACACGAAGGAAATGACTCACAAATTTATTCATTAACAGATTTACGTGAACTGAACTGAAAACCTTTGGTAAATAAGTTTTAAAATATAAATGGTACATAAACTATACCTATTATAGTTTATCCAAAATGTTTGTAATGTAAAAGAAGTCTTTTATGAAAATACATTAGTGCTATGAATCCATAAACTATGATTATGATAGCTTGTTATATGTGTTCTAAATGAATGAAGAATCTCATCATGAATGACTAAATTTCAGTTTATGATGATAAACTAACAAGAAAACA
The DNA here is from genome assembly GCF_002870075.4 of Lactuca sativa. Classification (NCBI taxonomy): domain Eukaryota; kingdom Viridiplantae; phylum Streptophyta; class Magnoliopsida; order Asterales; family Asteraceae; genus Lactuca; species Lactuca sativa. Next base: position 90,237,128 of record NC_056626.2, read on the forward strand.
CATTCAATATTTAGTTCTTATTGTTATACACTTTGCTCAACATAATACAAAGTGTTATGAAAGTTATAAGTTGTTAACTAGTTTTTAACCTTTCTGCACTATTTTAGAAAAATCATACGAAGTTGAAAACTAAATCCGTAAATTTTGAGAGTTCATAAAGTGTGTCTAGTTTATCCATAATTTTTATTATGGTTTTTGGAAGTCTTTAACTTGTGTTAAAATGTCCATATTTACAGACTGGTCCGGATTTGTTCTTGAAATGATAGGCTGTTTTGTAAAAATCACCATAAATCGTAGATAAAATTGTATGGAGATGTGCAAGTAGTCATTTTAAAGGCGTAAATCTAAACTATTTACATCTAATACAGTTTTGAAAACTAAAATGTCTAAGTTGACCAAAATAGTCCGTGAATGGAGTTAAACTTTCCTGATGAAAGCTGTTGGAAAAGTTTAGTTGTGTTCTTGGTGTTTTAACTTCTATTCCCCCCTTTAAAACTTAAGAAAACATTAAAAGGTAGAGGTATGAACTCACCTTATATGATTTCAGTGGGTGAATGTTGAAGAAGAGAAGTGTTCAACTCAAGAACACTTGGAGGATTGCTTGAGGATTCGAGAATCTAACACTAATGTGATGGAATTTGTGTAAGCAATCTATGATTTTGAGTAAAAGGAAGTGTAATAACCATATGAAGGGCGATGATAAATGTAGAAGGAAAGCTTGAAAAATGTCTTGGAAATCTCGAAATTGTGTGAGAGAATTTGAGAGAAAGCATGTGTTTGATCTTTGGTGGAAATGAGAGAAATGAGTGAGAATTAGGAGAAAGGGTGGGTTTTCAGCCTTTGACTAAGAGTGTGGCTGGTATAATGGTGGGGAAAGTACTCTTGAATGATCAGATATGGTGGGGAGGGGTGTGGGTTAGTCATGGAGTGAGTATGGGGGTGGTTGCTTGTGTCTAACACTATGGCAAAGTCAGCACTCCACCACAAGATCTTACTTTATGGATTTTATTCTTAATTAAGGATTTCCTTAAAAATATGTTGAATTTATGAATATATGGGACCTTATATGTCAAAATATGAGTTTGGGTGAAAATCCCCCGTTAAAATAATTAAAAACGGGCTTAAAACGGAGTCGTGGTCGAAAACCGGGTGAAAAATGGGGAAATCCGAAGTCAGGAGGGTGATTCCGGTCTTAACAGCCTTAGGTCCAAAGTGGGGGTTTAGCCGCTGAAGTGGATCCGAAGGGGAAGGAGCGGCAGTCCGAGGAGGTACCGCAGGCGGGTTCGTTAGGAAGGTCCGGAGCGAAGTCTAATGTGGTTCGGTGGCTTCGGCTTGGTGACTGCGGCTCGGAAGCTACGATTAACTGGCTACGGTTAGACAAGAGGACCTCGGACTCGGTTCATGTGGCCTCGGTTCTAGATGGGTTTGGCCCCTATAGAGAGGCTTCGGCCCTAAGAGGCTAATCTCCAATGTATCTTCCCGCTTCAAGTGGTTTTTCACCAAGTCAAGTGTCGGGATGCCCCAAATGATTAAAATAAATCAAAAGGGGTTTTGAGAGAGATTTGGGAGAGATTTGAAATACTTGGAGAGTTTCTCATACAAAGAGAGATTTGGGAGAGATTTGACATTCTTGAAGAGATTTCACATATGGAGAGAGATTTGGGAGAGATTCCACATTCTTGGAGAGATTTGGAAGACATTTGACATACTTGGAGAGATTTCTCGTACAGAGAGAGATTTAGGAGAGATTTGACATTCTTGAAGAGATTTCACATACAGAGAGAGATTTTGGAGAGATTCCACATTCTTGGAGAGATTTGGGAGAGATTTGACATAGTTGGAGAGATTTCTCGTATACAAAGAGATTTGGGAGAGATATGACATTCTTGAAGAGATTTCACATATGGAGAGAGACTTGGGAGAGATTTGACATACTTGGAGAGATTTCACATACGGCGAGAGATTTTGGAGAGATTCCCCATTCTTGGAGAGATTTGGGAGAGATTTGGCATACTTAGAGAGATTTCACATACGAAGAGAGATTTCTTTTAAGACCTTTTTGAGTGTTTGGCTCTGTAATTCCAGGTTTGTAAACCTCGTTAAGTGCCCCGAGGGTTAAGGAATAATGTTTTATCGAGTAGTTTCATCACTCGCCCTGATTAGGGTTTAGAGTTTCCGAACACGTGAAAACTCTAAGTGATTCTTTGCATTAAGAGTGCGAGTTGTTTAATAAGAAACATAATGAAAACTCTAGTATACAAGGGTTAGATGAGTTGACCGGTTTGACTTGTCGACTTTGGTTGACTTTGACTTGACTAGAAATTGACAGTTGTCACACGACTTAACAAGGTGCAAAGTGCAATTTCATGGGTTAGCACCTTTTCACAAATGATAGTCATATCCTACCCGTTCGGCTAATGACCCTCCACCAGTTAAGGAAGCGGTGGGTGAGGGTGAACACCCATTAAACTACCATTTTATAGGCAGTAACCTTATACCCCCCTTAGAGACTAGCTTCATGAATGAGGCCTACTAACGGTAAGATTGACTTTACTCTTATATATATATATATATATATATATATATATATATATATATATATATATATATATATATATATATATATATATATATATATATATATATATGTATATATATAAGTATTAACTTTTAATATTATAATAGTATAAGGGTGTATTTTACACATTTAAAAATACTTGGTGGTTTAATCTTATTAATTAAACTATACTCTAATTTAATTAAACTTAAACCATGTCATTATGGAACTATTAACTCTTTTAATTAAGCACTTTAATTAATTTAATGAAGTCCATAAAGTTTGAGTTATAACTTTTAAAATTCTAGAGTTTGGAATTTAAGCATTAATGTGTGTGAGACTATACAAACTCCAAAACTTGAGAGCAAGTTTTGAAACTATTCAAAACCTTTCATATGTATAACTTATGAGTTTAATGTGCATTAAAATGAAGACTCTTCATTTTATGTAACTCCTTATTCTTTAATAACACTTTTAAAGAAGTGACTATTAAACATCCATAACTTGAGGACAAGTTATGGAGTCATAAACAATTTAATGAATAAGACTCTTCATTTTGTATAACCTTTGGCAATAATTATGAGTTTTAAGATTCATAAATATGACTTTTCATATAACTTGAAGACATGTTACAAAAACATATTTTATGAACATCTTTTAGATCAATATGGATTGAAAACAACTAACACATAATTTTTTTTTATTATTTTAAATCAACTCCTAAACAAGGTAACACAAATTTTTTTGGTAATCCATAAATTGAGGACTAGTTATAGAGTCCATACGATTTCATTAAGATCAAGAATTATACTAACAAAACAATTTGCTCATAATTCCTATGATCTAACTAAAACTCACAAGCATGAACATTCATAATCAACAATTTTTCAAGAATTACATAAACATATATAAACTGAAACTTTGATTATAGCATTGAAATTGGTTTAACATAATCATTACCACATTAAAACAGGTTTTATAAGTCCAAAACAGTCAAAGGTAATGATTCTAGATCAATTCCAGCACCAAAACTCGAAGATATACTGTTTGGGGGTCCAAATCGTCGAGTGCATGAACCAACTTGGAGAGTTGGCTGAACTTTGCCTTGGACTCGTCGAGTCCCCTGTCCAGACAGCATAATTCTTCGTTTTTTCAATAGTTTGCATCAAGTATAAGTGAAAACAAACCTAGGCTCTGATACCACTGTTAGGTTTTGAGCATTCTAACACTCCTATGGTGTACATGCAACCCTAAATATCTTGGATCTATGTTTTCTCTATTATACATGCAAATATCAATTTTCCAAGGTATTATCCTAACTAGCATATTATGAAGTAAAAGTAATATAAAACTAGTAGAATTGCATACCTCTTGGTTGGTACTTGATTCCATGGAGCTCAAGAGCCTAGTGCCCCAAATGTGACACCTCAAATGGGTCACACAACACGATAAACATTTGGAATAACCATTAGAGAAGATATGAGTTCATAGAAATTGTCTTGCCCTCTATATTATGCATTAGTGCCAATTTCTCCAACCAATGGGGTCTTTATATAGTGTGGCTATTAGGGTTACACCATGTAACCTATGACTTTACCCATTCTTTATGCTCCATGGGTTTTAACCTCCATGGAGTATCCATGGGCCACCACATGGGTTAAACCCAACATAAGGAATCATGGATCATAAGCCCACATATATAAGAATCAATGATTTACACAATCAATCCCCATATATTTAATTAGTCTCTTTTTGATCACTAAATTAATTCCAAATTAATTCTTGATCAATACTAACTAAATAATATGATTTCATATTAATATATTAGAACTTAAAATATATTAATATGTCACAAATATCTTCTCCTCATTAAAAGGTATACCCAAATGTTCCGATGCCATGCAACCCAAATGGACCATGTCAGGTCGGGTCAAGTATATATACCAATTATAGTTATGGACTTAGACATTAATCCAACAGATAAGGTTTAATCGGAGGATTATTTTTCTGTTTAAACACAGAACTCGTCGAGTTCTTCTCTTCAACTTGTCGAGTTGCATTGACTTCTTGTTATTTCGGGTTTTCTTTCTCTTCGTCCTGCACCTCTTTAGGATCTTCATTCGGGATTGGGGTCATAGGAGTGAATATCTTTCCACTCCTGGTCGTCACGATTTTGATGTGTGCGCCTCTCAGATTTTTCTCGGTATCGCTAGGAAATTTGGCCGGTGTTCTTTCGTTGATTTGTTTTGCAAGCAGCCCCAATTGTTTTTCAGTGTTGAGGATAGATGCTTGCAGATTTCTCATTAACGCTTGTTGTCCTCGTATCGACGCATTGGTTTTGTTGTGTCTTTTCTTGTATGTAGCTGCAAATAGTGTGAGCTTGTCTTCAAAGTCCATTTTCTTTTCTTGCATTGGATCCTCCTTTTGATAAAAACCTATCGTCTTTTGCCTATATTTCTCCTCTTTTTCCTTCTTCTACTCATTGTATGGTAGCCACTCCTTTTTCAGTTTCCTCCAATCATCATCAAATCTGTCGTCGCTCGAATAACAAACTTGTGCTTTTCGGTTCCCGTTTCTTCATGATCATAATCTTTAGTAAGGTGGGGCCCACTATAATTATCACATCCTACTCGGATGGCATGGATAGATTGGTGTATCTTTTTCATCCTACGATCCATGCTCTCCAATTTAGCCGTTACTGCTGCCATGTTATCGGAAACTGAGTTCACGGCCCCTCGAGTTGATTCATTGCTTAGGTTATGATATTCTCTAGAGTGCTTAGAGTATTTTTCAATTAGTTCCTTTATAACTGCGGGTGCTTTCTTCGTAAGTGGTCCTTGGGAGTCAAGGAGCTGCCTAGTTGACACGTTCATTCCATCATAGAAAATGGAGACTTTTTGTTGAATGTTTAAGTCATTGTGGGGGAAGTTCCTCAACAATCCTTTGTATCTTTCCCACGACTCACAGAGTGACTCGCACACTTGTTGTTCAAAGCTTGCAATGGATTTTTTCAACTTTGAAATTTTTTTTTTTTTGGGGGGGGGGGGGGGGGGAATTGATCAATGAACTCTTTGCGCATCTTAGCCCATGTTGTGATGGATCCTCTAGGTAGTGATTTTAGTCAATCTTTTGCGGCTCCCTTAAACGTAACCAGTAGCATACAAAGTAGAACACTTTCGTGAGGCACATTAGGGATGTTGAAATAGTCAGTTATGTCATTGAACTCGTCGATATGCTTGTATGCGTCTTCGTGATCTTTCTCATAGAATGGGATGTCGTTTAGTTGGGAGAGTATGTGGCCTTTCAGCTCAAAGTTAGCAGTTGCTCGAATTGCGGGTTGCACGAGTCCCGACCCGGTTTCGTCACACATCCTTCTCTTGTATTCGCTCATGGGTATGTCAGCGATGTCGTCCATTTCTTCTTTTGGTTCAGGTTCATCTTCTTCTTCAAATTCGGGATTTTCTAGCTCAAATTTGACACCTTCTCATCCTTACCTCTTGCTTCTCTAATTACCTTGTCCTTTCTTTTTGTGAATGATTGATTTCGGATCTTCCACGGTTGGCACTAGTGTAGAGCTGGAACCTCGGGTCATAAACTTCCTGTAACAAAATAGAAAAAACACGCGTAAAACGAGCAAAACGAAACAGAAAAAGACGAAACTGAAAGTGCGACCTACTCTTCAGGTTCAGTACTGGACTCGACGACTTCACCGTAAAAACATAAAACTAAAAATGAAAATCCAAAACATAAAAACTAGTAGCTTTGTATTAAATAAATATCACATAAAGAATCGATAATACTAGCAATTAAAATAACTATTAGAATAGTACCCCGACAACGACGCCAAAAACTTGTTACGTGTGAAATAGTACAAATTTTAATCCTACTAATTTAAACATAAAATAAACACACGAAAGGCAGTGTACCTATCGATTAGAAATATAGTTCAAGCAAGTAGGGTATCAAACACAGGGAACAGTAACAATTAAAATAACTACTAGAATTACCTAAATAAAAAAACAAGTAATAAAATAGGGTTTTTCTCTAGTTTTGCAAGACTAGAAACTTAAGCAATCAAATAACACTAAAAAAAATACAATTAATAACTAAAGAGAACTAAAGATAACTAGATTCAATGATAAAAGAGACTTCTGTTCAAATTCGATTCACTTATTCATATGGTTGATTTCATGGCAAGTGTAATGGATGAATATACCATTGGCTACCGATTTCTAATGTGATTAGGTTCGTGTTACTATTACTAATCCTTTAGCAAACAAGTTAATTCAAACAGTGGCCAATTGATTAAACAAACAAGTTTCCTAGTGTTCAGTTCGGATCAAGTAAGACTTGTAATATTAGTTAACTAAATATGTCAATTCAATCAACTCATATGTGGTTGTTCATCACACATGCTCACACATTAACTTATTTTTTTCTAGTTAACCCTAGGTTCATACTCACTAATACTAGGCATATAATATTATTTTTCACAAAAGTATATGATTCAATCAATTAAGAAGATGTTCATGCAACTCAATAAACTTGATTATTAACAGAAAATAATTATCATTAACACATAAGGGTCTTTAACAAACTTAACAATATAATTCACCAAATCATATTAATCCATGCCATTCTGTCAAACCATATTCATAAGTTTATCTAGTCTAAACAGAAGTAAAAAACTTTTAGATCATATCTACAGCAAATAACATCCTAAAATCAAAATCTAATGATTCGAGCATATGTTAGGATTTCGGGAATAAACGACTTGTACGGAAAGGCACCCTTATATTAGGAATCTCCTGATCAACTCGTCGAGTTGAAGTCCAACTCACCGAGTTACTTCATGTTTCATCCTTCTTTCTTCAAACTTCAATTTATAAGCCTCCAATCGCTAGTTTCGCTTCCTTTTTCGCTCGAGCATGTCTTTACTACTGCAAATGAAATTTAACATAATTAAGCACCTTTTATCCATACAATGAGATAAAATCAACAATAATTAGTAAGATAATGTATGATTTTTATGATTAAATAAACCCATATCCAAATACCCCACTCTTGACTTTTGCTTGCCCCCAAGCAAAACTAAATTTTAGCACACTAGCATCACATAAGACAATCCCAATCAAACCCAACCATTATGCCAAGACTGCAAAGCACATATTTGTGTCTAAATTTTTTCCTAACGACCCCCCTAATCCTAAATACTTATAATCCTCATAAAGATTCGCCCATTTCTTTTGAACAACGCTCATTTTATGCATCCCTCCGAATCCATCCGCATAAAACTTTCTTAACCTCAAGTCATTTTTGGTTAAGCCCCCAAGCACACATACGATAAAATAACTTAGAAAAGAAAACACAATAAAAATAAAAATACTTGAAACTTTGAATCTTCAATAATTTGTAGCTTTTCTTCATGATATTTCTTCTTTATCTTCATAGCTTTGTAGATTCTTTCTTTCAAACATTGCATCAATCTATTTTTTTTCAAACTAAAAACCTATAAAAACGTCTGTTTAAGCAATGGGATTTAACTTCATCCTTTATTGGTTAAAGGCATTAGTCTCATGTGTAATGGCTCAATGACTACTTAAGCTTTCCTGGATACATGTCTTGTATACGGTTCTAAACATGTTGTGTCCCTCAAACGAAGTGAGGTTGTCGTTTTGTCCCATGATTTCACTAGAATAAAGGGGACCACAAATGCAGTATAACGTTAATTGGATCAAATAAATATTTAGGTTCTCAGTGAATCATCAAACACAATACTAGCCTGGAATCCTAATTGCTTTTACCAAAATTTTCTAAATAAACCACTAGAAATTTTAATGCAATTTTTTTAAAATTATACCTAGGATTCTAATGTCACTAAGGTAACCAACCCCCTACCCCACACTTAATTTATGCAATGTCCCTATTGCATGTTATACATGATAAAGAACATAAAAGTAAAAATAGAGAATTGGAACAAACTCCCCTAGGATATAAGTTGCGAGATTGATATTCTTCATTTTGAGCTCCATCTTCAGCTGACTTTAGGCATGGGAACAACTCATCCACGGCTTGGGTGTTAAAATATCGTGCAATATAGCTCCAAATATAGAGGAAAAAGCTCTTGGAAATGCTCGAAAAATAGTCTTCAAAGAATATAATCATTGGCCGCGTCGAATGGAATCAAATCGCTGTCTTGAAAATAAGAGAATGATCAATTGTTCGAGTTCTGGAGGAGACTCACCGAGTTATCGCAATACTGGTAGAAAGTCGTGTTTTTTCGCTTGGACTCGTCGAGTTCTATATGTGTACTCGACAAGTTTCTTCGGTGTATGGACAAAAATAGTCCATTTTTTATGTTTGAGGAGGATATCAAGGCAACACTCCCCCTTGTTTTTCTTCAGTAAAAAAACTCTTTTCCAACTGTTTTAAGTGTCGGACTCGTAATTGGACTCAAAACTCTTAATCTTCTCATCTAGACTCGACTTCTCACGTTTATTCCTCACGCTTTATTTATTCTTGCATTCATTCCTCACCCTGAATTTTGAAAAGGTCAAAAACAAATGCCAAGTAATAAAAAAGGGAAACAAATTAAAATTCCTAAATTACTTCCTACATTACTAGAAGTTTAAAAACAAACCACCAACAAAAATAAGAAAAAAAATAAATAAAATTGTTTAAACACGCAAACACAAAATAAAAGAAAGGATAATCATTCTTAGTCATCCTCATCTCCTCCTCCATATCCGCTACCGCCGGCCCCGCTTTGCCTTGGGATCCACCTCTCCTCCCAACTTCTAATACAGGGGGTAGTCGGGAGCACCATCCATTCGTGGAATTCTCATGTGGTGCATCATGTGGGCAAGGTTCATATGATGGTAATTTAAGCTATGCCCTATATCGTCTTGATACGCCCTCAACTCCACCTTATAAGGGTCCATTGGTAACTCATCCTCAACCGGGATCACGGGCGCATCTTCTTGTATATTCCCTTGTCTCAGTCTTACCCTCCTACCCGGTTGCTCGGGTGGCACCACCTCGTCGTCATCGGGAATTGCAAAATTTTCCCCACCATAATCCTCAATAGTTCTGGCGCATTTATAAAGAATAGGACTAAAGGCAGGTTGTCATACCATTGTTAAATGATTTCTAATCCCTCCTCCAAGAATACCATACAATATCGCCAATTTTGTCACAAACATCCCACTACATATCCATGAAGTTTTCCTTTCCTTCACTCCACCCTCAGCCAAACACCTCGCCAGGCAATATGGAATGTTGCAAAACGTTTTTGGCATAATGATATACCAAAGAAAAAATACATCACGGCTTTGTACTTTGTCATCATCCTTGCGCATATTGATTGAACTCGTGATGAAACGGTAGATAAGGCGGTGGATTGGCGCCCTAATGCTCGCTTCTTGGGCGGCCGATGGAATATAGACTCCATTGGATATTGTTGACCACCAATTTCCCCACTTGATCTGACCAAGGCCAGCTCAACTTGTTTGGCAAGTAAAATTCCTATGTCTTGAGGGTTTCCAACTTCTTCCTCCATCTAACCAAGGTAGCTTTTGATCCAATTTGAGGAAAGTTAAACCAAGGGAAATCCCCATGGTTTCTTGGAACATTTTTCCCTCTGCCTCTGTTCATGATTATGCAAAATAAGCATCAAAGAAAAACCAAAATAAACACAAAATATATTAAAAATCAGAAAATATGGGCAACAACATCATCAACTCATCGAGTTCCAAGAACAACTCGATGAGTTCGTCGAAGGTCACGAAATTCCCTTTCTGATTGCAACAGATTCGATCATTAATACTCTAAATTATTCCAGGGGTTTTTCTACGTTAGCAAAGAAAGCATTATTTCAAGAGAAAAACTAACCAAAACATCCTAATTCCGTCAAAATCAAAACCCTAATGCTCATGTCTAAGTCAAAATCGGGGATTTTCACAAATTTCAACCATCAAACACATAAAAATCAAAACTTTATCATATTTAAGAATGGAAAATCTAACCTTTTGGAGATAATTGAAGGAGAATCAAGAAAAAAATTGAAGATTCTTGCTTGAGAGGATGTGCTCGTCGAGTAAGGGTATGGTGGCAGTTGAAAGTGAATAATATTTACTTTTTAGGGTAAAACCCCAAATTAACTGATTATAAAATCATTTTTTCCGATAATTAAACCTACTCGTCGAGTCGAGGGTCCCAAACTCGTCGAGTAGAGATGGGTTTTGACGAAATTTCGGGAGTTTTCAAATAGACTCGTCGAGTCTAAGAATAGAACTCGGCGAGTTTTGCATTCTGTTTGAAAAAATGTTGTTACTTTTAATAAATTTCACCACACCTCACACTCAAACTTTGCTTGTCCTCGAGCAATCATTTTATGCGAATCGGAAGACTTAGAGTGAAAATCCTTATAAAACACACAAAAATAAAGAAAATAAAAGACAAAATGAAAAGAAAAGAAAAGGAACAAGAAAGCAAACTTCAAACGACGGGTTGCCTCCCGCAAGCACTTCTTTTTTTAGGAGTCTTTAGCTAGATTCCTTCCCGCTCTACGTTGTTGTGGTTTTCTCTAAATCCAACCCTTCTTCAATTCTTTCCTCATTTGGCATTCCTTCTTCATATCTCTTAACCCTATGCCCATTTACCTTGAAACTTGTCCCATCCCCATTCCATAATTCAATCACCCCATATGGATATACATGCTTGATTTTAAAAGGCCCAGACCAACGAGTGCGCAATTTTTCCAGGATAATATTAAGTCTTGAATTGTATAATAAAACTTTCTGGCCATCTTCAAACTACTTATTCCCTTTCAACCTTGCATCATGCCACCTTTTGGTCTTATCCTTATAAATTAATGAGTTAATGTAAGACTCGTTTCTTAATTCTTTTAAGGCATTCACTTGCAAGATTCGATTGGCACACAACTCATTTGGTTCAAAATTGCATGTTTTCAATGCCCAATAGGCCTTATGCTCAAGCTCCACGGGCAACGATAATGTTTACCAGAAACCAATCTATAGGGTGTGGTTCCAATGGGTGTTTTGAATGCGGTCCGGAATGCCCAAAGTGCATCATCTAATTTATCCACCCAATCTTTCCTATTACCCACCGATATTTCCAAGATTCTTTTTAGTGCCCTATTCGTGATCTCGGTTTGCCCATTTTTTTTGTGGATGGTAAGATGTTGAAAACCTATGGCGTACACCATATCTTTGCAACATTTTTTCTAGTTGATCATTAGAAAAATGGGTTCCCCTATCACTTATCGATGACTTTGGTACCCTAAACCTAGAAAATAATCTTTTTAGAAACTTCAGAACGACCCTTGCATCATTTGTTGGTAATGCTTGCGCTTCTGCCAACTTTGACACATAGTCTACCACCACAAGTATGTATTTGTGCCCTCTAGATGATGGGAATGGTCCCATAAAATCCACACCCCACACATCAAAAACTTCTCACACTTGAATATTTCTTTGTGGCATCTCATTTCTTGAAGAAACATTTCCCGGCCTCTGGCAAGCATCACACTCTTTGACATAAGTGGCAACATCCTTGAAGATTGTGGGCCAATAAAATCCCACATCAAACACCTTTTTGGCAGTGGATTGTACCCCATGATTTCATCCTTCCAGCCCATTGTGACAATGCTCTAGAATGTCTTGAATCTCCTTGCCAAATACACATCTTCTAATAATCCCATCTACACAACTCGTAAAAAGATAGGGCTCAACCCAAAACTAATATTTAGTTTATGAAAAGAGCTTCTTTCTCTGCCGGTGAGTGAGCCCTTTTGGAAGAACGTTGCCAGCCAAGAAGTTTGGAATGTCAGCATACCATGGTTCTTCCCCCATGATCACCATCAAGTACTCTTCTGGGAAGCTATCTCCAATAACCTTGTTGTCCATCTTGTCCCTTTCTGAATTGTAAGGATTTAAAGGAACATGTATCATCAAACTGCATTGTAAGGATTTAAATGAACATTAAGAGATATAAGGAGATCATGTACATTACCAATCATGGGCGACTTCGAAGTGGTTGACACAAGACATCTTCCTTAGATCAACTCTTCTTCCTCTTCACTCTCATCTCCATTCTCTTTCACAAAGTCTTCCCAATCACACTCATTCTCTGAATCATCACCAATATGCTTTGCGAACATAACCCCATGAGTTGGATGATGTGTCTCCTCTGTTGGATTAGTGTCTAAGCCCGTAACCATATTTGTCAAGTACTTGACCCAATTGTGCATGGTCCTTTTGGGTTGCCTTCACCAAAGCAACTTGACTGGAGAAATAATAGAGAAAGAGGTTATTATGATTTATTAATATGTTATAATAATATATTAAAGGAGAAATAATAATTGTTTAATTAATATTGGTCAATAATTAATTAGGAATTAATTTTGTGATCAAGTGTAATTAATTAAACTAGAGGGGCTGAATTGTAATTATGTGATAGTTACAAAATATCGTAATGGTTATCCTAGATATAGGTTGGACGAATTCAAGGGGTAAGATATCCTTGAAATCGTCCAAAGGATAAGGATAAGGGTTTTCATGGCTTATCTTATGGTTACTTGGTGGGCAAGCAACTAGATAAGGATAAGGACTGAAACCCTAATATATACACCTATATAAAGACCCCTAAGGCCATAAGAATTCATCCATGCCTTGTCTAGGGTTCCTAGGGACAAATTTCACACCTCTTCCCTCTCTCTATTACCTCTCCATTTGCTCTTGGTGTTTGTGAGCCATTAGAGGTATTACACTTGTGGTACTTGCTTTCAAAGACAAGAAGGTTCAAGATTTAAGTTGTTATTACAATATAACAACAAGAGGTATGTATTTCATCTTTCCTTGAGGATTTCGAAATTCTTCGAAGCCTTTTAGGGTTCTTCAAGTGTTCATAATGTTGTGTATCTAATAGTGAAAACGTAGATCCAATTATAGGGTTGCATGCACACATAGGATTGTTTGTACAAAACCCATCAGTGGTATTAGAGCCAATGGTTAATTTGTTTTCAATTAGTTATTCAACTGTATGAAATTTACATATTAGGGTTTATAGCCAATAAACCCTAGGAGGCCAAGAAATTTCGAGATTAGGGTTTCTATACCCTAATTTGCGAAAATATGAAAGAGTTTTCAAATCCTTTCCTTCACCCTTTAATTTCGAAATCTAGGGTTTGTTTTAATCCCTTGATTTTCGAAATTAGCCTCCTCCCCATGATAAGATCCTAAATTTTAGGGATTTGGATTATCCTATATCTTATAATTATCCTCTAATTGTTATATATGGTAATTATAGATTTTGCATTATCCTAACCATAATTTCGAAATCTATAGAGATATTTAAGGGATTAGGATATCTTAAATGTATAAATGCTAATTATCCTCACGATTTAGATAATCCCTTATGATTTAATAATTAAATTAATAGTCTAATTCAAGATAATTATTAAATCAAGAGTTTTAATATTTAAAATTTTAATTTAAATGTCATAAATTCGAAATTTTAAGAGAAATTAAAACTAAATTGTTTTGAAAAGTTTCAAAACTTGCCCTCAAGTTTTGGAATTTAAATTTTGATTAAAAGTTTAATTTTTATGCATATTTAAATTCTAAACCCTAATGTTTTGAAATGTTTCAAAAACTTGCCCTCAAGTTTTGGAATTTAAAAGTTGACTAAAAGTTTAATTTAGGAATGTTAAATTCTAAAACCCTAGTATTGTTTTTGAAAAGTTCAAATCACACACTTATGGTTTTATTAATTAATTAAGGTATATAATTAAAAGAAGTTTAATAAATCCATAAAAGTTTTGGTTTACAATTAAAAGTATAATTGTTATATTTGACCACCTAACATTTTAAAAGTGTAAAATACACCCTATACTATATATAACATTAAAAGTCTAACATTATATATATGTATGAGTAAAAGTCAGTCTTACCATTAGTAGGCCTCATTCACGAAGCTGGTCTATAAGGGGTGTTTAAGGAAATTGCCTATAAAATGGCGATTGAATGGGTATCCACTCTTACCCACCACACTCTTGACTAGTGGAGGGTCGTTAGCCGAACGGGTAGGATAGGACAAAACTTTCCATTATAAGTATAATGAAGTACAAAAGTAACTAAATGTTTTACAAATTCCCAATCTTAGTTACTTAGGCAAAAGTGAATTGATGCAATTCCATGAAATTACACTTTGTGCCCTTGCGAAGATGTTAGTGGAGCGTGTGTGGTTTACCGGAACACTAAATGGTTCTAAGCAAAGGTAGCAAAGGGTGACTCAATGTTTGTCATAGTTCGGTGGAGCGTGTGTGGTTTACCGGCACATCGAATAGGTGACTGTAACATGTGAGGGCACCATGTAAGTTTGCATGGTTATTCATACCCGCTTTGTGATCCTCGGCATCCCAGTCACAAACAAGAGGGGCATATCGAGATTTAAACATGCCATTGAAATTTCAATGAATCTCAAAGGATCTAGGAGTTTTCATAGATTTAAAACTTAAATTTTTTTTCGTTTTTCGTGGTGGAAATTAGTGAATCGTCATTCACTTATCTTCAAATATTCTGCAATTAGGGTTACGAAATCCCTCTCCCGAGTTGTGGAATATTGTGTTGGGTCCTAGCCTTAGTATTTCATTTGGGTGATTTACTAAGGAATCAATCAATCAACTAACTTGAATTTGTTTCTCCCGTTTTGTAGATGTCAAAGTTCGACAAATATGGTCTTCCCAAATCCCGTGGAACAAGCATTCCACATGAAGATGGTATTCCACGATTCGATCGAGGAACAAGAAATCATGCTTCACTTCCTCCACCTCCTCCAATTGTTCTCCCTAACCCACAAGATCGAAGAATTGAAAGGTTCAATATCACTAAGGCCCTATTGGAAATGAAACATGAAGATGGTAAATCCATGTGTGCCCACATTCTAGGAATGAAATCACACATCGATAGGTTGATTATGTTGGGTGTGTCATTTCGCGATGAGTTGGCTGTGAACTGGGTTCTGCAATCACTCCCTGAATCATATAATGAGTTCAAAAGAAATTATTATATGATGGATCATGACGATAACCTCATTGACCTAACTTACATGCTCATTACTGCTGAATCAGAAATGATTTGGCGAAGCAATGGAGCGTATTTGTTGGGAAAGTCAACCGACCATGCTTCCAATGACGTTCTAAGAGAAGCGACCTGCATTTGTTGCCAAGAGAAAGAGCGTTGGATAGAAGTCTGCCCCAAGAGCCTGAAGATTCCAAAGATGGGAGAGTCAAAGAGTATGGTTGTGCTTCAGGTATATATCCACTATCTAACTCCATTAAGCTCCTATTTGTTGATTCTTAATACATGATGTGATAAGATTGCATTTGAATGTTTTGCAAGATCGGTGAAAAGAAAGGAAGCTTGATGAAAGAGAAAGATGAGTCTAATCACAAAGAAATGGATCTCGATCGCATGAACTTGAAGATTAGATTTTGAGCTTATATATTTATCATAGAATTGTTAGGAATATTCAACTACATAGTTTTCAATGGATTTTGCATTGTAAGGACAAATGTTTGCCGCTGCTTTTATAAATAAAATAAATTTTGTTTGACTTATTTATTTATTTGTTTATTTCCTTGCAATGAAATCGTTATGAATATTGATGTTTACATATTTCTACAACGAATGGATATGATTCTTATTTATGGAAATGTCGAGAATTTACCAAATAGGGAGAGTTTCTCATCGTCCAAATTTCAATTGGACAGAAATTTGGAATCACGCAACTTGGTTGCATGATGAATGAGAAATTTCACATTTGGAAATTAGACTAATTCGTTGACAAAGTGTCAAGTGAAGAACTAGGAGATCGAGCACACAAAGTTGTGTGTTGATTAAATCCACCATAAGAGTAACAAAGATATTCGTCATGATTTACTAAAGGTTTAGTAATTATGATAAGATTAAGTGTAATTCATAATTGATTAAAAAGGTTTAAATAAATGGCAGAACGAATAAGAAGAATCAAGTAGGCAGAAAGATAAAAGGTTCTCCATTCTAAGAAGAAAGGAGAGTACCTTTTATGTTTTATGATAGGTCTTAATGATTAAGAACCATATCTCAAATGATCCTCTAAGTGAGTCTTAGTATAATTGTATGTTTAAGAAGAGGAATCAAGAATTGAAGAAATGGTTAAATCAAGAAGTCGATCATACTTCGTTCCAAAACAAGTCTTAGAGTTAACATTGTGACAATGAGTGACAAATATTAAAAGGTTTATAACGTTCATCAAATGTGGAAAGTTGTGATGTCTTGGATAAGACAAAGACCAACTAGGACCAATTTATGAAGTGTTTTGATAAAAACTACACTAACTCTTGAATATTTGTTTGTCAAGAAATGTTTATTGACAAGAGAATCTTATATGTCAAGGAGTGAGTGGGAGTCTTAATGGTCTTGAAAGGTTTCAAGAACAAATCAAATAAACCTTATCGATCATCACTAGCACACGAGTTGAGGTTTACAACCTATCGTGTTGATATTATTTTGTTTCTGTGTTGTTCAAATTGAGTTAATTATGCATGTGAGTTCTATGAGTTCTCATTTTCAACGCATAAAAGGCAAGGCACCTTAATCAATGAAATGTACATTGATAGGAAAGGGTGAGCTGCTTAACTACTTGGAAGACATGGTGGGTAGCTGTGCTACCATAAGGCAAGAAAGCAAGATTAATAAAGTTCGGTCCATATGAGTTTGAATTTGTCGTAAACTTTGGTTTTAACAAATTCACATGGATAGGAACACATACACCATTGAAATCTAAGTGTCATAAGATTTCCTCCTTCATGAAAATGATTCTGAGGAAATGCTTTCACTAAGAAAGATTTTAAAGAGATAGTGATTGTAAAATTGCATTCTCAAATTCGATTATGGTTACGGTATCCCTTTCCATGATTTGAATTGTGAGGTTTGGCAATTAGTCTTAATTTTTCAGACACACATATGAACTATCTAAGGCAAAGGTGTATAAGTTCAAGAAGCATTGATAAAAGATTATCAAAGCACTAAGTATTAGAAATATGAACTTAAGAAATTCAATAAGTATTGTTTTTCTGAAAGTTAAGCTGTTTCTGAATACATGTCAAAGCTAGTGGGAGCATAAGTGTTATGTTTTATAATAATCATCATCATAGTGGGAGCATAAATGTTATGATTGTATGATTATTAAGGCACGTATTGCAAGTTGGCAATATTAATTATAGAAAACAAGTGTTATACCTTGCAAAGTCATAAGGGTTGTAAAGTTGTTTTGCTATAATTAACGGAGAGAATATTATGCTTCATTTCAAATCTAAAGGCTTAGGTTGAAAAATGTTAATAAATTTTCCAAATGTCTAGCGCATTTAGAGGAAAAAGGGACTAGAATCGGTTTTGACTAAAATAATTAAACAATTATCAAAGGAAAATCCAATGTTCGATGAGAATTGGTTGCTTGTGAGTAGTTGGAAGCATGGTATTGGATGGACCATATCGACATTATTATGAATAGAAAAGATTCTATTAAGAATGAGTTGTCATATGGAAAATATGGAAATGTTTCCATATTGGATGGACCATATCGACATTATTATGAATAGATAAGATTCTATTAAGAATAAGTTGTCATATGGAAAATATGGAAACGTGTCCATATTGGGAATTGAATATTGAAAATCTATGTCTAGATTAGAAACATTTATGCAAAAGGATGTTCAAAGGAATGTAATTTGAGTGAGAGACATCATATCTAAGGAATTGTCTTGTAACAATCTCCGATAGAGGACTTTGTAATAACATTGGCAATAGTCTTTGTGACCTTGGTGCAATGACATTACGAAAGGATCATTGCATAAAATGTTAGAATCTAGCATATTCTATAAGTAGCAAGAATTTGATATTCTTTCACTTATGAAAAAGGATTTGGAGTTGTGAAATGAGAATGATTGGAAATGTGTTCAATTTGATCTATTTCACAAAGAAAGAACCATAGGTAAACATTGTGTGCATGCTAGGAGCATGGGACAAGTGTAATAATTCAAGTAAGAAGTCGATTACCCGAAACGACAAATAATGAGTAATCAATATGGTGATAAATAAAAGGTGTTTTATTTATGCTCAAAGGTTTAAGGCCATATGGGATTAGTATTATTCTTGTGTTTCACTTTACATGTTTTGACTTCCTGAATAATTTAATTGGTTTAGAACAGTCAAATTATTCGAACGGGCCACAGTCGTTCATATGTTGGAAGTAGATATGAATGAAGACTGTCGTGAATTGGTGTGTGGATTGTCTAAAAGAGTATTAGACATAAGTAAATGTTTGTTGCAACTTTCATGAGTGCTTATGAATAAGATTTGAGCATTGGATTAAACCCACGCTCACTTGGATCACTCCATGAATTGTATTACGAGTGATTGGTGAGATGATAACATCTTATATTCTTGAAACCGAGATGTGTGAGTTGTATCATGCAAATCGGTTGCACATTGATAATATGTAAACACACCAGCAAATCGGTGTTATAAAACATATTATTGTGTGTGTGATTTGGTGAGTGAGTGTAAGCGAGCATTGAGTCAAAGTTTATCCGTTCCTTTTATACAAAGTAGGATAAAAGCGATATCATTGGGCCCCTCGATGATTTAGTGATGACAAATGTAAATGCTCGGCCGGGCTAGGGCTAATTTGATTTGTTCAATTAGTCAGTCGTCGTAAATCAGAAATCAAGAAACAACACATAGACTGAGAGAATGATTTCAATCCATGTCTTACGTCTATACGATATCTAGAATGGAGGAATATTTGATCCCTTATCTAAAGGACAGGTTACTGATAAGATTAGAGTTTGACAGCGTATTTGAGAGCTACGATTGCTAATCTTACTATTATAGTTACTAGACTTATCCAAGTGGGAGACTATTGGATTAGTGTCTAAGCCCATAACCATATTTAACAAGTACTTGACCCGATTGTGCATGGTCCTTTTGGGTTGCCTTCACCAAAGCAACTTGACTGGAGAAATAATAGAGAAAGAGGTTATTATGATTTATTAATAGGTTATAAGAATAATATATTAAAGGATAAATCGTAATTTTTTAATTAATATTGGTCAATAATTAATTAGGAATTAATTTTGTGATCAAGTGTAATTAATTAAACTAGAGGGGCTGAATTGTAATTATGTGATAGTTACAAAATATGGTAATGGTTATCCTAGATATAGGTTGGACGAATTCAAGGGATAAGATATCCTTGAAATCATCCAAAGGATAAGGATAAGGCTTTTCCAGGCTTATCTGATGGTTACTTGGTGGGCAAGCAACTAGATAAGGATAAGGACTGAAACCCTAATCTCTACACCTATATAAAGACCCCTAAGGCCATAAGAATTCATCCATGCCTTGTCTAGGGTTCCTAGGGACGAATTTCACACCTCTTCGCTCTCTCTATTACCTCTCCATTTGCTCTTGGTGTTTATGAGCCATTAGAGGTATTACACTTGTGGTACTTGCTTTCAAAGACAAGAAGGTTCAAGATTTAAGTTGTTATTACGATATAACAACAAGAGGTATGTATTTCATCTTTCCTTGAGGATTTTGAAATTCTTAGAAGCCTTTTAGGGTTCTTCAAGTGTTCATAATGTTGTGTATCTAATAGTGAAAACGTAGATCCAATTCTAGGGTGTCATGCACACATAGGATTGTTTGTACAAAACCAACCATCCTCGACATCAGAACCAGAAGACCAAATATTGTAAGTTCCATCTCCGTCATTTGAATTCTTCCCCACCAAGGATAGATTCTTTGACTTTAAACAAAGCTCTTCAATTTCCATTGCATAGTAAGCTTCATTTTTTACTTTCTACTTTTTCTCCTCTTGCTTCCTCAACATGCAGTCTCTTACAAGATCGTTTTGCCCATTAAAATAATTGAAATTGTAACCAGAATCTCCTTTTAGCTTTTTCTCAATCTTTTTCTCTTCTTTCTTCTTTCCACCCTTTCAACACTCTTTTAAGCAACACCAGAATTTAACAATGACTTCTTAACTGAGCTATTATTGAAATTTCCAATAATTGGTTTCTTATAGAATTTCTTAACCCTATTATTTAAATCATAGGCAACAACTTCATTATCTGAATTCATCAAGAGACCTTATTCGTTCTCATCAGTTTCACCATCAGAACAGGCTTCCATCTTTAGTGGTTTTTGAGACTAGAGCTAAAGGACCTCCAAAGTTCATTTTGATATTTTCCTTTGTAATCTCTTTCATCTTTGACTCGTGATCTTTAAGGATGTTGTAGAGATTTGAAAGTGAGTAATTGTTGAAGTTCTCACTAGTCTTAATCATCAGGCATATATTCTTCCATTCATTCTTCAAAGAAAGTATAAAAGTAATGTTGAACTTGAGAGTGGTACGAAAAACATTATACCTGGTGCACTTGTAAATTAGCTCACCGAATCGATCATATTATGCTTCGATAGATTTATTATCCTTTTGTTTGAAGTCAACTAACTCCAATAAGCATTAAGTTACCGATATTTTCTTAGTCCGCTCATTTCCTTGGAATTTTGCTTTTAGTGTGTTCCAGATCTCTTGTGCAGTTATACATCCATGGATGTGATTGTATACAATCAGTGGTAAAGTTCCACGTAACTCGCGAATGCATATCTTATCATTAGCCTTATACTTGTTTCCTTGAGCAATCATATCTTCTGCAGCACTGGTCGTTCCTACATATTGAAGACGATCAGCGCGATAAGGACCAACATTAATCAATCTCCAGAGATCCTCATCAATTCCATTGAGAAAATTTCCATACGATCTGCCCACTGATCATAGTATTCAAGCAGCAACATCAGAATCTTTATGGAAGATCCAAGCACATTAGCATAGTTCATCACAGTGTTAACATTCAAATTTCCCATTCAATCGAGTTGAAAAGAGGATAAACTTGAAGATAAATAAATCGCATACAGATGATTGACTAACAGTCGCAAAATCGTTAAATCACTGTTAGGGCCAGGATCCTCAAAGCATTCAGGATCCTCAAACCTCATCAGATATTCAGGATCCTAACATTTATAATAGTTATATTTTGTTCTTAATTAACACATGTGAAAATAGTCAAGAGAAGACTTATTCTCAACAGAAATTCGCCTCAACTATGCTAAGGGCCCGGAATACCAAGTCAAATAACGTTCATAAAGTTGGTCATAGAGGATCCTGTAAATATCAAACATCTTGTTAGCTAGTTTAGACTATACATTGACACCTTTATCTCGCACACGACACGCTCTGCTTACTCTTAGCTTACTCTACATACCTTTTCACTTGTTCTTACTGCAATACTTCCTATAATCACATTTTTATATTAATAAAATCGTCAAGGATGGTGATCATTATCACCTCCCAAGGTTTTGTGTCGGAGATCCTAGCAAGGATCAAGGGCTTTCCTTGTAAACAATTATGTCATTCTCTTTACCTTTTTCTATTGCACAATTCGAACATCACAGCCTCTCATTCACTTTGGTTGATCAACACTTGTGTAATTTTTGAAAAAAACAACTTGGTGGCCACCATGGTGCCGTGGTGTTTAAAATCCTCGAAAGATCATGTCTACCCAACGATCCTTTATTCATCCTCCACTCCTTCCATTCCAACTAAAAATCTACCACCTCCTCCAAGTGGACCCCCTGGTCAGAGGAAAGCACCTGACACTTCCAAGAGAAACACCCCTCTGGTCACCAACCCAGGAAGTTTGGAATCCTCAGGACTCCAGGATTTGACTGCTCCGGTCACTACCGCTGAATTCTTCGCTATGATCAGGAAGATGACGCAACAGATGACCCAACTAAAGAAGAGGAGAATAGAACACTACTTAGAGAAGTGGAGATGACGAAGGCAGAATTTCAGAGATCCTAGGAAACGACGCCAACAGTTGTATAACCAAGGATCCTGAACTTCGATAATGCAGGATCCTCAGGAAATCACCAGGAGAACATAAATCCTACTACTATTACGTCTCCCTGGGGGAAAATTATGAACAATCGAGCATCTACGATCAATGATCTCAATGAGCCTTTAAATGCTCCTAGAAACCTTGATTCCAGTAACTTTTTAAACAATAATACTATCAATACGAACTCTACAAATGTTGATGCAGGAATAAGTCCAAACATGGCTTGGGAACTTCAGCAGTTGAGACAGATGATCTCAAGCATACCCGGGGTAGTTCAGCCCATACCAGAAGCATCTCCAATAAGTAACATGATCTAGATATTTTCTCCTGCGATACCCGATACTAAAGTTCCTAAGCACTTCCAAACTCCTAGCATGAAGCCTTACGATGGAACTACAGATCCTGAAGAGCACGTAGCACAATACCGTGAAAGAATGGATATCATTACCATCTCGATAGCATTGAAGGAAGCTTGCCTATGCAAAGGCTTTGGTTCAACCCTTACAAAATCAACTCTTAAATGGCTGCTAAACGTTCCTCCATATTATATTACTTCATTTGCACACTTAGTCAATACTTTTAATAAGCAGTTTTCTTGTAGAAGAACCTTCGAAAAGATCACTAGTGATCTCTACCGGGTGGTTCAAGATCCTAAGGAATGACTTAGAGATTTTGTTAAAAGGTTTGGCAGGGAAGCTCTAAGCATCCCCAACATTGACATGGTGATTATCGTAGAGGCCTTCAATATGGCTCTAAGGAAGGATTCACCATTCTATGAAGACCTTGTGATGACCCCATGCAAGAGATTGGACGAATTTAGATGCCGAGCATTGAGGTTCATAAGGCTTGAAGAGGATAAAGATGTCCATAAAAGGAGCAACCCTTCGATTCAATACGAGAATACCAATAGGAAGGCCGAATCCTTGGCCCCCAAATCCTACAAATCAAAGCCCTACTCTAAACCAGATCATCACAGTGTTAATGCCCTCGAAGATGAAGGAGAGGAAGAGGAACTTCCTAAGATCACTGACTATTGTTTTTTTTGGATGTTTCAGGATTAATCCATGTTATGCAGGATCTCGGAGAAAAAGAAAAGTGGCCAAATAAGGATAAAAAGTCCACCAGTTGGAAAGATAAGTCCAAATGGTGTGCTTACCATGAAGATTTCGGTCACATGACAGATGATTTCATAGCCCTAAGAAAAGAGATCGGCTATCACCTCAACAAAGGACATCTCAAAGAGATCATGGGAAGAAAGAAAGAGATGTCCAAGGAGAACAACCACGATGTTCACATGATCTCGGAGAAACCAGGATCTCCACCCCTAAACACCAAGATAATTAACTTTATCTCAGGCAGATCTAACATTTGTGGTAATTCTTATTCTCAAGATAAAAGATGCGCCAAGGTCTCTAAAACAGAAAATGAAGATAGACCACGGAAGAATACCTTGCCTAGAAATAAAAAGAAAATCACGTTTGACGAGACAGGCAGGGAAGGGATCCAGGATCCTCACCATGATAGACTCGCGATAGCACTGTACATTGCCAACCACTTCGTCAGAAGGATCCTTGTTGACGGAGGATACTCAATTAACATCGTACTCTTTGACGCACTAAAGAGGATGAACATCCCAAAATCAGAGATAATCAGAAGATCCACGGTCCTCATAGCATTTAGTAAAGAAACGAAACATGCCATTGGGGAGATAAAGCTACCAATATACATAGAGGGGGTAAACTTTACACAAAAATTTTGTGTTATTGACACTTTATCTTCTTATAATGTGATATTAGGTAGACCTTAGATCTACGAGATGAAAGCGGTCCTGTCAACATACCATCATTGTGTAAAGATGCCTACTTGTGGGGAATAGTGAAGATCACGGGAGATCAAAAAGAGTCAAAGGAATGTTACAAAACCTCTATGAATCTTACGACGAAACCCCAGCAAGCGTAGTAATTAAGGCATGGGGCACGACATGTTCTAGAAACAAAGGATCAAGACATGAAGGAAGTGCCCCTGAACAGTGAGGATCCGGAAGCCAAAGTCCTCATAGGATCCTCAATACCTAATCAAATTGAGCAAGACCTGTTAAACTTCCTTCGAACCAAAAGCAAGACGTACACATGGAAACACAAAGATATGACAGGTATAGACAAGAGTATTATCACTCACAAACTTAATATTGATCCTTCTTTCAGAATGATGCATCAAAAAAGAAGGAAGTTTGCACCCAAAAGGAATCGGATCATCCAAGAAGAAGTGTAAAATCTCCTCAAGACAGGGATGATCAAGGAAGTAAGGTTCCCAAGATGGCTAGCTAATGTAGTTGCCGTACAAAAGAAGAACAACAAGTGGCAAGTATGTGTGGACTACATGGATCTTAACAAGGCCCGTCCGATCAAGCAGATACAATATTTATAACACCAACAGGTATATATTGTTACACAATAATTCCTTTTGGTATTAGAAGCGTAGGTGCAACATATCAAACACTAGTGAACTAGATGTTTAAAGACAAGTTGGGGGACACCATGGAAGTCTACATTAACGACATGGTGGTAAAGTCCATGAAAGCTGAAGATCATCTCGGGGATCTCAAAGAAGCGTTCGACAACCTAGAAGAATACAACATAAAGTTGAATCCGCTTAAATGCCACTTTGGGATGAAGTCAGGCAAGTTCCTTGGGTATACGGTAACCAAAAGAGGAATAGAAGCAATCCCGGAGCAGAACAAAGCAATCATCTAGCTAAAATCTCCGTCTTCAACAAAAGACATCCAAAGGCTAACCGGAAGAGTAGCGGCACTCAATAGGTTCATTTCGTGATCCTCAGAAAGGTGTAAGCCCTTCTATGATATCTTGAAAAAGAACAAGAGGTTTAATGCACCGAAGAACACGAAGAAGCTTTTCAAAAACTCAAAAGATACTTAAGTTTTGCGCCACTGTTGATGAAGCCTATATATGGAGAACCACATCTCCTCTACCTCACGGTATCCTCAAGTGCAGTAAGTGTCGTCCTAGCCATGGATCTTAACGAAGACCAACATCCTATCTACTATGTAAGTAAAAGTCTTCTGGATCCTAAGACCAGGTATTCTCATCTCAAAAAATTAATTCTTGCATTGGTAACTGCTTCTACCAAGTTACGACATTGCTTCGAGACACATACTATACATGTGAAAACTAATTACCCTATTAAGAATGTGATGAGAAAACCAGAGATGTCAGGAAGGATGGCCAAATGGTCAGTAAAGCTGAGCATGTTTGACATAAAATATGAGCCAAGATCCTCCATAAAGTTACAAGCATTAGCTGACTTTGTGGCTAAATTTAGTGATCATCTACAAAAAGAAGTAGACATTAAAGCTAAACAACTACTAGAAGACGAACACTTAGGAAAATGGACATTATTCATGGATAGAGCTTCAAACGAAAAAGGAACCGGACTAGGGATCATACTAAAATCGCCACATGGGGGACATCCTACCCCAGGCAGTTAGTTACGAATTCAACGCAACCAATAACAAAATGGAATATGAAGCACTTATCATGGGACTAATATTGGCTAAGGATCTTCATATCACGGATCTTAAGGTATTTGTTGATTATTTATAAGTAACCAGTCACTTCAATGGATCTTCTGTAGTGAAAGGTGAAAGATTAGCATTATACCTCGAGATCCTCACAAAATTAGCCTTTGATTTGGAGAACTTTAGCCTAACCCAAGTTCCTAGAGAAGAAAACACAAAAGCAAACGCATTAGCAAACCTAGGATCCTCCCTAAGGATCCCACCAGAAACGAAGATCCCTATAACCCACATAATAACTCCAACTATAGAAGCCCTTTCCGGCAAATCTGATGATCTTGAGCAACCTATAAGTGTAGCGTCCATCGAAGATCCTGACCCTCAGATCCCTCCTTGAAGAGATCCCGAC
Source organism: Lactuca sativa (assembly GCF_002870075.4). Classification (NCBI taxonomy): domain Eukaryota; kingdom Viridiplantae; phylum Streptophyta; class Magnoliopsida; order Asterales; family Asteraceae; genus Lactuca; species Lactuca sativa. The sequence goes on from NC_056626.2 coordinate 90,263,649, forward strand.
GAACAAGATCCTCAAAGAAGTCCAAGATCATGGATCCAAACCATTATGGAATATATCCAAAATGCCACGATCCCAATAGAGGAAAAAAGCGAAAGAGCATTCAGAATAACAGTCTCAAGATTTGTAATAATCTGAGGTAAACTCTATAAAAAAATCTATGACAGGTTAATATCTCTGATACTTGAAAGATCCTGAACTTGTAGAAGTGTTGAAGGACATACATGAAGGAGAGTGTGGCAATCACATTGGGGGTAGATCTTTATGCTCCAAGGTATTGAGAATAGGATACTACTGGCCGACCATGAAGAGAGATTCTTTTCTACATGCTCAAAAGTGTGACGGTTGCCAAAGACACAACAACATCCTGCATCAAACAGCAAAACCTATATATCCTATTATCTCTCCATGGCCATTCATGAAATGGGGAATGGATATAGTGGGAAAATTACCAATAGCTCCAAAAGGAAAAGTCTTCATGTTGGTGATGACTAATTACTTCTCGAAGTGGATCGAAGATGAAGCCTTCGTTCAGGTAAGAGACAAAGAGGTAATCTCATTTATTAAACGTAATATATTGACCAGGTTCGGGATCCCACCGGAAATCATATGCGACAATGGATCCTAATTTATAAGCAAAAGGAAAATAGACTTTTGCACGAGTTAGGGAATCAAAATGATAATGTCCACTCTTGTTCATCCCCGAGCTAATGGTCAAGCAGAATCTAACAATAAGATCATGGTAAACAACATAAAGAAAAGGATTGATAAGAAGAAAGGAAGAAGGACAGAAGAGCTTCCTTTCATCTTGTGGGGAGACATGACTACTTCCAAAGTACCCACAGGTCAAGCCCCCTATTCCTTGGTGTTTGGGACAGAAGCAGTGATCCCTACCGAAGTAGTGATCCCGACAGCGAGATACTTTCTCCAAAATCAAGAAAACAATGATAGGATTCTACTCCAGGATCTTGACACTATTGGTAAAAGCAGAGATCTTTCCAAGATACACATTGCTGCTCATCAACAAAGGATCACCAAGGCTTACAATTAGAACATACAAGTCAGAAGATTCCAAATAGGAGACTTGCTTAGGAAAACATTCCAAAAAACCAAAGATCCAAATGCAGGTAAATTAGCTCCTAAGTGGGAATGACTACATCTCATAGATGCTAAAGCAGGAAAAGGCGCCTATTGGCTAGCAAAACTCGAAGGAGACATTTTTCCAAGATCCTGGAATGCTATACATCTCAAAGCATACTATATGTAAACAAGATCAACTAATCTTCAACAAGACCAAAGTGCACACATTCTTTACCTTAAAATATTCATAATTACTTATTTTCTCCTCGAATACATTACTAACTTAAGCATCGGATGGGCGTTAGCTAGACTAACGCCCACCCCTAGCTAAAGTTTGCTATGCAGAATGATGTCCGACTAAGGATCTCCATAAGTAATGATCCTGAAACATAAGGATCCTCAAGATCCTAAAACATAGGGATCCTTGAAGTTGAAGATTCTGAAACATAAGGATCTTTTCGTACAAAGATCTCAACATCTTAACACTTGAACAACTCCATTGTATCAACGTTATAATCTTTAAAATATCCTATACACAAGCTAGAGACTGATGATCTCTCCTACGCTTAAGGGTACTTGATCCCCTCCAAGGTTTAAAGAGCTAATTACCTATCTCACACGAACTAAGGTTTATACACCTCGCTTGAACGCACGAAATCTAACTATGGGATGCGAATATGGGGATCATTTCACGACACAGTGGCTTGGCAACCTTCTTATCTTTGAACATATGTTAAGATCCTTAAGGTTTATAACATTTTCATGTTATCTAAATCTGGGATCTTACGCCAAAAATTACATAAGGTTTATAACATTTTCATGTTATCTAAAATTGGGATCTTACCCCGGAAATTACATAAGGTTTATAACATCTTCATGTTATCACACGTTGGGATCTTACCACAGAAATTACGTAAGGTTTACTAGATAATTAAAGATAACTAGGACTCATATAAGCACAAAGCAAGCAGCATTCGCGCGTTGAGCAACCATAATCAAACATACTTTACTCTGGTTATCATATTACTGACTAATCCGTCCTAGCATACTGCTCAAAAAGATCCTACAACAGGCATACAAGGCATCCTTCCTAGACCCTTAGCCCTAATCTAGCATGTTGAACACATAATCATATCATATCAAATAACCTGTATCGATAGTTTGGGAGACTTACTTGAGCTCAGCTAATTGCATGCACCACACCCTTTTCCCTTTTAAGTTTCTTTTCAAAATACTTTTCATCAAAAATAATTTTCTTTTGAAAATTTCATACCTACTCCTTAGTTTGAGTTCAAACACCCGAGAGTGCCATGCGATCATCCCGAGCCCTTCCCCTTTCTATAAGAGGTACCTGAAATCAAAACTAAAAACAGTAAGCACGAAGCTTAGTGAGTTCCCCAGACTATCACATACCAAACAACTATAACAAGAAACTAAGAGATACGGGCCCCACCCGCACTCATGGAGATACAACCCTTGCCCACACTCCGCTAACTAGGAGATACGGGCCCCGCCCACACTCAGCTACTATGAGATACAGGCCCTGCCCACACTGAGCTGCTATGAGATATGTAACATCCCGGATTCCCAGCTATTTTTCATTCATATATTTTTTGGTATTTTGTGAGGAGACTCGGCGAGTTGGAGCTCAAACTCACCGAGTAGGATCGCGATTTTGGATGAGGGTTCGCGTCTGGACTCGGCGAGTCCAATGAGTGGACTCGGCGAGTCCACACTGTTTAATGAAACCCTAATTCTCCGGGTTTGGAGCCTATTTAAGGGCACTTATAGCCTCCCATTGCGGCTACTAGTCCCTTGAGAGAACCCTAAGAGAGCTAATTCGTTTTGGGAGAGAGGATGTCACTTTTGGGCCTTTGTATTCTTTGTTTAGCAAGAGGAAGGTGGCAAGAGCAAGCAGGAGGTGAGATTACAGCAGATCCAGAGTCCAGAGGCTTCATTTTGAGGTAATGGTTCGAATCTCCTTCAGTTATAGGGTTGATCTTTAGAGTTAGGGTTTTATAACCCCTTTGGAGAGTGATTATGTGAAGCAAATGGTCCCTCTTTGATTTTGTGCCTTGGATCTGGACTCAAAGAGGTCCAGAGACCTTAACCATTGGAGCTTTTTGGGTTATTATGGAGTCATTGGACCTAGGTGGTTATTTTTGGGACCAAATCTCCTTTTGATGCCTTGTGGGGGGGGGGGGTTTACAAGCATTAAGTTTCGAACTTTACGTGACATTCATGCTTGGGAAGGCCAGATCTATGGTTTGGGAAAGCAGATCTGACCTTAAAAGGTCAATAAAGTTTGTGCATGGCATAAACTCACCGAGTTGTTCTTGGGACTCGGCGAGTAGGGTTGGGGTTTCACGTAAAGTGTTCAGCGAGTGGACTCGCCGGGTTGGGGGATGACCCAGTGAGTCAGGGAGAGTCAATATGGGGTTGAGGCAAGCCGGAACTCACCGAGTTGTTCTTGAGACTCGGCGAGTTGAGTCGTGGTTGCCCCGCGATTCATGCCAAGTGGAACTCATCGAGTTAGGGAAGTACTCGACGTGCTAAGAGAGGATCCAAGGGAGTCAGTGAACGCGTATAGACTCGTCGAGGTTCTTTGGTGCACTCGCCGAGTCCGGTCAAAGTTGACTGTTGACCAGAGTTGACCAGTGTTGACTTGATAGGGTTAGTCAACCTTAGTTGTAAAGGTGCTAATGAGAAATATATTGTATTATAGGAAGATAATAGTTCGGGGGATCGAGCACGAGTGATTCCAGGGATTTGCGAGTTATCGAGATACACGAGGTGAGTCTTCTCACTATACTTTACCTTGAGTAGGTACTAGAGTATTTGATACAGTGTTTGTATGCTATATATGGGTTATGTGTTGCACTGCATTATTCTATGTGATTTATGATGTGCATGTTTACAGAGTTAGAATCTGAGGGTTTCCCAAAATACCCTTATATTATATGTTTATGAGCTTGATATGATGTATTCTCTTGCTAGAGTAGGCTAGGTATTCCTATTAGGACTAGAGTGCCCTGATTTGTGATGCCTTAGCCTAGGGAGAGGTGAGCTGCTATGAGATGCTTGAGAGTGAATAAGTAGCAGCGAGGAGCTTATGAGAGATCTGTTAGAGAGTGATAGAGTACTTGGAATTTGGGATCCGAAGAGGAGGATTTGTGGTGTATACTGAAACGGTGCAGACAGTTGAAAGCACCGAGGCGGTATACAGTTCAAGTAAGAACCTTCGGAATGCCAAGGATCAAGGAGGGAAGAGTTGTCGAGTGTGAGTATGCTCGAATGGATTCTAATTTATCGTATGTTGTATTTCAGAGGTAGATCATGGTGAGGACACGTCTTATGCCAGAGAGCAATGGGGCTAGTGATGAGGAGATCCACCGGATCATCCACGAGGAGGTGGTTGCGGCCATCAGGGCAAAGATACCAGAGATGTTCGGGTCAATTAAGACCACGCTGATTGAGACTTTTGATGATCGTTATGCTGCTCTTTCTGAGGCTACTGTTGCGGCGGCCACTGCAGCTGTTGCTGCTGTGAGGCCACAGGGTGGTGATGCATTGCTGTTCCGAGAGTTCAGCAACACGAAACCGCCAGAGTTTGACGGGACCCAAGACCCGGTGGCGGCTATGAGGTGGATTTCAGACATGGAGGTGTGTTTCTTCGCTTGCTCATCTCCTGAGCATTTGAGAGTTCGGTTCGCGCTGAACCAGCTTCGCTTGGGAGCGAAGGACTGGTGGAAGTTTGTGACAACACACTTTTCGCCTGCTGAGCTTGCGGCAGTGACCTGGGAGAGGTTTACCGCCATGCTCCGAGATGAGTACGTTCCCTAGGTGGAGAGGGAGCGTTTGGCCTAGAAGTTTCTGACCCTCAAGCAGGGTACTGAGTCTGTTACGGTAATTACCAGAATGTTCCACGAAAGGGCAATGTTCTGCCCTAAGCACGTGTCCACTGAGCAGGCACGCATGAGCCGATATTTGAGTATCTTGAGGCTTGACATTCGGGAGTTCGTGGTGAACTCCTCGTACCGGACATTTTCCAAGCTTCAGTAAAATGCTCGGAAGAGGGAGATTGAGCTAGAGACTCAGGCCAGGGAGGAGGCGGAGTTTCAGGGGAGGGATCGGCGACCGGCATAGTCCCAGCCGGCAGCCAAGCGGGCCAAGCCCGCTGATCCCAAATCTGGGAGCCAGAAGGGTCGCACTTATGGAAAGTGCGGCAAGGGTCATGATGGAGTATGTAGAGATGGATCTTGCTACAAATGTGGCAAGGAGGGGCATATGGCCAGGGACTGCCCCAAGGGGTTTGCAGTATGTTTTCACTGCAACCAGACCGGACACCGGAAGGCGGAGTGTCCGTAGTTGCGGGGATCAGCTCAGCGAGCACCTCAGGGATCTGCCCCTGCCGCCATCAGAGTTACCGAGAGTCGGCCAGTGAAGGCCGAGGCGCTGAGGGCACGAGGGAGAGCCTTTCAGTTGACCGCGGAGGAGGTCCGTGCAGCGCCCAATGTCGTGGCTGGTATGTATTCTTTCGTGTATTTATTTTGATGATTGAGATATTATGCTTATATTATGTTATGCGTAGCTACTTTTCTTGTGAATTATGTACCTGCCTTGGCGTTATTTGACTCGGGTGCGAGTCGGTCTTTTGTATCTTTGGCTTTTAGTCATCATATTAGTATTAGTCGCGAGGCGCTGAGTCGGCCTCTGAGAGTTTCCATAGCTGACGAGAGGGTGATATATGCCACAGAGGTGATCTGCGGGTGTGTATTCGAGATTTTCGGTGTTGAGTTCCCGATTGACTTGGTTCCTATTGCGATGGGTGATGTCTGTGTCATTGTGGGCATGGACTGGTTGAGCAGATTCGGTGCGGTTATCGACTGCGAGCGTCAGCTGGTGGCCATACGAGACCCTAGTGGGGAAGTTCTTACGGTGTACGGCGAGGGTACCCGTTCTGGATCAGCGTTTTGTTCGGCCGCTAGGGTGAGGCAGTGTCTACAGCAGGGCTGTAAGGGTTTTGTGGCATACGTGATGGATACGCGGGTTGATTCCGATAGGCCAAAGTCAGTGGAGGAGGTTCCGGTAGTGCGTGAGTTCCCAGATGTCTTTCCAGAGGAGTTGCCGGGTGTGCCTCCCGTGAGGCAAGTGGAGTTCAGTATCGATTTGGTTCCGGGAGCCGTGCCTATTGCCAAGGTGCCTTATCGCCTTGCACCTTTAGAGATGCAAGAGTTGTCCTCGCAGCTTCAGGAGCTGTTGGGAAAGGGGTTTATTCGGCCGAGCAGCTCGCCATGAGGAGCGCCTATCCTTTTTGTCAAGAAGAAGGATGGTTCACACCGGATGTGCATTGATTACCGGGAGTTGAACAAGCTGACGGTCAAGAACCGTTACCCGTTGCCGAGGATCGACGATTGGTTCGATCAATTACAGGGAGCATCTTGGTTCTCCAAGATCGATTTGAGGTCTGGATACCATCGGGTGAGGGTGCGAGATGAGGACATTCAGAAGACAGCGTTCAGGACGCGTTATGGGCATTACGAGTTTGTGGTGATGCCTTTCGGGCTCACCAATGCCTCGGCAATGTTCATGGATCTCATGAACCGAGTGTGCAGGCCGATGCTGGATCGGTCAGTGATTGTATTCATCGATGACATCTTGGTATATTCGAGATCTAGAGAGCAGCATGAGGAGCATTTGAGGGAGATCCTCAGAGTTTTGAGATCGGAGAGGCTTTATGCCAAATTCTCCAAGTGTGATTTCTGGTTGCGAGAGGTCCAGTTCCTGGGACATCTCGTTAACCAGAAAGGGATATTGGTCGACCCGGCCAAAGTTGAGGCGGTGATGAGTTGGGAGGTGCCGAGGTCACCCTCCGAGATCAGGAGTTTTCTAGGGTTGGCCCGTTATTATCGGAGATTTATCAAGGATTTCTCTAAGATCGCAGTGCCACTCACCAGATTGACCCAGAAGGGTGTCGCTTTTTCATGGGGCCCCGAGCAGTAGGCCTCCTTTGAGATGCTTCGCCAAAGGTTATGCGAGGCCCCGGTGTTAGCCCTCCTGGAGGGAATGGAGGACTTTGTGGTATACTGTGATGCATCGATCTTGGGGATGGGAGCGGTGCTGATGCAGAGAGGGCATGTGATAGAATACGCATCGAGGCAGCTGAAGCCACATGAGACGAGGTATCCCACCCATGACCTAGAGTTGGGGGCAGTGGTGTTCGCCCTCAAGATTTGGCGACACTATCTATATGGGGTTCGGTGTACGATATACACGGACCATAAGAGCCTGAAATATTTAATGGATCAGCCCAACCTAAATATGCGGCAGAGGAGGTGGTTGGATGTGGTTAAGGATTATGATTGTGAGATCATGTACCATCCGGGCAAGGCTAATGTGGTAGCCGACGCCCTGAGTCGCAGGGCGGAGAGCGCCCCGTTGCGAGGTGTATGTTTGTGTTTGACCGTGATGGCTCCGGTGTTGGACACCATTCGTGGAGCACAGGCTGAGGCCGTGAGTTCGGAGAACCAAAAGAGGGAGTGAGTGGTAGGGTTGGTATCGGAGTTCGTTACCGGTGGTCGGGGGCTTATGACATTTCAGGGGCGGATTTGGGTGTCGTTTGTGGGAAGGATGCGTACCATTTTGATGGAAGAAGCTCATCGGTCGAAATTCTCGATCCATCCTAGGGCCACTAAGATGTATTTGGATCTGAGGAGAGAGTATTGGTGGCCCTGTATGAAGAGGGATGTTGCGTGGTTTGTTGAGAGGTGCTTAACCTGCCGTAGGGTTAAGGCCAAGCACCAGAGACCGCATGGTAGGTTGCAGCCGTTGGATGTTCCCGAATGGAAGTGGGAACAGATTACCATGGATTTTATCACCAAATTGCCAAGGACTGCGAGGGGAGTCGATGCAATTTGGGTGATTGTGGACAGGTTGACGAAGAGCGCCCACTTCCTTGCTATTAGTGAGAGCTCCTCCGCAGAGAAGTTAGCAGAGATGTACGTGAGGGAAGTAGTATCTCGGCATGGGGTGCCGATCTCGATTGTCTCAGACCGAGATGTACGTTTCACTTCCAGATTCTGGAAGAAGTTTCATGACAAGCTGGGTACTAGGCTGCATTTCAGTACCGCATATCACCCCCAGACAGACGGACAGAGTGAGCAGACGATTCAGACGCTCGAGGAAATGCTTCGGGCATGTGTGATGGATTTCGGGGGGAGTTGGGATACGTACTTGCCCTTGGCAGAGTTTTCTTACAACAACAGCCATCATTCGAGCATTGGTATGCCACCCTTTGAGCTGTTGTATGGGAGGAGGTGTCGGACCCCGATTTGCTAGGGAGAAGTCAGACAGCGTGTTATGGGCAGTACTTAGATCGTACTTCAGACGACAGAGCAGATCCAGCAGGTCAGATAGAGGTTGTTGACCACTCAGAGTCGTCAGAAGAGTTATGCGGACAGACGCCGGTCCGAGCTTGAGTTTTAGGTCGGTGACTTTGTGCTCCTGAAGGTCTCTCCTTGGAAAGGAGTGATTCGATTCAGGAAGAGGGGCAAGTTGGGGCCCCGATATATTGGTCCATTTCGGGTGGTCGCGAGGGTAGGCAGGGTAGCCTATCGTTTGGAATTGCCAGCAGAGTTGGGGCAGATTTACGACACTTTCCATGTGTTGCAATTACGGAAGTGTATAGCTGATGAGTCAGCAGTGGTTCCATTAGAGGATATTCAGGTGGATGCGAGCTTGAATTATGCTGAGAGGCCAGTGGCAATCAGAGATCGGAAAATCAAGGTTCTGAGGAACAAAGAGGTACCCTTGGTTTTTGTTCAGTGGCAGCATCGGAAGGGGTCCGATGTGACTTGGGAGCCGGAGCATGAGATGCGCGAGCAGCATCCGGAGTTATTTGTAGAGCGAGACTTCGAGGGCGAAGTCTAGTTCTAGTGGGGGAGAATTGTAACAGCTCGGATTCCCAGGTATTTTTCATTCATATATTTTTTGGTATTTTGTGAGGAGACTCGGAGAGTTGGAGCTCAAACTCGCCGAGTAGGATCACGATTTTGGACGAGGGTTCGCGTCTGGACTCGGCAAGTCCAAGGAGTGGACTCGGCGAGGCCACACTGTTTAATGAAACCCTAATTATCCGGGGTTGGAGCCTATTTAAGGGCACTTATAGCCTCCCATTGCGGCTACCAGTCCCTTGAGAGAACCCTAAGAGAGCTAATTCGTTTTGGGAGAGAGGAAGTCACTTTTGGGCCTTTGTATTCTTTGTTTAGCAAGAGGAAGGTGGCAAGAGCAAGGAGGAGGTGGGATTACAGCAGATCCAGAGTCCAGAGGCTTCATTTTGAGGTAATGGCTCGAATCTCCTTCAGTTATAGGGATGATCTGTAGAGTTAGGGTTTTATAACACCTTTGGAGAGTGATTATGTGAAGCAAATGGTCCCTCTTCGAGTTTGTGCCTTGGATCTGGACTCAAAGAGGTCCAGAGACCTTAACCATTGGAGCTTTTCGGGTTATTAATGAGTCATTGGACCTAGGTGGTTATTTTTGGGACCAAATTTCCTTTTGATGCCTTGTGGGGGTTTTACAAGCATCAAGTTTCAAACTTTACGTGACATTCATGCTTGGGAAGGCCAGATCTATGGTTTGGGAAAGCAGATCTGACCTTAGAAGGTCAATAAAGTTTGTGCATGGCATGAACTCGCCGAGTTGTTCTTGGGACTCGGCGAGTAGGGTTGGGGTTTCACGTAAAGTGTTCAGCGAGTGGACTCGTTGGGTTGGGGGATGACCTAGTGAGTCAGGGAGGGTCAATATGGGGCTAAGTCAAGCCGGAACTTGCCGAGTTGTTCTTGAGACTCGGCGAGTTGAGTCGTGGTTGCCTCGCGATTCATGCCAGGTGGAACTCGTCGAGATAGGGAAGTACTCGACGTGCCAAGAGAGGATCCAAGGGAGTCAGTGAACGCGTATAGAGTCGCCGAGTTGCTTTGGTGCACTCGCTGAGTCCAGTCAAATTTGACCGTTGACCAGATTTGACCAGTGTTGACTTGATAGGGTTAGTCAACCTTAGTTGTAAAGGTGCTAATTAGAAATATATTGTATTATAGGAAGATTATAGTTCGGGGGATCGAGCACAAGTGATTCCAGGGATTTGCGAGTTATCCAGATACACGAGGTGATTCTTCTCACTATACTTTACCATGAGTAGGTACTAGAGTATGTGATACAGTGTGTGTATGCTATATATGTGTTATGTGTTGCACTGCATTATTCTATGTGATTTATGTTGTGCATGTTTACAGAGTTAGAACTTGAGGGTTCACAGAGTTTGGGTGCACGGACCCACAGAGTTATAGCCTCGAGTGGCTAATATGTGTTATATGTGGTATTTTGGGGAGCTGACTAAGATTTGTGCTTACAGTGTTTGGTGTTATTTGTTTCAGGTACTAGTGACGACCGTGGGAAGGCGCCGGCTTGATCAGTACACATACACGGGATTTTATGTTATGAGATCTTGGGATTTTTGTATGACATGAATTGAATTTCAAACATGGGTGTTTTTACGAATATTAAATGAATTATGTTTTTATAAAATGCGAAAAATTGTTTTGAAATTTACGGTGTTACAAGATACTAACCCCACCCACACTCAGCCACTGAGGAAACCTACAAGTATCACACAGACAACAAGTATAGCTACTTCTATCAACCAGGCATATATCCCTAATGAAACTAAGTTGTGAGATACGGGCCCCGCCCACACTCGGATACTAACATATCATGCCTTAGACCGATCCTACAGAAAGGAAACTCACCTCGAATGACTTACTGCTAAAACTTTGGGTGAGTGATCTCGGTTCGCTGCTTTGGAAGCTCTCCGACTATAAATTTTCCACAAAGGTACTTAGTCAAAAACTGATAATTACTCTAAGTGTAGGATGACCACTTTACCCCTGGCTAAAGTTAACATCCTGGTAAAAGTCAACTTCCAGTTGACTCGACTCAACGAGTCCCTATCATTTTATTTGTCCCTAACCTCATGCTACTCGTCGAGTTTAACAAGAACTCGACGAGTTCTCCTTCAATCAATATCGGGACAATCTTCAACTTACTTGCCGAGTTCAACCTTGAACTCATTAAGTCCATCTTCAACATGAATGTGTCTAATCTATGACTCGCTGAGTTATATGAACAACTCGTCGAGTCCGTATTCATGGGTTGGGAGATTGGCTTGGACTCGCCGAGTCCCATGGTTTCCAGGTCCATAACTACCTCTATTTTGTTGATTCCTTCCTCTGGACTCATCTGGGTACTCTTGGGACTTAACAAGATCATTCGAATCAGAAAAGGTTGGGGAACCAAGAACCCCCTTCCCGACTCACCGAGTCACAAGAACGAATCGTTGAGCCGACCAATGTTCATGCTCATAACTCAATTTTTACTGAGCTAATCTCATCCAAAAGGTAGATCTGGGCTCCTAAGGTCGATATAATATATAAAGTCATGAACTTTATGTCCATGCATGGGAGTATAAGTTCAAAAGACCCAAAAATGAAGTCTACAAGATGCATGGGGCTAGCATGGCCATAAAGCTTGCATTCTTATGCCATGTACTCCTCCCTAGTCTCAAAATCTGAGATATGAACCACTTGGGACATCCCAACATCAAGGAACAAGGTTTTTGATCCAAAGCCCTCTCAATTTGGGGACAAATAGATCTAAGAGAAAGAAGATCAAGTTGGAAGCTTGATTACCAGAAAAGATGGCAAATGGAGTGTAGTTCCTAGATCTACTCCTTATCCCTTGAGTCTTCTATCTTCTTCTTCTCCCACTAGCTTCAAGATGCACCAAAATAACACTTAAACCAACCAAGAAAGATCAAGTTCACTTATGGAGGTTTAGGCTTTCGGGATTAATGTTCTGGAGGTGACGGAGGCTGGGTAGGGAGCCTCATAAGTTGTTTAAATAGGGTGCAAACCCTCCAATTCAGAGTTTCACTCAGACAACACCTACTCACTAAGTCAGCCTTCCGACTCGTCGAGTAGGTCACTTAATCCCCCAACTCAGAGTCGATCCTACTCGATGAGTTTGGCCTTTAACTCGTCGAGTCCAAGGGTATATATGAAGTTTGCTTTAACATATAAAAAAACGTACCGGAGACTAGGTGTTACAATTCTCTCCCACTTGTCTTAGACTTCGTCCTCGAAGTCTGGTGTCTCGGGAAACAACCCTGGGTAGTGCTCCCTCATTTCCTCCTCGGGCTCCGACGTCCACTCCGAACCCTTGCGATGTTTCCACTGCACCTTCACTAACTCTACCCTCTTGTTCCTCGGCTCCTTTGTCTTCCTAGGGGTGGGAATCGGTTCGGCTTTTCGGTTTTTTCCAGTTTCCTCGAATTGGTTTCTTCAATTTGAAATTTTTTTAGTCTAATTCGAAAACTGAACCAAATCGAATTCAAATTCTTCAGACCAAACCGAAAACCGAATTCTAATTCGGTTTGAAAACCAAGGAAACCAAATATTAACTTTAAAAAAAATTCAAATATTAAATAAAATGCTTTTAATATAGGAAACTAAAGTTGCAAATAGAAAGATCTAAAATTTCATACAAAATGATCCAAAGAGTAAATGGGTTAAAATGAGTTTTACTTTATAATTAATACTTTTATTTCGTATAAACTATAAAATATATATTTTAATTAATTGACTTATGAAATTCGGTTTTTCGGTTCGGTTTGGTTTCGAATTCATGAGACCAAAACTCGAACCAAAAACCAAATTTACAATTCGGTTTGGTCTCAAACCAAACCAAAAACCAAATTTGAATATGGTTCGGTCTGAAATCGATTTCGGCTCGATTTATTTTTCAGGTTTTTTGGTTGTGGACCAAATAATGCCCACCCCTACGTCTTGTGATCTAAAATCGCCACATGTTTCTCAATTTAGTTCAGGATATCGTCAACATGAATGTCCTCAAGAGGTACTACTGTTGAATCATCCACTAAGCACTTCAGTAACTGGGAAACATGGAACGTGCTATGGATCTGGAGGAGCTCTGCTGGAAGGTCTAACCAATATGCAACCCGATCCACCCGAACCAAAACCCTAAATGGACCAATGAACCAGGGCCCCAATTTACCCAGCTTTCGAAACCTGATAACACCCTTCTAGGGTGACACTTTCAGGAGGACCATGTCGCCCACCTGAAACTCCAGATCTGATCGCCGCTTGTCGACGTAACTCTTTTGTCGACTCTAAGCAGTCTGGAGCCTGCCCCGAACCTGCTGGATCATCTCTGTGTTCTTGAGCACCACTTCGGTGCTCCCCATTACCCTCTAACCGATCTCACCCCAACATATAGGGGTCCTACACTTCCTCCCATAAAGCATCTCAAAGGGAGGTCGGTCTATACTAGCGTGGTAACTGTTGTTATACGAAAATTCCGCTAACGGAAGATACGTATCCCAACTACCCCCAAAGTCCAAAACACATGCATGAAGCATGTATTCGAGAGTCTGAATCATCCTCTCGCTCTGCCCATCCGTCTGAGGGTGGAAAGTAGTGTTGAAATGGAGACGAGTACCCATCGCATCATGGAATCGCTTCCAAAATCTGGAAGTAAAACGAACATCTCGGTCCGATACCATTGAGACCGACACCCCATGACGTGCCACAATCTCTCGAACATAGATCTCGGACAACTTCTCCACCAAGATACCCTCCTGAATCAGGATAAAATGAGCACTCTTTGTCAGTCGATCCACGATGATCCATATCGAATCTACTCCACGTGTTGTCCTAGGAAGCTTCGTGATAAAATCCATAGTGATGTCCTCCCATTTCCACATGGGAATATCCAATGGATGCATCTTGCCATGGGGCCTCTGATGCTCCGCCTTGACCTTCCTGCATGTCAAGCATCGCTCCACATAACAAGCTATATCCCGCTTCATGAATGGTCACCAATAATCTAGGAGAAGATCCCTATACATATTCGTCGCCCCGGATGGATAGAGAACCTGGACTTGTGGGCCTCCTCCATCAACACCTGTCGTACCCCTCCCCAATAGGGCACCCAGACCCTCCCATGCAGGGTCAACAATCTATGGCTATCAAAATCAAATGAGGCCACCTGGCTTATGATCCTCTCACACTTCCGACACTCTTCCTTCATACCCTCAACATGCGCCTCACGGATCTGCTCCAGCAGTGGAGTTATCACTGTCATCCTCAGAAACAAGTCTCATATCAGAGCCGCCACAACCTTGCAGCTCAAGGCGTCGGCCACTACGTTGGCCTTGCAAGGGTGGTAAAGGATCTCACAATCATAATCCTTCACCACGTCTAACCACCAACGATGCCTCATGTTTTGATTTGGCTTATCCATGAGGTACCTCAAACTCTTGTGATCCGTGTAAATGGTACAACGAAACACATAGAGTTAATGCCGCAAAATCATGAGGGTGAAAACCATAGCCCACAACTTGAAATCGTGCGTTGGATAGTTAGCATCGTGAGGCTTCAGCTATCTCGAAGTGTAGGCTATCACGTGACCTCGCTACATCAAAACCGCACCCAACCTGTGATCGAGGTGTCATAGTATACTACAAAATTATCAACACCCTCTGGAAGAGAAAGAATCGGTGCTTCACTCAACCGCTGTCTAAGCGTCTCAAAGGCCACCTGCTGCTCAAGCCGCAACAGAATGTCACCGACTTCTTGGTCAGTCGGGTCAATGGGACAGCGATCTTGGAGAAATCCTGGATGAATCTTCTATAGTAACCCGCTAAACCAAGGAAACTCCGAATCTCAGTTGGAGACCTCATAATTTCCTACCGCATCACGGCCTCAATCTTGGCCGGATCAACCAAAATACCCTTCTGGTTGACAAGGTGCCCCAAAAACTGCACCTTGTGCAATCAGAACTCGCACTTGGAGAACTTCGGAAAAAGCCTCTCCCTTCACAATGTCTCTAGCACCTCTCTCAGGTGCTCTCCATGTTGCTCCTCCATCATGGAATAAACCAAGATGTCATCTATGAAGACTATCACAAACCGGTCTAACATCGGTCTGCATACCTGGTTCATGAGGTCCATGAACACTGCTGGAGCATTGGTGAGCCGAAACGACATCACCACAAACTCATAATGACCATAGCAATACCTAAAAGTTGGCTTTTGCACATCCTCATCCCTGACTCGCATCTGGTGGTATCCCGACCGAAGGTCAATCTTGGAGAACCAAGATGTCCCCAGCAACTGGTCAAACAAATCATCAATCCTCGGAAATGGGTAACGGATTCACCTTCACCTTATTCAGCTCCCGGTAATCTATGCACATCTAATACGACCCATCGTTCTTCTTCACAAACATGATCGGGGCTCCCCAGGGAGAACTACTAGGCCTAATAAACCCTTTGTCTAGTAGCTCCTGTAGCTACGTAAACAACTCCTGCATCACGGGAGGAGCCAGCAAATATGGTGCCTTGGCTATCAGAGCCGCACCAAAGACTAGGTCAATCCTGAACTCAACCTGTCTCTCCGGAGGTACCCCAGGCAGATCCTCTGGGAATACATCCCGGTACTCTCGCACTACTGGCACATCGTCTACCACTCCTTTACCCTTATCCCGGGTATCCATAACATAAGCGACATAACCGGAGCACCCCTGCTGAAAGTAGCACCTCGCCCTCGTTGCGGAACAAAGAGTCAATCCACCCTGCAGCCTCTTGCCCCGAATCACCAATCCTCCCCCACAAGGAGTCTGAACTCTCACTAGCTATTGCTCGCAGCCAATCACCGCTCCATTGGGACTCAACCAGTCCATACCCACGATGACCTTATTCCTGCACACGGGAATCGGCACCAAGTCCACTGAAAATTGCTCATCAAACAACTGGAGTGTACATCCACGATGAACTCACGTAACTCTGACGGTCCTATCGTCTGCTATTTCAACATCCA
Organism: Lactuca sativa; assembly: GCF_002870075.4. Lineage (NCBI taxonomy): Eukaryota > Viridiplantae > Streptophyta > Magnoliopsida > Asterales > Asteraceae > Lactuca > Lactuca sativa. The sequence goes on from NC_056626.2 coordinate 90,279,676, forward strand.
AAGGATTATCCAGTTCCCCCGGAGATCCACTAAATCGCTTACTAAGTGTAAGCGACACAAAAGATCGGGTAGCCTCCGAATCAAACAATACCATAGCTGAAATGCAGTTCACTAAGAACGATCCTATAAACAAACACATAATCATGAGAAATAATCAATAATGATAAGAAGATAATGGAGAATATACATACCCGTGACAACATCAGGAGCTGCACGTGCCTCCTCTACGGTCAACTGGAAGGCTCTGCTCTTCGCCACCGGCGTCTCCGCTCGGCCCTGACGGCCATTAGTAATCCTCAATGTAGCAGGAGCGGGTGCCACCACCTGTCCTGCTGCTTCCAAGCTCGGATGTTGGAACCTCTTATTGCCCCTCTCCTTGCACTGGAAGCAAACCAGATCAGATGTTATCATGGTGGTGGTAGTCGTAGCAGTACAGTCCTTGCTCACATGACCAGTTCGGCCACACTTCAAGCAGCCCGAACTACCCACCCTGCAAATCCCCTCGTGCGACCTGCCGCATTTTTTGTAGCGACCTCGGCCCTACTGACCCTTCCCTCGAGAATCTGTCTAGGTCTTCATTCCCAAAGTCTCAATGCCAGACACCACCTTTGGCTTCCTCTTCCTCTCCATCTCTAGGTCAATCTCTCTCTCTCTCTCTCTCTCTCTCTCTCTCTCTCTCCCTCGCTATCATATCCTCTAGCGTCCTGCGCTCGATTGGCTCACAAACTATCTGATGTGACTCCTCAGTATCTCATGATATCGGGCCTTTTTCATCTCCTCTTCCACCACATACTTCAGAACAAGAAGGGCCCTCTCCCTGAATTTGGCGGTAATCTCTGCCACCGTCTCTGTCGTTTGTCGGAGACCCTATAACTCTCTGGCAAGTTGTTGTACCTCGATAATAGGTGCGAACTCATCGTTGAACATGGTCGTGAAGTCACTCCGGGTCATCGCATCCAATAATGTGTCATCACTAATGGCTTGCCCGACCTCCTCCCACCAATCATGTGCCTTGTCCTTCAGAAGGCAGGACGTAAGTCGGACCTTGTCCCCCTTGGGACATCTGCTGGTGCGAAAGGCGTTGGCGACATCAGCCAACTACCTACTGCTAGCTATGGGATCCCGATCCCCATGATAATAAGGGGCTCCACATGCCCTAAACTCCCTGAAGGTCAAGGTGCGCGACCCCATCACGGCCACCACCCCAGTACGGAAGGTACTCAATATCTCATCCAATAACTAAAGGATCCCCTCCTTGATCGAAAAAAAAAATCACTGGAGTCTAATCGATGATGATGCACGTGATCTCTGAAGATATGAACTCCCTCATCTGATCATCAAGCTGCTCGGTTCCAGAACCCGAGCCTGATCCCTTACCGGCACCTGGACTGCCTACAATTGGTCTAGGGTGTAGTACCACCATACTGAAACAAAACATAAAATCATCAGAACTCCCTATACTTGAGGGATCTAATCATACAATGCTTCCCGGATTCATCTTAACCCTTCTTGAATCGAGTACGGATCCTCTGCTTTCAGTAGTACGGGCTCATACTGATGGGTTTTATGCATAAGAACAATCCTATGTGCTCATACAAACCCTAATGCTTGGATCTAGGTTTCTCTATTGTACATGCAATGAATCAGAGACTAATAACTTAGATCTAACATATTATAAACTGAATTAGGGTTTAGAGAATTACCTTTGATTGTTATATACCAATAACAATCAATTCCTTGCTTGGATTGGCTTCAAAAGCTTAGTGCCTCAAGTGTTGCACCTCTAATGGAGTCACAAACACCATATATAACTTGGATGAAGAGTAGAAGAAAGGAGGCTGCCCAGAAATGGCTAGAAACCCTAGAGAATCAGTTACCCACATTTTTAGGGCATAGGGGCCCTTTATATACATGTAGGCTATTAGGGTTTACAACTAGGAAACCCTAATCTGGTTGCTGAAGCCCTAAGCAGCCCATGGACTCCTTTAACATATCCCTTGGACGATTTCTAATGGGCTTCCCATAGAATTCGTCCAACCTATATATTATTAGGTGATCCATAGCCCAATTATAATTATCTTATAATTACAACTCCAGTCCCCTAAGTTTAATTAATCTCTTTTAGCCACAAATTAATTATCAATTAATTCTTGACTATATTAATTAAACAATATGATTTCTCCTTTAATATATTATTCTCATAATATATTAATAAATCATATTTAAACCTCTCTCTCCTTAACTCATCCTACATATTGCTATGGTGAAGGCAACCCAAAAGGACCATGCTCATAATCGGGTCAAGTACATACCAAAATACTTATGGACTTAGACACTAATCCAACAGTCTCCCACTTGGATAAGTCTAATAACTATTTTCCGTATGACTTCAGAACCTGATCAGCAATCGTAGCTTTCAAAAGCCGCTGTCAACTCTGATCTTATCAGATACGCATGTCTTTTAGATAAGGGATTATATATTCCTCCATTCTCAAGATATCGTATAGACATAAGACATGAATTTCAATCATTCTCTCTATACTGTTTCCCGACTTCCGATTTATGACGAATGATAACAGACTACAATTGAACACATCAACTTAGTCCCGGCTTGGCCAAGCGCTTAGGTGTCATCACTAAACCATCGAGAGGCCCACAAATATCGCTTTTATCCTACGTTGGATAAAAGGAATGGATAAAATTCGACTAAAATGCTCGCTTGCATTTATTGATCGAATCACACACAACAATAAGTTTTATAACACCAAGTTACTAGTGTGTTTACTTATTATCAATGTGCAACCGATCAAAAAATAACAACTCGCACATCTCGGTTTCAAGAATATACAATATTATCATCTCACTTAATTACTCGTGATAAATCCATGGAGTGATCCAAGTGAGCGTGGGTTTAATCCAATACTCTAATTTTATCAAAGCACTCATGAACTCTGCAGCAAACTTGTGCCATGTCTAAACACTTCAGACAATCTACAGATAGATTCATGAAAATCTTTATTCATACCTACTCCCAACGTATGACCGACTGTGGATGTTTGAATAAACTAGTTATTCGGGAAGTCAAAACATGCAAACTGAAACATAACAATAATACTTAATCCTATATGGCCCCAAACTTGTGAGAGTAAATAAAACACTTCTATTTATCCACCATATTGATTACTCATTATTTATCATTTAATGTTTCTGATAATCAACTCATTACTTGAATTACAACAACAATTGTCCCATGATCTAAGCATGCACACTTTGTTTCCTATGGTCCATGCTTTGTGAAATAGATCAATTGAAAACTTTTCCAATGATTCTCATTTCACAATTCCTTAATCTCATTGTTAGTGTTAGAACACAAGGTTCTTGCCAATACTAGAATATGCTAGATTCTAACATTTTACGCAATGATCCTTTCCTCAAGTTATAGCACAAAAGTCACCAAGACTTGGCTAATGAAATTACAAAGTACTTTCTTAGAAATTGTTACAAGACAATTCCATAGACATGAAGTCTCACATTCAAAGTACATTCCTTTGAACATCCTTCTTGCATAAAAGTTTCTAATCTAGACATAGATTCTCAATATCCAACTCTCAATATGGAAACATTTCCACATTTGCCATATGACAACTCATTCTTAATAGAATCCTATCTATTCATAATAATGTCGATAGTTGTTTAATTATTTTAGTCAAAACCAATTCTAGTCCTTTTTCCCTCTTAATGCGCTAGACATTTGGAAAATTTTAGAATGATAAAATATTATAGCATTTGCAATCGATCCTATACCCGAAGCGTATGGGACACGACGCATAATGTCTTACATAAACATATGATACTTTACCAATCTTTTGTCATAATATTTTATGTATCATGTTCTCACAATTCGAACTATGAAGAGGGATGCTGTAATCATAATTGAAATTTGAGAACACACAATGTATCCTTTGACTAAAAATATCAAAATTTCTCAATCTAAGCTTTAGATTTTGAAACGAAGTATAATATTCTCTCCCTTAATTATAGCAAAACAACTTTTCAACCCATGCAACTTTGCAAATTGACTCTTTGTTTTTCTATAATTAACATTGCTAACTTGCAATACTTGCCATAATAATCATACAAGCATAACACTTATGCTCCCACTATCATGATTATCGTATAAGCATAACACTTATGCTCCCACTAGCTTTGACATGTATTTAGAAAACAATGCCTATTGAATTTCAGAAATTCATATTTCTAATACTAGATGCTTCAATAAGCCTTTATCTAAGCTTCTTAAACTTATACACCTTTGCCTTAGATAGCTCATATGTGTGATTAAACAATTTAGAACTTATGTTACTAAGTTCCAAATGTTCAAACTAATTGCCAAATCTCACAATTCGAACTATGGAAAGGGATGTCGTAACCAGAATCGAATTTGAGAATACAATTTTCACAATTGCTATCTTCTTAAGAGCTCTCTTAGTGAAAGCATTTCATCACAGTCATTTTCATGAAGGAGGGAATCTTATGACACTTAGATTTTATGGTTTATGAGTTCCTATCCATGTGAATTTGCTAAAACCAAGGTTTGCGACAAATCCAAACTCATATAGACTGAACTTTCTTAATCTCGATTTCTTGCCTTATGATAACACGAGTGCCCACCATGTCTTCCAAGTAGTTTAGCAACTTATCCTTACATATCAATGTACTTTCCATTGATCAAGGTGGTTTGTCTTTATGCATTCAAATGAGAACTCATAGACCTCACATGCATAATTAACTCAATTGGAATGGCATAGAAACAAAATAATGTGACCATGATAGGTTGCAAACCTCAAGTCGTGTGCTAGTGATGATCGATAAGGTTTATTCTTGATTTGTTTTTGAAACCTTTTCAAAAACATTAAAATTCCCACTGACTCCTTGACATATAAGGTTCTCTTATCAAGAAACATTTCTTGATAAACAAATATTGAAGAGTTAGTGTAGCATTTATCAAGACAAAACACTTCACAAATTTGGTCTTAGTTGGTCTTTATCTTATCCAAGACATCACAACTTACCAATTTCTAATGTGCAAGAATAAGAAAACTTTTCCAAATTCCACATTTGTTAAGTGTTATAAACCTACTAAAGACTTTTTCACTCAAGTCACAATCTTAACTCTAAGACTTGATATTGGAATGAAATATGATCGACTTCTTGATTTAACCATTTATACAATTCTTGTTCCTCTTCTTAGACATGCAAATGCACTAAGACTCACTTAGAGGATTAATTGAGACATGGTTCTTAATCATTGAGACTTATCATAAAACACAATAAAAGGTACTCTCCCTTCTTCTTAGAATAGAGAAACTTTTATCTTTCTGCCTACTTGATTCTTCTTTATTCGTTCTACTATTCATTGAAACTTTTTCAATCAAATCAGAATTACACTTAATCTTATAAGTATAATCATATTTACTAAACTTTAGTAAATCATGACGAATATCTTTGTCACTCTTGTGGTGGACTTGATCAACGCACAACCTAGTGTACTTGATCTCCTAGTCCTTCAATTCGACACTTTGTCAAAGAATTAGTCTAAGTTTCCCAAATGTGAAAGTTTTTCATTCATCATACAATACACGTTGCATGATTCCAAGTTTCTATCCACTTGAAACTTTGGCAATGAGAAACTCTCCTTATTTGGTAAACTCTTGACACTTCCACAAATAACCTAATTAAGAATCAAATCCATTATTGCTAACAATAGAAACATTCAAACATCAATTTTTCATACATGCCATTGCAAGGATAAATAAATAAGATAAAATCAAAAATTATTTTATTGCGGAAAAATTTGTCCTTAGAATGCAACTCAATTGAAAAACTATGTTATTACATATTTCTTAACAATCTATTCTAACTCCAAGTAGTAGCTCAAGAATCCAATCTTTAAGTCATGCGATCGAAATCCATTTCTTTACGATTAGATTCAGCTCACTTCTTCCCTTAAGCTTCCTCTATTTTCTTCGATCCTACAAAACATCAAAATGTAATCTTATTACATCATGTATTAAAAATCTAGAATATGAACTTAAAAGAGTTAATTAATGGATTTTACCTGAAGCAGAGCCATACGTCTTCACTATCCCATCTCTTAGATCTCTCAAGTAGTTAGGGCAGCTTTGTCTCTAATGCCCTTTCTCTTGGCAATAAAAGCAAATGTACTCCTTCGGCACAACACATCGGACAATCATAGACTCATCTCTTTCTAGACTTCCAATGTTGCCAGTGTCCCTTGAAGTTTGGGAGTTTGATTCACCAGACAAATTTTCTTGACTAGCAAGCCAAATCATTGCTGATTCAGCAGCTATAAGCAAATAGGTGAGATCAATGAGGGTCACATCATGATCCATCATATAGTACTTTCTAATGAACACACTATATGATTCAGGAAGTGACTGAAGAACCCAGTCAACAGCCAACTCACTTGAAATCTCGACACCCAACATCCTTAACCTATCAATGTGTGACTTCATCTCTAAGATGTGTGCACACACAGGTTTCCCATCTCATGTTTACTTGCCAAAAGGGCTTGAGTGAGCTTGAACTTTTCAAGGCTTTGAAATTGTGGGTCAGGCAGAACAATTGGAGGAGGTGGAGGAAGTGAAGCATGACTCTCATTTCCTTGATCGTATCTAGGAACGTCATCTTCATTTGGAAAGCTTGTTCCAAAGGATTTAGAAAGACCATTGTAAGATGCATACATCTACAAAACGGGAGAAAATTCAAGTTAAGTTGATTGATTCCTTAATAAAACACCCAAATGAGTTATTAAGGCTAGGATCCAACACAATATTCTACAACCTATAGAAGGGATGCCGTAATCTAGTTGCAGAATATTTGAAAGTAGGTAAATGACGATTTACCAATTTCCACCATGAAAAGTGAAAAGGAAGTTTAAGTTTTAAATGAATTGAAACTCCTAGATCTTTTGAGATTCATTGAACTTTTCAATGGCATGTTTAATCTCGATTATGCCCTACTATTTGTGACTGGGATGCCGAGGATCACAAACAAGGTATGAATAACCATACGAATCACGTGGTGCACCCAATGCTACTATCACCTAATCAATGTGCCGGTTAGCCACACACACTCCATTGATCTATGATAAACATCAAGTCACCCTTCACTACCAATGTCATCCCCAAATTAGTGTGCCGGTTAACCACACACGCTCCACTAACGTTTGACAAGGGCACGAAGTGTAATTCTACGGATTAGCATACAATTTCACATTTTTCCTAAAGTAACTATGATTAGGGAATTTTAAAAAGCATTTAGTTACTTTGTACTTAATTATACTTAAAATGGAAGGTTTCTGTCCTATCCTACCCGTTCAGCTAACGACCCTCCATTAGTCAAGAGTGCGGTGGGTAAGAGTGGATACCCATTCAATCGTCATTTTATAGGCAATTTCCTTAAACACCCCTTATAGACCAGCTTCGTGAATGAGGCCTACTAACGGTAAGACTGACTGTTTACTCATACATATATATAATATTAGACTTTTTAATGTTATATGTAGTATAGGGTGTATTTTACACTTTTAAAATACTTGGTGGTTTAACTTAGTAAATTATACTTTTAATTTAATTAAATGTAAACCAAAACTTTATGGGTTTATTAAATCACTTTTAATTATACACTTTAACTAATTAATCAACCCATAAGGGTGTGATTTGAACTTTTCAAATTACTAGGGTTTTAGAATTTAACATTTCAAAATTAAACTTTTAATCAACTTTTAAATTCCAAAACTTGAGGGCAAGTTTTGAAACATTTCAAAACATTAGGGTTTAGCTTATTTAGATTTCGTAAACAAAACTTTTAAGTTCAAATTTAAACTATAAAACCTAAAGGGTGCAATTGAAACTTTTTCACATCACAAAGGATCAAATAACAAATAATATAAGTTAAACAATTAATTTAATCATTATCTATATTTGACCTAATCTTATTTTAGTCACTAGATAATTACCAGATAATTTAAAATAATCCATATTTATCATATAAACAACCAATATTCAAAAGATTTGAAAGTATCTATTGTTTTGGCAAGGATAATCATTAATTTAAGATAAAAATCGGATTTTAACTTCAAAAAACGAATTAGGCATTAAATCCAAGTCAAAATAGCAGTTAAATCCCGAAATGCCCTCTGTCTGACGCTCGAACTCGCCGAGTCAGCTCTGAACTCGTCGAGTAGGGGCCAACTCGCCGAGTCCAGATACTGACTCGCCGAGTTGAGTCGGGCAGAGGCCAAAAACTCGATTTTTAGCAACCAAAACAGTTAAGCATCACATACAACTAAAACCAATCAAGGCTCTGATACCACTGATGGGTTTTATGCATAAGAACAATCCTATGTGCTCATACAAACCCTAATGCTTGGATCTAGGTTTCTCTATTGTACATGCAATGAATCCAAGACTAATAACTTAGATCTAACATGTTATAAACTGAATTAGCGTTTAGAGAATTACCTTTGATTGTTATATAGCAATAACAATCAATTCCTTGCTTGGATTGGCTTCAAAAGCTTAGTGCATCAAGTGTTGCACCTCTAATGGAGCCACAAACACCATATACAACTTGGATGAAGAGGAGAAGAAAAGAGGCTGCCCAAAAACGGATAGAAACCCTAGAGAATTAGTTACCCACGTTTCTGGGGCATAGGGGCCCTTTATATACATGTAGGCTATTATGGTTTACAACTAGGAAACCCTAATTTGGTTGCTTAAGCCCTAAGCAGCCCATGGACTCCTTTAACATATCCCTTGGACGATTTCTAATGGGCTTCCCATAGAATTCGTCCAACCTATATATTATTAGGTGATCCATAGCCCAATTATAATTATCTTATAATTACAACTCTAGTCCCCTAAGTTTAATTAATCTCTTTTAGCCACAAATTAATTATTAATTAATTCATGACTAATATTAATTAAACAATATGATTTCTCCTTTAATATATTATTTTCATAATATATTAATAAATCATATTTAAACCTCTCTCTCCTTAATTCATCCTACATATTGCTATGGTGAAGGCAACCCAAAAGGACCATGCTCATATTCGGGACAAGTACATACCAAAATAGTTATGGACTTAGACACTAATCCAACGCATACTACCTTCCACATCTATCCAAACTTTCCTCAAGAATTGCCTTGACTCCATCAAGTCCCTTCTACCACCACTGCATCATGCGCTAGTCTCTTCCTAGGCTTGCCCTAGGGTAATCTCCGACCTACTCTCCGTGTCAAACCCCAAAACCGGAACGGCGGAAACGTTCTGGGGTGGATGACGTCATGTCAAGTATCACAACATATGTAGTATAGTCAATCAAAGTACAACAACCATTGCATTAATAGTAATATTTTACATAGCTTACATTACAATACATCAAAGTAATACAGGTAATGATATAAATGCAGCTTGGTACTAAATTGTCTTCATCAAAAGCTCCGGGGATGTACCTGTCTAATGCTGACCTTAGAATACAAGTTATTTGAAAAGCGAGTATCAGCATTTTTATAAATGCTGGTGAGTTCATAAGTATTTAGTGTCATTTTTATTCAAATAACTTTAATAAAAGTGGTAGTTTTAGAATATCCATTATATTAGAGTCCTTTCCAGAAAATCCTATATTTTCTTTAATAAAAGCAATCTTCTAGCAAGACTGGACGAAGTTATGTGGTAAAAAGTAGTTTTCCCTTAATCGCTATCATTATCAAAATACAGAATTTGATTATTAAAGGAAGTAAGAGAAATCAGGGTAAATAACATATGCCTCAGCAGTGAAGACTGCTAATTAAGTCGAAAGGAATCATAGAATCCAGGAGATTATCGAACGAACGACACGCCTGGCTTAGTCTAACAAGAGAGACACAGACCCCAGACGGTACCAAATGAAAGGTACAGCTAGCAAGGTCTAAAAACAAAGAATACAGACCCTAAACAGTATCAAATGAAAGATACAGCTAGTAAGGTCTAAAACAGAGGATATAGACCCCAGACAATATCAAATGAAAGATACAGCTAGCAAGGTCTAAAAACAGAGAATACAGACCCCAGACAGTATCAAATGAAAGATACAGCTAGCAAGGTCTAAAAACAGTGTGACTCTGAGAGTGGGTTCCAGCATACAGTCTAAAATGCTGGTGAAATACCGTTACCTTAAGGCCATGAATTATAAGGTAACCTGGGATACTCGTAACCATACTAACCGAAACTAGATTACCTGATGCCCTGCAAGCGTCTATAAAATGTGACATTTGTCACCCCTTGGCTTGGTAGGCCGTGGACTTTAGCTAGCAGTCAGGGTGCGGGGGTGTCAATCCCGTATAGTTCTATACACACAATGTCCGCTCTCCCTACAGGAGACTCTGGTTACCAACTAGACGACGGAGAAGGCCGTGTCCCGAAGATGCATCCCAAATAGTGGGTAGTGTGTTTCCAATATAAGTGTTGAACTAGAGGTAGAGACTCATAACTGAACTGACTAGTGCATACCTATATGTCTATGCTCGTATACATAATATATAACTAATAAATCAAACGACCTATGGACGGACGTCCGATCCCACCAGACCACATCTCAACGAAGAAACGGAAATAGGGCGACAAAACCCTCCTAAGTCCTTCAACCATTATTTATATGCATCTATACAAGCATAGGCATACATTCAAACTACGCTTGAGTGTGTAACAAATGAAGACATATCGTGAAGTATAACCAAATCGTGACGTATAACCGAATCATGTGGAATAACCAAATCGTGAAGTATAAGCGTATAGTGTGGAATAACCGAATCGTGAAGTATAAGCGTACAATGTGGAATAACCGAATCGTGAAGTATAAGCATACATTATGGAATAACTAAATCGTGAAGTATAAGCGTCAACTAATATAAGTGGATCACGAAGTGGAAGCAACAACAGGTGAAGTAAGAGCGTCTATCAGGTATACGTGAAGTAGAAGCGAATCAAGTAGGAGTTTAAACTAAGTAAAAGAGAAGCAGTGGTATCTAACAAGTAAGAGTATATGACATGAAAGAGAACTTTGATGAAAACCTTGGAAAAACCTTTATGCTTAAGAAAATCACAACTTGGTATTCTTTGGTAAAATAAGTTTGAAAAAATTTTAGAAATCCTTTCGAAACCTTTCATAAACCAGTTTAAAATGAACTTTGATAAAACCATATAAGTAAGAGTTTTAAACAAGTGAAAACATTTCAGAAAACCATTTATAGTATCCTACTCGGTAAAACAGTTTATAGTGTGGTAAATCCTTGTGCATGCGGGTTATCAATCACATGTGATTGATATGATAACTGGCATGTTTAAATTGTATTCCCCCCTATAAAACAAGTAAAAACATTTAAAAGGTTAATTCAAGGGTATGAAAAACACACCTGGTGTAAGTGGATCCGACGAAGGTGTCGGTTGGGTGCTCAGTGTCAATTAAAGACTTGAAAACACTTAGTGACCTATTTAACATATGATAACATATGTTCACATACAATTAGTACATTTAATACTAATTAAACAAGTATACGCACTCTAAGGAGCGAAAAACACTTTGGTTAAGTGTTTAGGGTGTCCCGGGTAACATTTAAGGGTGTGAATGGCTTAGGAATGGAGTTTACTCTCCAAGAGTAAACTCTCCATATAGTGTTTACGGCCCTGGGACAACTCCCCATGAGTTTACGGCCGTAAACTCATGGTGAGGGGTTCTAGGATGTTTAAAGGCCTTATATTGATCTTGGAATTTTGCTAGGTCCAAATCTAAAATGTATGAGTAGATTTAAGGCTTTTAAAGGGACCAAATGGGAGTTTACGGCCCATGAACCATCCCTATGGGATTTCACGGCCATGAACTCCTACCCCTTGACTTTATGGAAGTTTAAGGCCCTAGTTTCAATCCTAGTAATTTATAATGAAGTATAAGGCCATTTGGGGGGATTCAAACTACCATTAGACATGGTTTGGAGGTGTTTACGGCCTAAGCATGTGCTTGGGCCGTAAACTCCTTTTTAACCCTCATTTCTTTGTGTTTAATTGCTCCAAACCCGAAATAGCAAGTCCCTAATTTATTTATTAAGCCTAAGGGTGGTTTGGGAGTGTTTGGAACTTGATTTTACAAGTTTAGAGGGTGTTTACGGCCTAAGCATGTGCTGGGTCATAAACCCTCTTTTATGCCCCAAAATTGATTGTTTTAAGGTGCAAACACTCCTAGGCTAAATCCCTAATTAGTTTCCGACCTTAAGGATGAGTTTAAAGGCAAGTTTGGCATCATTTTAGGGGTTTACGTCGCTAGAGTGTTCTTGGGTCGTAAACTCCTTACTCCTTGCCTTCTTGGATGATTTTTGAGCTATAATGAGACGCAATCGGTTGTAAAACAAGCTAGGGTACAAGAACTTACGATTTGGAGACGGAAACTTGTGGATTTGAGACGAAATCGGACTTTTATGAGAGAGAGTATAGAGAGAGAGTGAAAAGGGTGGAATGAAGTCCATTCCCCCTTATATATGGGTTGAAATTGAAGCTCAGTGGAAATCTACCCAATACTGCCGTTAAACGGGGCTTTTGGTCGCACCCGATTTAGTGGTCGTAATAAAATTTAACTTTTTCCAAATTGCTATGGAAATGTAATTTAAGTGTTTTTATTTACTTTATTTTGACTATAACGACGTAAAAATATAAGTAAACAAAACATTTATTTATTTGGCAACCTCTAATTAACGGAACTTTCATAAAATGGAATATTCCATTAACGGTAACGGGGTAATGTAACGGAATAAACTTTGGGTTGTCACACTCCGCCATCAGCTACATAAGAAGCCCCTGCTACCTTTCCCTAACTAGCTCGCGAATACAATTACATATCAATCAGACTAGATAATTCTTCGAATGAGAGGTCTCACACTACAACGGTTAGGACTTAAACAAGAGCTGCACAATAGCATTAAAACCCAGCCTTCTGAAATTATTTAGTCCATATAATAAGTAACTTTAGTGTATTCATTTACTAGCTAATTATATATAACTAGGACTCATATAAGCACAAAGCAAGCAGCATTCGTGTGTTGAGCAACCATAATCAAACATACTCTACACTGGCTATCATATTACTGAATAATCCGTCCTAGCATACTGCTTAAGAAGATCCCACAATAGGCATACAAGGCATCCTTCCTAGACCCTTAACCCTAATCTAGCATGTTGAACACATAATCATATCATATCAAATAACTTGTATGGATAGTTTGAGAGACTTACTTGAGCTCGGCTGATTCCATGCACCACACCATTTTCCCTTTTAAATTTCTTTTCAAAATTCTTTTGATCAAAAATAATTTTCTTTTGAAAATTTCATACCAAATCCTTAGTTTGAGTTCAGACACACCCGAGAGTGCACCCGAATCATTTCAAACCAAGGCTCTGATACCAACTTGTAATGTTCCAAAAATAGAGCCCAACAATTTCATTTTTAACTTAATATGAAACCCATAAAAACATTCAAAGTTATAAAGAAAATCATGTATCAGGTGTCTCCAAAACATCATATCCAAAGCTACATCAATATCAAGTGAGAAAATATCATAGTATAAGACATCCCAGGCCAGAATGCAGTGTGTGCCATGCGATCATCCAGAACCCTTCCCTTGCTAGAAGAGGTACCTGAAACCAAAACTGAAAACTGTAATCATGAAGCTTAGTGAGTTCCCCAGACTACCACATACCAAACAACTATAGCATGCAACTAAGAGATACGGGCCCCACCCACACTTCGCTAACTAGGAGATACGAGCCCCGCCCACACTCCGTTGACTCTGAGATACGGGCCCCACCCACATTTAGCTACTATGAGATACGGGCCTTGCCCACACTCAGCTGCTATGAGATACTGACCCCACCCACACTCAGCCATTGAGCAAACATACAAGTATCACACAGATAACAAGTATAGCTACTTCTATCAATCAGACATATATCCCTAATCAAACTAAGTTGTGAGATATGGGCCCCGCACACGCTCGGCTACTAACATATCATGGTGCGGGTCGGCATTGGTGCCTTAGACCCGATCCTACTGAAAGGAAACTCACCTCGAATGACTGACTGCTGAAAGTCTGGGTGAGTGATCTCGGTCTGCTGTTTCGGAAACTCTCCGACTATAAATTTTCCACAAAGGTACTTAGTCAAAAACTAATAATTAATCTTAGGGTAAGATGACCACTTTACCCCTGGCTAAAGTCAACATCCTAGTAAAAGTCAACTTCCAATTGACTCGACTCACCAAGCTGGATGCTAACTCGCTGAGTCCCAATCATTTTATCTGTCCCCAACCCGACTCTACTCGTCGAGTCTAACAAGCACTCAATGAGTTCTCCTTCAATCAATATCGGGACAATCTTCAACTGACTCGTCGAGTTCAACCTTGAACTCGTTAAGTCCATTTCAACATGAATGTGTCTAATCTTTGACTCGGCGAGTTGTATGAATAACTCATCGAGTCCATCTTCATAGGTTGGGAGATTGCCTTGGACTCGCCGAGTGTGTTCATCCACTCGCCGAGTCCCATGGTTTCCAGATCCATAACTACCTCTATTTTGTTGAGTCCTTCCTCTGGAATCATCTAGGTATTCTTCGGACTTAACTAGATCCGTTCGAATCAAAAAAGGTTGGGGAACCAAGAACTCCCTTCCCGACTCGCCTAGTCCCAAGAACGACTCTTTGAGTCGACCAATCTTCATGCTCATAACTTGATTTCTGCTGATCTAATCTCATCCAAAAAGTAGATCTGGGCTCCTAAGCTTGATATAATATGTAAAGTCATGAACTTTACGTCCATTCATGGGACTATAAGCGCAAAAGACCCAAAAATGAGGTCTACAAGATGCATGGGGCTAGCATGGCCATAAAGCTTGCATCCTTATTCCATGTACTCCTCCCTAGTCCCTAAATCTGAGATATGAACCACATGGGACGTCCCAACATCAATCACCAAGGTTTTTGAGCCAAAACCCTCTTAATATGGGGACAAATAGATCTAAGAGAAAGAAGATCAAGTTGGAAGCTTGATTACCAGAAAGATGGCAAATGGAGTGTAGTTCCTAGATCTACTCCTTCTCCCTTGAGTCTTTTATCTTCCACTTCTTCCACTAGCTTCAAGATGCACCAAATAACACTTAAAACAACCAAGAAAGCTCAAGTTCACTTATAGAGGTTATGTGTTTTGGGATTAATGTTCTGGAGGTGATGGAGGCTGGGGAGGAGGCCACATAAGTTGTTTAAATAGGGTGAAAACCCTCTAATTTAGGGTTTCACTCAGACAGATCCTACTTGCCGAGTCAGCCTTCTGGCTCATCGAGTAGGTCAGTTAATCCATCGACTCAGAGTCGATCCTACTCGACGAGTTGGGCCTTCAACTCGTCGAGTCCAAGGGTAAATTTGAATTTTACTTGAATATATAAAAAAGTACCTAAGACTGGGTGTTACATCATCGGTATGGATCCTCATCAGTGAGAACCTTATTGTCAGAAGTCAAAAACGCTCCTAAGTTCTTTCCTAAGGTGAGATTTATCCTCATTAAATTCTAAGGTTGAAAAGCTTATGAAGTTTAAGAAAAAACTTGAAGACAATCAGTTTCCATATATCCTTATTCTCAAAAGACTCTAAGTAAAGTATAAGGATCCTAAATTTTCTAGGATCCTAAGCAAAAATCATTTGGCTATTAGAATTCAAGTGTATTAAAAATGACTCACTAAAAGAAATTTGTATCAGAATTATTTGCAGGAACCAAGTTTTTCGGGATCCTAATTATTTAAGGATCCTAATATCATAACATTCATGACGAGAAATCAGAAGAGAGATATAAAAGGAAAACACAACCATTTCATTCAAAAGGGGTTGCGTCCCAACCCAACCAAAATTGTTTTACATTAATGATAAAAACAAAGATTACCTAAACTAAATTTTTGCAGGCCTAGACCTTAGCCTGGTCTTCATCGACCGGATCCTTCTTCTCCCCTCCTCTGGTCAGTCGCAGTACAGGATCCTGGTTAGCAGTAGCATGCTTGCCAGTCATTTTGGCTAGTGCCTCGTGCCAACCGTCCATGTCCCAGGAACCTGCATTCTCAAGATCCTCCGCAAGACGATCTTGGCCTCCCAAACAACCACCACAACACTGACCTTTGCATCAGAGATCACTTCCTCCATCTCATGCAAGTGCTCCTCCTCCTTCTCAGCCTTCTCCTTGCTGAGCAGGTCCACTCTCCTCAGCAAATCCTGATTGGTCGATTTCCACATCCTCTCCTGTCCCTAAAGGGCTTGTTCAACCCTCTCCGCTCAAATCCTTAAATCAACGGAAACATGATCAGAAACCTAAAACAAAGACATAGTGGGTCAGAAAAATGTAAAATAAAAGACATAATGAAAATGAAATCAACACTTACAGCTTGGGAGAAAGAGACCAACTTCTGGAGCGCTTCCTCATCCCGAAGGCTCTCCAAAGATAAACCTGCAGACTCAACATATTTCCTTTTCCGGGATCCCGGGGTCTTCACTGTCATGCCAACGGTCGATCTTTTGGGAGGAAGAAAAGACGAACTCTTCTACTTTTTCACCACCAGCTGATCCTTCAACATGGTTGTGTCAAGATCAGTGAGTGTGAAGCGAGTGCTGTAGCGAGTAACTTTGGATCCTATATAAATGTATAACAAAAAACTGTTAAGAACCTTCATCACTAACGTAAAGAATCAAGGATCCCTAATTGTTGACATGAGGTCAGTAGCAAAAGATCTTTCTTGCAGAGTGGCTTGATCAAATCAGAAGGATCTCTCAGCTTCAGACAAGGTCAAGAACTTCTCGATCTTCTCTTCAGATCCTTCAATAACGAGAACGAGCTCTTCGAATTTGAAAGCTGCAAAAAAGCAAATAAAATAAGAAGATGTGAATTCCAGGATCCTTATATTAATACAAAAGAATCCTACCCTTCTTGATCCAGGAATCCGGTAGGAGATCCTCACTAGGAATAAAGTCACGTCTCACAAAAGGTATATCTCTTTCCAAGCTCCATCATTATGTTTGGTCTTCAGGACTAGAGGGGATCTGTAGGTTTTAACTTTGAGGAGAGAGCGAGAATTACCGAATGTTGTGAGATCATATATGCAGGCCAGATCAGGAAGACCAATGTCAAGGCCTTTTGACTGATTTACTTGGTCAATCCAGTATAGGATCCACCAAATAATCGGCATGGCCTGAATATATAATATCCCAATCACCCTGAAGAATTCAGACTCCTAGTGAAAGAGTATTTTAAACCCAAAGAGAATGGATATTCAAGGAAACACACTCTGGTAGGAGAAACAAATTCATGCTGGATGAGAGGGTCGAAGGGCATAAAAATAGCTTCAGAGGGAAGTCTCCATTGAGTCCCAAAGATTCTATGTCATCGTCACCAAAGGAACACGTCTCCTCGTAGGAGAGAATCCTTTGGTCGATAAAGTCATCTTCAGGGAGAGCTAAGATTTTTTTGAGAGAAATGAACATTTTTTAAACCATGATAGAAGAAGTAAAAACGTAGAGATAATTACCCTCTAAAGAATTGTCGGTAATCGAAAGATAGCGCAAGTAAAGAAAAGAAGAGCGAGACGAGTAAAGAATGATGGAACTGATCACCTTTGTTTATATTGAGGACTTGAGGTTGATTTCACCATTAACGGCTAGTTATCCACCCGTTGGATTTCAAAATTACCTAGCCGTTAAGGGTTAATTTTGAAAATTACTTCTCTCTCTCCTTTTACCTCTTTTATTTAAGTTATTCCTTTAATATTCTCAAAATTAACTCCTACATTTGCAGGAATAACTTGGGTGCAATTGTTAGGGCCAAGATCCTCAAAGCATTCAGGATCCTCAAACCTCATCATATATTCAGGATCATGAACTATCTCAGGATCCCAACTATTACCGTTATTATTATTTACTAACATTTATAACGGTTATATTTCGTTCTTAATTAACACATGTGCAGAAATAGTCAAGAGAAGAATTATTCTCAATAGAAAGTCGTCTCAACTATGCTAAGGACCCGGAATACCAAGTCAAATAACATTCATAAAGTTGGTCATAGAGGATCCCAGAAATATCGGACATCTTGTTAGCTAGTTTAGACTATAAATTAACACTTGTATCTCACACACGACACACCCTGCTTACTCTTAGCTTACTCTACATACATTTTCACTTGTTCTTACTACAATACTTCCTATAATCACCTTTTTATATTAATAAAATCACCAAGTCTGGTGATCATTATCACCTCCCAAGGTTTTGTGCCGGAGAACCTAGAAAAGATCAAGGGCTTTCCATCTGAATAATTTTTTCATTCTCTTTACCTTTTTCTATTGCACAATCCGAACATCACAACCTCTCATTCAATTTGGTTGATCAACACTTGTGTAATTTTTTACCAAAACAATCATAGGGATCAATCGAAGAATTATGTTTTCACTTGCGGAAAGATTGAATCGAAACAACTTATTCAATAAAATGAAACCAAGAAACGATATTTCCCAATCGATATGTCGATTCCTGCTCTAATACCAATTGAAAAGATGTTTAATCAATCTTAATAAGAAATCAGAGTACAAATGAACACAAGATGTAAATATATAAGATCTTGTTTCAGCTCGTATGTATCCGGATTGGAACAAGTACAAATGTAGAACATGACTTCGACATTAATAGCGAACTTACAAAATTGTCTAGTAAAATACATACACAATCAAAGTCATGTTGACCTTCGATATTAACTTAACATTTTCCCATAAGACCTCTACCTAAGCTTCGATATATCACAACCAATATGACTCTACACTAACTAACTCATCTAGTGAAATTTTAGTTAATTTTTTAAACATAACTCATATTTATAAATATATATATATATATATATAGATATATATACATACATACATACATACATACATATATGCATACATACATACATACATACATACATACATACATACATACATATATATATATATATATATATATAAATAATATCAAACAAAATTAATTTTGGAGCCCCAAACCGTAACGAGGCCTAGCGTCGTCGCCCACCTTCCCATCCTATTGGTTCGACCCTGTGTGAATTACTTGTATTGTAAATACGTGATTTTAATCGCTTTACAGAGTCAAACCCAATAGATCTTAGGAGTCTTCGCACTTACATAGTTTGTGTTATGTACTTAGGCATAGAGATCAAACTTTAAAAGTGTGTTACTAAAGAAGGACTTTGATGGACTTAGACAAGGTTGTAAATCTCTTTTTTTTACTATGGTTGTAATATTGATTTTGTAACACCAAAAGCTATAACTTTGATATTTTGAAGAAGGTTTTTGTTAAACCACATTTTACTATGATTAAATATCATGGTAAATGTGCAACCTCAGTACTTTTTGGTGTTATAAAAATATAGGTGTATGGATTGTGTGGTAAGCTCAAATCATGTTGTGATTACTATTAACAACCTCGCTATTTTTCAAACTTGTTTAAGTTATTAATTTGGGACCAAAGTACTTTTTTCGCAAATATAAACTTTGGATATTTTTTTTTTGGAAAATTGCACAAATTTTTTTTTCTTATGTATGTTTTCAAACTGACCCTAACGAGGGCTATTCCAATTATTCAGAAATTTGTTCACAAAAAAAAAACAAAAAATTTCCATTTGGGTATCCGGATCTCACAATCACAACCATCATAGCATGATATGCATAAGTAAAGGCTCGCTACCCCTTGTGTGGCATCTCGTTACCCCTTGTGTGGCGTAGTATGATAGCCACTAGTGCATGTTTGTGGATATAAGTGCAAACGATAACAGTGTCATTTGTCATTAGCTCTTCATATGCGACCATCGAATTGTGAGTAGACTTATGAGATTGACAAATGGTTGGGAGTGGTTACATGCATTGCAACATACTTATTGTTTTCATCTTGGTTTACCATTTTTGTTAATATCGTGGAACTTATTTGTTCCTTTTAGAAATAACATTGTTTAAATTAAATCTTTTAGGCATATAAGAATCTTGTTTTGATTTAGGGTTATTAAACTCAAGTGCTTTATGTGCTTTTGATTGATTTTCTTGAAGGGCTGATTTGAGTAAGTTGGTTGCTATCCCTTACTTTAAATGAATCAACTTTTGGGTACCCACTAGGTACACTCATTTCTTAACTTATTCGATCTATGTTCAACAATTCAAATTGAAGAAATTAAGTAATTAGAGGTGAATCACATTTTAGAAGGGCCCAACGTGTAAGGAACTTAAATCTTGTTATGATACTTACTGGTGTAAGCATATATATATATATATATATATATATATATATATATATATATATATATTAGGACAATATTCTGTTGCACATAATTTCTGTTGATTAATTAGGCCTCATCACTAATCATTTTCGGCCCTGTAATTAAGGCATAAGTTTAGTCATGTAATTGTATTTCCTTTTTTACCCTTGTATCTTTTTCTTATATATTCTCTCAATAAACATAGAGTAAGGCAAGCTGGGATTTTCAATCTCCTTCTTCAATCTCTATTCTTCTACTTTCTTCATCACACTTATCTTCATCCTTCTGCTTACATAGTCTTTTATGGTATCAGAGCACAACCATGGACTCTAAATCTTCCATGACTACTGATTCTGGTTCATCCTCGATGACCAAATCACATACTCTCCCAATCTTCTTTAACCCTAACGCTATCATGGCTCATACTCATCTTACCAAAGACAACTATGTAAATTGGATTACTCTATTCAAAACTCTTCTCCGTGCTTACCAACTTTTGTTTGTAATTGAATCTACCCCACCTCCTAAAACCCTTGCTGATGGAAAAAATAATCCCGATCATGAAACATGGCAGAAAGCTACAAATTTGATTTCTTGTTGGATAAAAGTAAATGTTACCCTAGCAACTCAACCTTACTTGAACTCTTGTGACACAGGCCTGGCGGCTTGGAATTTCTTGGCTAAACGATTTGGCTCCACATCCACAATCCAAATTGAAAACCTACAAGACCCTCTTCACAATATCAAGAAACCAACAGACCTCTCTCTATCAGACTATCTTCTCCAAGCCAAAACCATATCCGACTCTCTCATTGCAGCAGGAAAACCAATTGAAGACTCAGAACTTATTCACTGTATTCTTGGTGGACTTGGTTTCGAATTTAAAGAATTTCTCACCTCGACACCTTCATCTCATGTCAGAAAATCCCTTCATCTTGATGAATTGACAGAGTTACTTCTTAAAGAAGAGATGTTACAACAAAAGTTTGATGTTCCAATTGAGCAATCTATAACCCTAGCTGCCACCAAAACCTCCCCCTCTCAGCGTAACCCATCTCCTCACTCCAACAAGAATAATAAAAACAATGGAAATAAGGGTGGACGAGGTCGTGGTTATAATAACACAGGTAGAGGTGGAAATCAAGGCAGAAACAATTGGAGCAATCAACAGTGGAGTAATAATTATAGTCGGAATAACAGAAGTAGTCATGGTAACAGTCGTCCAAGAGGTTTATCTAGAGGAGGAAATTCCTTTGGCAGGGGAATTCTACCTACTCCCTCCCATATGGGTAAGTTTTTTGACCCTAACACGACATGTCAACTGTGTTGTCAATATGGACATGATTCCAGGGTGTGTGCACAACGTAATAATGCAGCTAATTTCTCACAGTCTGAACCGTATGTCTTGGACTCGGGTGCAACAAACCAAATGACATCAGACCCCTCCTACCTAACTGAGTATTCATCATATACAGGTAAAAATTCAGTGATATTTGGTAATGGTACAAGCTTGCCTATTTCTCGAGTTGGAAAATTTTCTATTCATCATAAAAATCGATCTTTCCAAATGAACAATGTTCTGTGTATTCCTAAGTTGCACAAACCTCTATTATCCATTCACCAATTCTGTAAGGATAATAATTGTTTCTTTGAACTTGACTCTTGTGGATTTTGTGTTAAGGACATTCAGACATCGGAGATTCTTCATTCTGGCAATAGCTCTGGAGGTCTTTATCAACTGTCGTTTAATCCAAACACATCTCACAGCCCGGTTGCTCTCTTAGGCGAACGGTCAACCCCTGCTACTTAGCATGATCACTTAGGACATCCTTCTCCTAATATTCTTAGAGTTCTTTGCAGCAAGTTTAAGTTACCAATAAATGGAAAATTTTCAGAGAAACAGTGTTTCCGTGTATGCCCTATGGGCAAATCGTCCAAATTAGCATTTGTTCCTAGAAATTTTAATGCTTTACATCCTCTTGACATGCTTCATCTTGATGTTTGGGGCCCTTCCCCGGTTTATTCCATGAATGGTCATCGTTTCTATTTATCTATAGTTGATGATTACTCTCGTTATGTATGGCTTTTCCCATTATTTAACAAATCTGATGTTACCAATGTTTTTGCCACATTCAAAACTCAAATTGAAAATCAATTATCTCGGAAAATTTCAGCGGTTAATTCTGTTAAAACGGTCCAAACTGATGGTGGTGGTGAATTCACTAGTCGGATTTTTACAAATTTTTGTCCAAATGTGAAATTAAACACCAGGTCACTTGTCCTCACACACTGCAACAGAACGGTTTCATAAAATAAAAACATAGACACATCGTTCAAATGGGTCTATGTCTTATGTCAAAATCAAATACACCCTTTAAGTTTTGGCTTGAAGCTTTTAACATTGTTGTGCACCTCATAAACAGACTGCCCATGCGTCAACTCAACTATCTCTCTCCCTATCAAAAACTTCTATTATGTGACCCTGACTATCATTTTCTTAAAGTTTTTGGTTGTTCTTGCTTCCCTTACATTCAATCATACAATTCTCACAAGCTTATGCCAAAATCTGTTCACCATATTTTTCTTGGTTATGATAATGCACGTAAAGGTTACCGATGTTTGGATTTAAAGAATGGCCGAGTTGACATATCTTGACATGTTGTTTTTGATGAATTGGATTTTCCCTTGAAGAATAATGTTATGGGTTCAGGTTCCTCACTTGGGCAATCACCACAGAAAATTGATGAACATGTTGTAAACCAAAATCTTGGAGAGGTCCACTTGTAGCCAAATGTTACCATAAATTCTAGAAAGGTACAAGGATCAACTGTAGGGAAGCCACCAAACACACCCAACCCAATGGCGGCACATACTCCACAAACTCCTATCAGGCCCATAAAAAATCAAGTGCATCATCAACCTCAATTAGTAGCATCAAATGATCAGACTACTTTCACTCCAGGTGATGTTTCTTCACCAGAAATAGCATATTCTTCTCCAGCCACCACTGTGGTTTTTCCTTATTAACCCTCTACCCCTGATGCTTCTTCACTCGCCACCCAAGTGCTTTCAGAGTCTGTCACTCCATCTCCTGGAAGTCCTGATGATTTAAATCCAATTCTCAAGGTTAAATCTATTGCTGATATCTATCGGCTAACAACACCACACTCTCTGCCTCAAGGTCTGATAGCGAATAAATCTGATGATTTGTTTTATGAACCTCGAACTTTTAAGCAAGCCTCAAAATTCCCTCATTGGCAAAGTGCAATGCAAGAAGAAATTACAGCTCTACACAAAAACAAGACATGGCACTTAGTTCCACATTAACAAGAAATGAATGTTGTTGGATGTAGATGGATATTTAAATTCAAATGCAAATTAGATGGGTCTCTTCAGTGCTATAAAGCTAGATTGGTGGCCCAAGGGTTCAACCAACAGGAAGGTCTTGATTACGCAGAGACATTCAGCTCGGTGGTCAAACCATCGGCTATTTGTACTATTCTTTTATTAGCTCATGCTCAAAGGTGGGGTATCAAACAATTGGATGTCAGAAATGCCTTTCTTAATGGCATACTTCATGAAGATGTTTATATGAAGCAATCACCCCGGTTTCGTCTCCAACTCCTTTCCAAATCATGTGTGCAAACTATACTATGCACTCTATGGTCTCAAACAAAGTCCTCGGGCATGGTTTCAACGCCTTCATGACTTTCTTTTACGTTTGGGTTTCTTTAACAGCCAATTTGATTCATCTCTCTTCATTAGACACCCTAAAGAGGCTACTACCGTTCTTTTAGTCTATGTGGATGACATAGTTATTGCGGGATCATCTCCTTCTGTGGTGACCACTGTGATTGATGCAATATGAGAGACTTTTGACAGTCATCGTCTTGGTGACTTGCATTACTTCCTTGGTATAGAGACCACCCGTAATGCTCATACTCTACAACTACGACAAACTAGATATGCTCTAGATCTTTTGGAAAGGTTCAACATGACTGGTTGCAAGCCGGCCACCACTCCTAGTGCTTCTCACTCTCGGCTCTCATTACACGAGGGCGATTTTCTTTCAAATGCTACCGAGTATCGTATCATGGTTGGTGGACTACAATATCTAACACTTACTAGACCAGACATCACATTTTCAGTTAATCAAGTATGTCAGTTCATGCACCAACCTCGCACCTCTCATTTTTAGGCTGCTAAACGCATACTAAGGTTCATTAAAGGGACAATATAATAGGGGTTGTCTTTCTACCCTTCTGACACGTTTGACATTCGAGCTTACTCGGATTCTGATTGGGCTGGGAACCCTAATGATCGTAGGTCCACAACAGGTGCTTGTGTCTATATTGGTCCGAATCTTGTGTCTTGGACCGCCAAGAAACAATCAACTGTTTCACGATCAAGCAGTGAAGCTGAATGCCGTGCACTTGCAACCACTACCGCAAAATTACGATGGTTCTCATACTTGTTTCGTGAGTTGAATATCTTTCTTCATCCTCCGTCTCTTTTTTATGGTAATCTATTGGCATTACAGATGGAACGTAATCCCGTCTTCCATGCCTGCACCCGCCATATTGAGATAGACTATCATTTCATACGGGAATTGGTTACTCGCGGATTTTTATTTCTACATTACATTTCAACGGATGATCAGTTGGTAGATTTGTTCACAAACGGACTGCCTAAAGCTAGGTTCAACGCCTTATCTTTCAAGTTGCGTCTTCCTTATGGGCGTCTTACTTGAGGGGGGGGGGTGTAAACATATATATATATATATATATATATATATATATATATATATATATATATATATATATATATATGGAAAATATTTTGTTGCACATAATTTCATTTGATTGATTAGGCCTCGTCACTAATCATTTTAGGGCATGTAATAAAGGCAGAAGTTTAGTAATGTAATTGTATTTCCTTTTTTACCCTTGTATCTTTTTCTTATATATTCTGTCAATAAACATAGAGCAAGGCACGCTGGGATTTCAATCTCCTTCTTCAATCTCTATTATTCTACTTTCTTAATCACACTTATCTTCATCCTTCTTCTTACATAATCTTTTAACTGGCACCTTGCATTTAGAAACAATCAAACTTTTGAATACTTTTAGGGTCGTCATTTATCTACAAACTTTTAAAAACTATGGAACTATAACAATGTAAATTTTCAAAACAATTTTT
Organism: Lactuca sativa; assembly: GCF_002870075.4. Classification (NCBI taxonomy): domain Eukaryota; kingdom Viridiplantae; phylum Streptophyta; class Magnoliopsida; order Asterales; family Asteraceae; genus Lactuca; species Lactuca sativa. Next base: position 90,305,307 of record NC_056626.2, read on the forward strand.
CACTTTAAAAAACATCATTTCATTCACAAATCATCAAAATCCAATGTATCACATGTCATTCGAACATATCCCAAGATCACAATACATAAAAATCCATAAGTGTGTACAGATCATGTCGACGCCTTCCCGCAATCCTCACTAGTACCTGAAACACATAACAAACAACACGGTAAGCATAAATGCTTAGTGAGTTCCCCAAAATACCACATAAAACACATACGCCACTCAAGGCTATATCACAGTACGACCCTCCGGTCGATGTGTCTCAGCGGGAACCTCCATTCCCGTAGCTTGTTGGACCCTCTGGTCCGGTCATAGCTCGTTGGACCCTCCGGTCCGGTCTATATCGTTGGACCCTCCGGTCCGGTTTATACAACACATAGCACACACAATGCACATAATCTCAAACATACACATAACACATAAGACCCCTCGGTCTGCAATAGATACCACTCTAGGTAAAGTATAGCGAGAAGACTCACCTCGGGTAACTCGGATAATCTCGCACTCGAAATACTGATCTAGCCTCCGCCTAACCACAAAACCAATTTCCTTAATAAATAATGGCTCCCAAAGGCTCGGTTGCTATTTTTACAATCCCACAGAAGGGTAAAAGACCATTTTACCCCTCCCTGACCCAAAAGTCCAAGTGTTGACCAAAACCCTAAAAGTCAACGAATAGTCAACTCAAGTCAACGGTCAAACTTTGACCAAACTCGTCGAGTGCACTTATGTGACTCGAAGAGTCCATGCGTGTGCTCTAACTAGTCGTAATGCCTCATTCGACTCGTCGAGTGAACCTTCCACTCGATGGGTTACCACGGGAAACGAATCGCAGGGCAACCCGACTCGACTCGTCGAGTTCCCTCATGGACTCGGCGAGTTTCCTTCATAGCAACACTCAAATGACCTTCTGAGGTTAGATCTGCTTCTATAACCTATAGATCTGATTTCCCCATGCCCAATAATCATGTAAAGGTCAGATCTTGACACTCATGCAACGCACCCAAGGCTTCTTTTGGTGAAATGGCTTCTAAAATGGCAACCTAGGTTCATTTCCTCCATGGAACAACATAAAGCAGGATAGCTAATGCTCTCTGGACCTCTAAAGGTCCAAATCCAAAGTTTAACACTCAAGGGACAACATATGCATCAATTTAAGCCAATAAAGGGGTAGAGAAAACCCTAGATTCAATGATCTCATACCAAAACAGAAGAGGGGTCGTTTTATTACCTCAACAATGAAGACCCAAGCCTGGAAACCACGAAATAGCAACCCCCTTGACCTTCCTTTGCTGGAAAAACCTTCTACTTTGCAAAGCCACACCAAAAAAAAGGATCAAAATAGCTCTCTCTCTCACACACACATAACTCGCTCAAGCTCTCTAGGGTTTCTCTCTCTGGACTGGTAGCCGCAAATGAGGGCTATAAGGTCCCTTAAATAAAGCACAGGCCTGGAGATTTAGGGTTTCTGACCTCAGCGCGGACTCATCGAGTCCACTCTTACGACTCGTCGAGTCCCTTCATTAATCTGAGTCATCATTCGCGATCCAACTCGACGAGCCTAGGCGTCAACTCGTCGAGTTCCTCTCCTTTACTCAAAATAAATAATAGAAAATTATAGACCTGGGAATCCGGATGTGACAATTCTCCCCCACTAGAATCAGACTTCGCCCTCGAATTCTCGCTCTGCAAATAACACAAGATGTTGCTCCTGCATCTTCGACTCTGGCTCCCAAGTCAGCTCAGACCCTCTCCGATGTTGCCACTAGACCTGAACTAGGGGCACCTCTTTGTTCCTCAGAACCTTGATCTTCCGATCCAGGATTGTGATCAGTCTCTCAACATAATTCACGGTCGCATCCACCTGAATATCCTCCAATGTTGCCACTGCCAACTCGTTGGCTATACACTTTCTCAAATGAGACACGTGGAAGGTATCATGTATCTGGCTCAACTCCGCAGGTAGCTCTAAATGATACGCTACCCTGCCCACCCTCGCGGTCACCCTGAGAGGACCAATGTATCGGGGCCGCAGCTTGCCCCTCTTCCTGAATCGGATAACTCCTTTCCAAGGAGATACCTTTAAGAGTACAAAGTCTCCCACCTAGAACTCAAGCTCGGATAGTCGCCTATCCGCATAATTCTTCTGGAAACTCTGAGATGTCAACAACCTCTGTCTGACCTATTGTATCTGCTCTTTCATTTGAAGCACTATCTCAGTGCTACCCATCACTCGCTGCCCTACCTCTCCCCAACAGATAGGTGTCCGACACCTCCTCCCACACAACAACTCGAAGGGAGGCATACCAATACTCTAATGGTGGCTGTTGTTATAGGAAAACTCAGCTAACGGAAAGTATGTGTCCCAACTTCCTCCGAAGTCCAACACACATGCCCGAAGCATGTCCTCGAGCGTCTGAATCGTCCAATCACTCTGTCTGTCCGTCTGTGGATGGTAAGCGGTACTGAAATGCAATCTTGTACCCAACTCCTCATGGAACTTCTTCAAGAACCTGGAAGTGAAACATAAATCTTGATCTGACACAATCGAGATCGGTACACCATGCCGCGATACCACCTCTCTCACGTATATCTCATCCAGCCTCTCTGCGGAAGAGCTCTCACTGATAGCAAGGAAGTGAGCACTCCTCGTCAGCCGGTCAACGATCACCCAAATTGAGTCAACACCCCTCACAGTCCTCGACAATTTGGTGATGAAAACCGTATAAATTTGTTCATGCTGCAACTTGCCATGCGGATGCTGGCGCTCAACCTTAACCCTGCGGCAGGTCAAGCACTTCTCAATAAACCACGCAACATCCCTCTTCATACAAGGCCACCAGTAATCTCTCCTTAGGTCCAAATATTGTTGGGTTTTGAGCAATCTAACACTTCCTAAGTGTGCATGCAACCCTAATAAACCTTGGATCTTTGTTTGTCTAAATACATGCAAAATAATAATTTTCCAAGGTTTATAACCTATCTAACATGGCATGGGGTACTTTTAAACATAAAAGAATTAGATGAGATTACTTACCTTTTTGATGAGTTTGATTCTTAAGGAGTTTGAGGGCCAAGCACCAATAGTGTGAATGCCTCAAATGGAATCACAAATCACCACAAACTCTTGGAAAACTTTGAGAGAGTGTATACACACTACAATTTTCAGCCACACACAAACACACACACTAGTAGCTATTTCATGCAACATAAGCATGCTTATATCGTGTGCATGGTTAGGGTGAAACCCTAATAACCCATGACCTTTCCTTTTCCAAGGATCCATGGGTTAAAAGCTCCATGGATCATCCATGGACTTCCATACAAGCCTAGCCCATTAACAAATGAGTGTTAGCCCACACCATATAAAACCAATAGCCCACAATCTAATTAGTCTTCCTTTTAATCTCTAAATTAATTCATAATTAATTTAAGACTAAGACTAATTAAATAACATGACTTCATATTAATATATTATAACTTATAATATATTAATAATCATATGTGTATAACTCTCATAAAATTATCCATAAATAGTTTGGATGAAATGCAACCCAAATGGACCATGCCGGGTCGGGTCAAGTATATAACAAATAAGTTATGGACTTAGACACCTTATCCAACAGACTCCCACTTGGATAAGTATAATAACTGTATTTGCCTATTACTTCAGGAACCAACCAGCAATCGTAGCTCTTGAAAACTCTGTTGAACTATGAAGCGCCATTTTAAGATAAGTGATCATACAATCCTCTGTTCTCATGATATCAGCCGGACAAACACATGGAACTATGTCTTGCTTATTGCCTGGCAGTTGTTTCTCGATTTCCGATTTTTTTGACAAAGAACTCAACTGAACACATCAATTTAGTTCTGACCGGGGCCGGTACATGGGTCAACACAAAATCATCGAGGGGCCCAGATATCGCTTCTATTTCTAGAAGGAACAGATAAACTTCGACTCATATACTTGTTCTACTACTTGTTGAATTGTACACAAAGGCACGTTTTATAACATCAAGTTAATGATGCGTTTGCGTGCAATCAATGCACAACCAACTCATAGGTAACAACTCATATCTCTAGGTTTGAAGATTTATATGATATTGCCGTCTCACGATCACTCGAGATAAATTCCATGAAGTGATACAAGTGACCGTGGGTTTATTCCAATACTCATAACTTATGAGTACTCGTGAACGTTGTAGCAACCATTGCCATGTCTAAACACTTTTAGCCATCTACAAACCCAATTCATGACAATCTTGATTCATACCTACTTCCAACGTATGACCGATTGTGGAGGTTTGAATAAATTAATTATTCTGGAAGTCAAAACATGCAAAGCTGAAACAATTGTAAATAATTGACAATGACAGCAACACCTTACTCATAAATAAATCACAATTTTATTCATCATCAAATGTCGATTACATTTTACAAGTTTCAGAGAATCTATCTAATTTGTAAAACTAATATCATCCCTCAGCCCGATGCGCCTCGCATGCTGAAAATGTTTAGCCCTTGTCAGTCCCTTTGTAAGGGGATCCGCAGGGTTCTCATCCGACAATATCCTCTTTGCCACGAGGAGTCCTTCTTCTATCCTGTGTCTTATGAAGTGATATTTTCTGTCAATGAGTCGGGATCTCCCATGATCTCTCTGTTGGATTAATGTCTAAGTCCATAACTATATTTTGTATGTACTTGACCCGACCCGGCATGGTCCATTTGGGTTGCACTTCACCGACACAATTTATATGGATAATCTTTTGAGAATAGTATGTTTATGATTAATATTAATATATTATAAGTTCTAAGATATTAATATGGAATCATATTATTTAGTTAGTATTGATCAAGAATTAATTTATAATTAATTAAGTGATCAAAAGGAACTAAATAAATATGGACTCTTATATATATGGAATGGGCCAAGTTCATTTAGGTTGGGCTAAGCTTTCATGGATAGTCCATGGAGTGTTTAACCCATGGATCCTAGGAAATGAAAGGTCATGGGTATTAGGGTTTAACCCTAATCCTCCATACTATATAAAGATGTCCTTGGTTGGTGAAATGGGGCACTAGTGTGGTACACTATGAAGGGCTAGCCGATTTCACAAGAGAGAACCAAGTATCCATATTCTCTAAAGTCTTCCAATGTGTTTTGGTGATTTGTGATTCCACTTGAGGCTTCCACACTATTGGGGCTAAGCTCTTAAAGCTTGAAGACATCAAGCTACATCAAAAGGTATGTCATCTAACTAGAACTTTGTGGTATAAGAACTTCATAATATGCTAGTTAGGATTAAAGCCTTGGAAAGTTCTTATTTGCATATATAATAGAGAAAACATAGATCCAAGGTTTATAGGGTTTCATGTACACCATAGGAGTGTTAGAATGCTCAAAACCCAACAGTGGTATCAGAGCCTAGGCTTGTTTTCTGTTATACTTGATGCAAATTGCTGGAAAATGCTGAAAAACTCGATTTTCTGGCTTTCTGGGCACTGGACTCGCCAAGTCCACTGATGAACTCGCCGAGTCCATGAGTAAAATCATCCTACTCGCCGAGTGGGTTCATGCACTCGCCGAGTAGGAGCCCCAGACAACATATATTCGACTTTTTTGGCTAGAAATGGACTAGGAACATTACCCTAAGATGTTTTTAAACTTATAAACTTGTTTTTGATGTGGTAATGTTCATGCTAATCCAATTTCAAAGATAATTGTCAATAGATTCATGTTTTGCATTAGTTTAAGGTTTAGACTAATTACATGAAAAAGATTGATTTGAATTATCTTGTTCTTATGAGTTGCTTAGACTAATAGAAAGTTGAGTGAAATAGTTGTTTTCAATCCAAATTAATCTAAGAGTTGATTCTAAAATGTGTTTTTGTAACTTGTCCTCAACTTATATGAAAAGTCACATTTAAGTTTCATAAAACTCATAAAAGTTGGCAAAGGTTACAAAATGAAGAGTCTTGTGTCATTGAATAGTTTTATGACTCCATAACTAGTCTTCAAGTTATGGAAGTTCAAGAGTCATTTCATTAAGTAATAAAAGTGTAACCTTAATTAATTCCATAAGTTATAAAATAAAGAAAAGTTAATTCTTTTATTAGTTTAAAGTCTTCCATAACTTGTCCTCAAGTTATGGAACTTGAAGAGTTTTTGGATTAAAACTACTTTAAACACATAAGTTATGGAATTAATTAGTTTTGAATAGTTTCAAAACTTGCCCTCAAGTTTTGGAATTTAAAAAGTTTTCACTTATGAATACTTTAATTCCAAGTTAGCCCTTAGAATTTTAAAGAGATAAAATTCAACCCTTATACTTTATAATATTATAAGTTAATAATATATATGTATAAGAGTAAAGTTCGTCTTACCGCTAGTACACCTCATTCATGAAGCCGGTCTATAAGGTGGGTATAAGGTTGTTGCCTATAAAATGGCAACTTAATAGGTGTCCACTCTCACCCACCGCTTGCTTGACTGGTGGAGGGTCGTTAGCCGAACAGGTTTGACAGGACTAAAATTCTCCCTTCATTAAAAGTATTAATGATAAATACTAAGTAACTAAACTCTTAATAATACCCAATCTTAGTTACTTAGGAAAAATATGAATAAGGTGCTAATCCATGAAATTACACTTTGCACTTTGTTTAAGTCGGTTAGTGGAGCGTGTGTGGTTAACCGACACACTAACTTGTATTTAACAAGGTAGGCAAAGGGTAACTTAATGTTTATCATAGTATCGATGGAGCGTGTGTGGTTAACCGGCACATCGATTGAGGGGTAAATACTTAAGGGTACCCAGTAATTTGCATGGTTACTTCACACCTTGTTTTGTGATCCTCGGCATCCCAGTCACAAAACCTGAAGGGCACACTCGAGATTGAAACATGCCATTGAACAGTTTAATGAATCTCAAAGATCTAGGAGTTTCAAAACCAATTAAAACCTAATTATACATTTCGTTTATCTTGGTGGAAATTGGTGAATCGTCATTCACCTACCTTCAAATATTTTATAGCTTGGATTACGACATCCCTCTTCTAAGTTATAAAATAGTTTGTTGGGTCCTAGCCTTAATATTTCATATTGGGTGTCATATTAAGGACTTAAAATCAACTATCTTGAATATCTCCCAAAAGATGTCTGGTTTAGACATTTATGATCTTCCCAAATCTCTTGAAACAAGCTCTCCTAAATGAAGATGATGTCCCATGGAAATCATACTTCTTTCACCTCCTCCAATTATTCTCCCCAACCCACAAGTTCTTGAAAAGTTTAAGGTCACTCAAGCCCTATTGGCAAGGCAAGGTCTAGGTGTGATCACATCTTGGAGATTTAGTCACATATTGACAAGCCGAGAGAGTTGGGAGTCAAAGTCTTGAGAAAGTTGGTGGTTCAACTACTTTCTAAGTCACATAGTGAGTTCTTTTGGAACACCTATGAAACAGACTATGACAAGACCCTTAATAATCTTATTTATTTGCTAAGATAAATTTCCTAAAAACTTGATGGACATTGACAATAGTGACACAGGAAATCCAGAAAAGCATTCTCTTCCCAATGGAAAGGGATCGGCCATAGTCAACTCGGTTGACCAAATGGTAAAGAGAAAAGCTAAGTCTGTGATAGTCCCGTGTACCATTACCAAAGGGTCCATATTTTTATATTGCCAAAGAAAGGGGCATTGGTTGCAAAGCTGCCAAATTTACCTAAGGATGTTAAAGTCAATAAGTTTGACTCTACTTCAGGTAAAGTCCACTATCTAACTCTGTTAAGTTTCTATTCTGAGATTCTTGATACATGATGTGATTGGGTCACAAGGTGATGTTTTAAGAATCAAAGAAAAGTGAAGAAATTTAAAGAAAGAATATGTTGAATCTGATCGCGTAGATGGATTTCTATCGCATAGTTTGAAGATCGGATTCTTGAGCTGCTTCTTAGGAGTTATGATATATTGCTTAGGAATAGATAACAACAAAGTTTTCATGTGTTTTTGCACTGTAAGGATAAGTTTTTCCGCAAAGTTTTAAAATAAAAGAAAAATTTTTGATTTTATTTATTTTAAAATATCCTTACAATGTCATTTGAGGAAAAATTGTTGCTTATATGATTCCATTAATAGTAAGAGTGGAAATATGAAATTGATTCTTTCATTTGTGGTAATGTCTAAATTTACCAAATAAGGAAAAATTCTCATCACCCAAGTTTCAATTGGACCGAAACTTGGAATCATGCAAGTTGTATAGCATGATGAATGAGTTCTTAGAGTTCTCAATTGGTTGCACAACAACTTGGAAGCAATGGCAGGCCCTTGAGCTGCCAGGTGGCAAGAAATTAAGATTGAGTTCAGTCCAAATGAGTTTGGATTTGTCATTATCCTTGTCTTGTGACTATGGTTTTGACAATTCACATGGATAAGAACACATACACCATTAAATCTAAGTGTCATAAGGTTTCTCTCCGATTCATGAAAATGATGGTGAGGAAACACTTTCACTAAGTAGATTTTAGCTAGGTAGCAATTGTGATATTTGCATTCTCAAAGTCGTTAGTGGAGTGTGTGTGGTTTACCGGCACACTAACTTGGACTTGTGAGAAGTGGCAAAAAGGTCTAACCATTATGATTACGGCATCCCTCTTCATAATTGTTTAGACACACAAGTGTGCTATCTAAGGGAAGCTGTATGATTTTGATAAAGTTTTATCAAAACAATCTAGTATCAGAAATCTGAACTTTGGTAAGAAAGTCAGCTGATTTCTAAGTACATGTCAAAGCTAGTGGGAGCATAAGTGTTATGAGAATAATCATCATGTTAGTGGGAGCATGATAATTATGATAAAGGCTGCAAGTTAGCAATGTTAATTATAGAAAACAAAAGGTTTCAATTGGGAAAAAGGTTGTTTTGCTATAATTAAGGGAGAGGAAATTATACTTCATCTCAAATCTATAAGCTTAGATCGTGAGGTTTTAATCATTTAGTCAAGGATATATATGAATTTCATGTTGGAATGACTCAACATAAGGAAATTCTGTATATGAGTCCATTATTTGCGTTCTAAAATTCGATTATGATTACGGCATCCTTTTTCATAATCTGAATTATGAGAACTTGGCAAATAGAAATGGAAATATTATAGCAAAAGACTAGTTTAGTCTTTATGTGAGACATCATGAATCGTGTACCATATGCTTCGGATATAGGATCGATTACATGTGCTATATTCATGCCTTCTAAAATTTTCCAAATGCCTGGGGCATTAAGAAGGGAAAAGGTTTAGAACTGGATATGACTAAAAGGATTAAACATTTGTCGAGGACAATCTAAGGTTTACCAAAGATTTGTTGGTCAAGGACAGTTGGAAGTATAGTGATAATTCTGGAAGGACCATATTGACATAGTCTGTAAGGAGGCAACTCTTGTTCAGAAGTGGTAAGACAAAATGGAATATGGAAATGTTTCAAAGTTAGAAATTATTCAATCTGTGTAAGATTAGGAAACTTAATGCAAGAAGGATGTTTATAAGGAGCTTATCTCCTTTGGAATGGTTTGTAATGGTTGTTGTCAAGTCCTTCTGACTTTGTGCATAATCATTACAAGAGGTTCAATGCATATAAGTTTAGAATCTGACAGATTTCAGTAAATGGCATGAATTTGGAAGTCTTGCATTTGCAGTAAGGATTTGAGAGTGTGAAAAGAGAATCATTAAAGTTATCTTCAATTGATCTAGTTCACAAAGTAAAGATCATAGACAAACATAGTATGCATACTTGGTGTATGGCATGACTAGTGTTTAGAAAACATAGTATACATGCTTGGAGCATGGGACAACTATTGTTTTAAATTCAAGAATAAAGTTGACAGCTGAAACAGTATACAATGAATAATGTGTAATCATATGGTGATAAATAAAAGGTGTTTTATTTATGTTCATAGGTTTTGATACCACATTGGATTCAATTATTATTGTGTTTCACTTTGCATGTTTTGACTTCCCGAATAAACTAGGTTATTCTTCCGGAATGACTAAGTTATTCAAACTATCCACAGTCGGTCATATGTTGGAAGTAGATATGAATTAAGACTGTCATGGCTTGGCTTGTAGAGGTCTAAGGTGTTGGACAAAGGGCTATAACACTCATGAGTGCTCATAAGTTCTGAGTATTGGATTCAACCCGCACTCATTGGAATCACTTCATGGATTTTATCATGAGTGATCATGAGACGATAATATCTTATATTCTTCAAACCTAGAGATATGAGTTATTACTATGAGTTGATAGTACATTGATTGCACGAAAATGCATTTGGTAACTCGGTGCTATAAAACGTGTCTTTGTGTATGATTCAACAAGTAGTAGAACAAGCCATATGAGTCGAAGTTTATCCATTCCTTTTACCTTCGGGATAAAATCGATATATGTGGGCCCCTCGATGATTTGATGATGACAAATGGAAGTGCTCGGCCGGGCCAGGACTGATTTGATTTGTTCAATTAGTTAATCATCATAAATCGGAAATCGAGAAACAACAAATGGACAGAGAGAATGATTATAATCCATGTCTCAGTCCATATGATATCTAGAATGGAGGAATACATGATCCCTTATCTAATGGACAAGTTCGTTGACAAGATCAGAGTTCGACAGCGGCTTTAAGAGCTACGATTGCCAGTTAGGTTTGAAGTCATACGCAATAATAGTTTTAGACTTATCCAAGTGGGAGACTGTTGGATTAATGTCTAAGTCCATAACTATATTTTGTATGTACTTGACCCGACCCGGCATGGTCCATTTGGGTTGCACTTCACCGACACAATTTATATGGATAATCTTTTGAGAATAGTATGTTTATGATTAATATTAATATATTATAAGTTCTAATATATTAATATGGAATCATATTATTTAGTTAGTATTGATCAAGAATTAATTTATAATTAATTAAGTGATCAAAAGGAACTAATTAAATATGGACTCTTATATATATGGAATGGGCCAAGTTCATTTAGGTTGGGCTAAGCTTTCATGGATAGTCCATGGAGTGTTTAACCCATGGATCCTAGGAAATGAAAGGTCATGGGTATTAGGGTTTAACCCTAATCCTCCATACTATATAAAGATGTCCTTGGTTGGTGAAATGGGGCACTAGTGTGGTACACTATGAAGGGCTAGCCGATTTCACAAGAGAGAACCAAGTATCCATATTCTCTAAAGTCTTCCAAGGTGTTTTGGTGATTTGTGATTCCACTTGAGGCTTCCACACTATTGGGGCTAAGCTCTTAAAGCTTGAAGACATCAAGCTACATCAAAAGGTATGTCATCTAACTAGAACTTTGTGGTATAAGAACTTCATAATATGCTAGTTAGGATTAAAGCCTTGGAAAGTTCTTATTTGCATATATACTAGAGAAAACATAGATCCAAGGTTTATAGGGTTGCATGTACACCATAGGAGTGTTAGAATGCTCAAAACCCAACACTCTCGGTTCTTTAGCTAAAGCAACCGCACTATTGTTGTCACAGAAAATTTCCATAGGCTCCTTAATAGTTGGCACAACTCCAAGGTCTCCGATGAAGTTCTTCAGCCATATCGCCTCCTTCGCTGCTTCACTCGCTGCTATATACTCTAATTCACAAGTCGAATCAGCCACCGTCTCCTGCTTGGAACTCTTCCAAGAGATTGCCCCTCCATTTAAGGTAAAGACCCAGCCCGACTGAGAGCGAAAGTTATCCCTATCAGTCTGAAAACTAGCATCACTATACCCTAATACTCTCAAGTCATCACTCCCACCAAGGGTAAGGATCCATTCCTTAGTCCTCCGCAGGTACTTGAGAATGTTCTTTACCGCAGTCCAATGAGCATTGCCAGGGTTGCCCTGATACCTGCTGACCATGCTCAAAGCAAAGGCCACATCAGGGCGGGTACAAGTCATAGCATACATGATTGAGCCAACAACAGAAGCATACAGTAATTGGCTCATCTCAGCTACCTCTGCCTCTGTACTCGGACTCTGAGTCTTACTCAGCTTGGTATTGCTTTGGATCGGTAAATCTCCTTTCTTGGAATTCTGCATGTTGAATCTTTTCAACACCTTATCCAAGTAGGTACTCTAACTAAGTCCAATTAGTCTTTTACTCCTTTCTCTTAATATCCTTATCCCTAGGATATAGGCAGCTTCCCCTAGGTCCTTCATAGCAAAGCACTTCCCAAGCCAGGACTTAACCTCCTGCAAGGTTGGGATGTCATTTCCTATAAGTAGTATGTCATCCACATACGGTACCAAGAAGCTAACTATACTCCCACTAGCTCTGACATACATGCAAGACTCATCTTCACTTCTCGAGAAGCCAAACTCTTTGACCTTCTCATCGAAACAAAGATTCCAGCTACGAGATGCTTTTTTTAATCCATAAATGGATTTCTCAAGCTTGCATACTCTATTAGGGTACTCTGCACTGACAAAACCCTCTGGCTGATTCATGTACACATCCTCAGCCAACTTTCCATTAAGAAAAGCGGTTTTGACATCCATTTGCCATATTTCATAATCATGAAATATAGCAATGGCTAGCATAGCCCTAATAGACTTAATCTTTGCTACCGGCGAGAAGGTTTCATCATAATCAATACCCTAAGTCTGAGTAAAACTCTTCGCAACCAGTCGAGCCTTATAAGTATGCACTTTCCCTTCCATGTCGGTCTTCTTCTTGAAGATCCATTTGCACCCGACTGTTTTACGGCCTGGTACATTGTCAACCAAGTTCCAAACTTGATTGTCATACATGGATTGTATCTCGCTGTCCATAGCCTCCTTCCATTTAGCAGACTCCGGGCCTGCCATGGCTTCCTTAACACTGCTAGGTTCATCCAAATTTACCAGTGTACTATCACTGATAAACGTATCACCTTCCGTAGTAATATGAAAGCCATAATAAAACGCAGGTGTGTTCCTAACCCGTGTGGAACGCCTCGGAGGTACAGACTCGTTAGCTGGATCAACAGGAGTTTCCTCCTCAGGTTGATTGCTAGTGTCTGAGGTTCCTTCACCAATTGATTCTTGAATTTCTTCAAGATCAATTTGCCTCCCACTGTCTCCTTGGCTTATAAATACTCTCTCACGAAAGATCCCTCTTCGTGCTACAAAGACCACATTCTCACTTGGTCTGTAGAAGAGGTAACCGAAGGATTTTTGTGGGTAGCCGACGAAAATACACCTTTCACTTCGGGGTTCAAGCTTATCATGAGTTTCACGCCTCACGAAAGCTTCGCAACCCCAAATTTTGATGTGGTCCAAATTGGGAACCTTCCCAGTCCACATCTCATGAGGTGTTTTGGTAACCTTCTTTGTAGGGACTAGATTAAGGATATGGGCGGCAGTCTCTAAGGCATACCCCCAAAAAGAGATTGGTAGCGAAGCTCGACTCATCATAGAGCGAACCATGTCTAACAAGGTTCGATTACGCCTCTCAGCTACACCATTTAGCTGTGGTGTCCTGGGAGGAGTCAATTGTGAGACAATCCCACACTCCTTAAGATAGTCAAGTAACTCGGTACTAACATACTCACCACCTCGATCGGATCGAAGCATCTTAATGTTCCTGCCCAATTGATTTTCTACTTCCTGTTTGAATTCCTTAAACCTTTCAAAGGTTTCTGACTTATGTTTGATTAAGTAGAAATACCCATATCTACTAAAATCATCAATAAAAGTCACATAATACCGATTAGCATCCCTTGTGGCGGTTTTGAATGGTCCACATACATCAGTATGTATTAGGTCCAACAAACCCTCACCCCTTTCACAAGTTCCAATGAAGGGTGATTTTGTCATCTTTCCAAGTAGACAAGATTCACAACTATCATCCGATTTAAGGTCGAATGACTCCAAGACTCCACTCTTTTGGAGTTGGCCTATGCGTTTCTTGTTTACATGTCCAAGACGACAATGCCATAATGATGCCTTGTCTAGGCTAGTAGAAGAATCAATATACAACACAATATTTCCTAAGTTGTCTACAATCGACACAGTTTCATACACACCATCACAAGGTAATGCTTTAAAATAAAACACATTATTAAAGAAAGCATTAATACCACCACATTCATTATCAAACGAAAAGGTAAAACCTTGTTTGTACAAAGCATGAAAGGAAATAATATTCCTCGCCATTTCAGACGAGTACACACATTTATTCAAATCTAGTTTTAACCCATTATTTAGCAACAAAGTATAAACTCCAATCTTGGAAACAGGTGAAGCCTTCCTATTCCCCATGATCAAGTTTATCTTCCCGTGCTCCACATCCTCACTTCTTCTTAGGCCCTGCAAATCAAAACATATGTGAATACCATATCCTGTATCAAGCACCCAAGAGTGAGAATATGGTGAGTTATTAGACAATATTGTGTAAATACCTGTGTGGGTGGGTTTCACTTTCCCATCCTTCAGATCCTACAAGTATTTAGGGCAGTTTCGCTTCTAGTGCCCCTTGTCCTGGCAATAGTAGCAATCAGCATCCTTGGGAATGGCAGAAGGAGTGGCAGAACCGCTCTTGGTCCTTGATGAGGAGCCTTCAAGAGACTTTCCCTTGGTACCCTTCGAAGTGTGCTTCCTCTTTTTCCCTTTGCCTTGCCCGATAGCCAAAACAGGGGTAGATGTTGGAGTAGGAGTAGTAGAGGTAACAACCGACTTGCCCTTAAGACCGGTTTCAGTGGTCTTCAAGATTCCTTGAAGCTTGCTAAGGGTAACTTCCTCCTTGTTCATATGATATGTCATACGAAAATCGTTATAACAAGAAGGTAAGGAGTGCAAAATGATGTCAATTGCCAACTCCTCAGGGAAGTTCACATTCAGCTTCAGCAAACGGTCCACATACCTTTGCATCTTTTGCATGTGGGCCGTGACGGATTCACCGTCCTTCATGCGGGTTGTTATTATGGAGGATATTATTTCATACCGCTCTTGACAAGCACTCTGATGGTACCTTTCCATCAGGTCTTGGTGCATCTCAAAAGGGTAGAAGTCCTCATAGGACTTTTGGAGCTCGGCTGTCATCGTGGCCATCATGATGCATGCCACCTTAGTAGCATCTCTCTCATGTGTCCTGAATTCAGCGATCTCCTCAGGAGTAGCAGTAGACTCATCAAGTTCTTTTAACCCCTTATCGAGGACATATTCCCTATCCTCATAACGAGTTACCATCCTGATGTTCCTTATCCAGTCCATGAAGTTGGAACCATCAAAGATGACTCTCCCACTAAGATTCATGAGAGAGAAAGAACAAGTTGGGTTAGAGCCCGAAGCATTAGTGTTGGAAGACATCTGAAAGAAGAAAGCAAGTTTAGATTAGATATATAGAGTCCTTAATAAGACACCCAAATGTAATATTAAGGCTAGGATCCAATCACAATATATTATACTTAGAAGAGGGATGTCATAATCTAAGTAATAATATATTTGAAAGGTAGGTGAATGACGATTCACCAATTTCCACCACGAAAACGAAATGATTTATTAGTTTTTAATTGGATTTGAAATTCCTAGATTCTTTTGAGATTCATTGAACTTTTCAATGGCATGTTTCAATCTCGATTGTGCCCTTCAAGTTTTGTGACTGGGATGCCGAGGATCACAAAACAAGGTGTGAATAACCATGCCAATTCACTTGGTACCCTTAATATTATCACCTAATCAATGTGTCGGTTAACCACACACGCTCCATTGATCTATGACAAACATTAAGTCTCCCTTCGTGATCCTTACTAGTCCAAGTTAGTGTGTCGGTTAACCACGCACGCTCCACCAACAACTTGGTAAGGTACAAAGTGTGAATTCCATGGATTAGCACCATGTTCACATTTTTCCTAAAGTAACTAAGATTGGGAATTAAATAAAAGATTTAGTTACTTTATAATATTCATCATACTTAATGAGAATTTATAAGTCTTTATCTTACCCGTTCGGCTAACGACCCTCCACCAGTCAAGCAAGCGGTGGGTGAGAGTATACACCCATTAAGTCGTCATTTTATAGGCAACAACCTTATACCCACCTTATAGACCGGCTTCGTGAATGAGGCCTACTAACGGTAAAACGACTTGTTCTTATACATACATACATATATATATATATATATATATATATATATATATATATATAATTAACCATTAATGTTATAAATAGTATAAGTGTTGAATTTTAACTTTTAAAATTCTAAGTGTTGGAATTAAATTTTATTAAAGTGTGTGAAACTTTTCCAAATTCCAAAAATTGAGGACAAGTTTTGTAACTCTTCAAAACTTTTCATTTCATAACTTATGAATTAAAGGTTCATAAAATGAAGACTCTTCATTTTATGTAACTTATGTGTTTTTAATGTGTGTTAAAGAAAAGTGACATTTGGATATCCATAACTTGAGGACAAATTATGGACTCCCTTAAAACACATAAATGATCAAGAATTAATCCTAAACAATTCAGCAAATAATTCCTATCATCTTCTAAATTCATAAGAACATGAACATGATTATCAAAGTTTCAAAAAATTATATGAACACATACAAAGCATGAAATTTTGATATATGCTATTGTAAATGGATTAGAACAACCATTACACCAACTAAAATAAGTTTTAAAACATCAAAACAGTTTGGGGTAAAGTTTCTAGTCCATTTCCAGCAGCAAAAGTCGAAAATATGCATTCTGAACCTTCTACTCGTCGAGTGCACAAACCTACTCGGCGAGTAGGATGAATTTTGCCTTGGACTCGGCGAGTCCATCATGCAGACAGCAAAAAATTTGATTTTTTTCACTATTTTGCATCAAGTATCAAACAAGCAAGCCTAGGCTCTGATACCACTGTTGGGTTTTGAGCAATCTAACACTTCCTAAGTGTGCATGCAACCCTAATAAACTTTGGATCTATGTTTGTCTAAATACATGCAAAATAATAATTTTCCAAGGTTTATAACCTATCTAACATGGCATGGGGTACTTTTAAACATAAAAGAATTAGATGAGATTACTTACCTTTTTGAGGAGTTTGATTCTTAAGGAGTTTGAGGGCCAAGCACCAATAGCGTGAATGCCTCAAATGGAATCACAAATCACCACAAACTCTTGGAAAACTTTGAGAGATTGTATACACACTACAATTTTTGGCCACACACAAACACACACACTAGTAGCTATTTCATGCAACATAAGCATGCTTATATAGTGTGCATGGTTAGGGTGAAACCCTAATAACCCATGACCTTTCCTTTTCCAAGGATCCATGGGTTAAAAGCTCCATGGATCATCCATGGACTTCCATACAAGCGTAGCCCATTAATAAATGAGTGTTAGCCCACACCAGATAAAACCAATAGCCCACAATCTAATTAGTCTTCCTTTTAATCTCTAAATTAATTCATAATTAATTTAAGACTAAGACTAATTAAATAACATGACTTCATATTAATATATTATAACTTATAATATATTAATAATCATATGTGTATAACTCTCATAAAATTATCCATAAATAGTTTGGATGAAATGCAACCCAAATGGACCATGCCGGGTCGGGTCAAGTATATACCAAATAAGTTATGGACGTAGACACCTTATCCAACAAATACATCTTAGTGGCCCCGGGATGGATCAAAAACTTCGATCTGTGTGCCTCTTCCATCAGAATGGTACGTGCCCCGCCCGCAAACGGCACCCAAATCCGACCATGAAAGGTCATAAGCCCTTGGCTATCGGTAATGAACTCAGATACTTGCCCGATCACCCGCTCTCTGTTGCGGTTCTCTGGTCTCACGGCCTCTGCTTGGGCTGCTCGTATGGTATCCAACACCGGAGCCATCACCGTCATCCATACAAATGTCTCGTATCGGGGCAATCTCCGCCCTACGGCTCAAGGCATCGGCTACAACGTTAGCCTTTCCGGGGTGGTACACGATCTCACAATCATAATCCTTTACCACATCCAACCATCTCCTCTGGTGCATGTTCAGGTTGGGCTGGTCCATCAGATACTTCAAACTCTTGTGGTCCGTGTAGATACTTCAAACTCTTGTGGTCCATGTAGATGGACCTCCCGTAACCAGAACTCGCACTTGGAGAATTTAGCATAGAGCCTCTCCGATCTCAAAACTCCAAGAATCTCTCTCAGATGCTCCTCATGCTGATCTCTAGATCTCGAATACACCA
This sequence comes from Lactuca sativa, assembly GCF_002870075.4. Classification (NCBI taxonomy): domain Eukaryota; kingdom Viridiplantae; phylum Streptophyta; class Magnoliopsida; order Asterales; family Asteraceae; genus Lactuca; species Lactuca sativa. The sequence continues at coordinate 90,323,527 of NC_056626.2, forward strand.
AAATATCATCAATGAACAAGATCACCGACCGATCCAGCATCGTCCTGCACACCCTGTTCATGAGATCCATGAATGCTGCTGGTGCATTGGTGAGCCCAAAAGGCATCACTACGAACTCGTAATGCCCATAACGAGTTATGAATACCGTCTTCTGGATATCCTCGTCACGCACTCTCATCTGATGATATCCAAACCTCAAATCAATCTTCGAGAACCAAGACGCTCCCTGCAACTGATCGTTGTTGATCATCGATCCTCGGTAAGGGGTAACAGTTCTTGACCGTCAACTTGTTCAACTCCCGGTAATCAATGCACATCCGGTGTGAACCATCCTTTTTCTATACAAAAAGGATCGATGCTCCCCAAGGTGAGCTACTCGGCCTGATAAAACCTTTCCCCAATAGCTCCTGAAGCTGTGAGGATAACTCATGCATCTCTGGTGGCGCAAGGCGATAGGGCGCCTTGGCGATAGGCACCGCTCCTGGAACCAAATCAATACGAAACTACACTTGCCTCTTGGGAGGCACACCCAGAAACTCCTCAGGGAAAACATCTGGGAACTCATGCACTATCGGAACATCACTAACTGAACTCGGCTCCTCTGTGGCCACTCGTATGTCCATCACATAGGCCACAAACCCACTACATCCCTGCTGTCGACTCTACCTCTCTCTAGCAGTCGAACAAAACGCTGACCCAAAACGGGTACCCTCACCGTACACTGTAAGTAGTCCCCCACTAGGGTCTCGTATGGTCACCAGCTGTCGCTTGTAGTCGATAACCGCTCTGAACTTGCTCAACCAATACATGCCTACGATGACACAAACATCCCCCATCGCAATCGGGACCAAATCTATCGGGAACTCAACACCGAAGATCTAGAGTACACATCCTCGAATCACCTCAGTAGCATAAACCGCTCGCTCGTCAACTATAGAAACTCATAGAGGTCGACTCAACGCCTATCGAAAGATACTGAGGTGCTGACTAAATGCTAAAGACACGAAAGATCATCTCGCACCCAAGTCAAATAACACCAAAGCAGGTACAAAACTCACAAGAAAAGTACCTACGCATACCATAATATAAGCACAATACCTCAAACTCAAAATAAATAGATGAAAGAATACATACCAGCCATGACACCGGGCGTTGCGCAGACCTCCTCCGCTGTCAACAGGAAGGCTCAACCACGAGCCTTCGGTGCTTCGGCCTTCACTGGCCGGGTCTCGGTAGCTCTAGCAGCAGGTGTAGATCCCTGCGCTAATCCCTGTAGTAGTTGTGGGCAGTCGGCCTTCCGGTGGTCGATCTGGTTGCAATGAAAGCAAACCAAAAATCCCTTGGGGCAATCCCTCACAAAATGCCCCTCCTTCTCGCACTTGTAACATACCCCGGCTCTACACACCCCCTCATGGCTCTTGCCGCACTTCCCACAAGCGCGGTCCTTCGGACCCCCAGATCTCGAATCAGTGGGCTTTGTCCGCTTCGCTGTCGGCTGAGACTGTGTCGGCCGCCGATCCTTCCCCTGAGACTCCGCATCCTCCCTGGCCTGAGTCTCCAACTCAATCACCCTCTTCCCATCATTTGACTGAAGCTCGGCAAACGTCCAGTACGTCGGGTTCGCCACGAACTCGCGAATATCTCTCCTCAGAATGCTCAGATAGTGGCTCATGCGTGTCTGCTCGGTAGACACCTGCTCAGGGTAGAACATCGCCCTCTCATGAAACTTCCTGGTGATCACAGTAACAGAATCAGTGACCTGCTTGAGGGACAAGAACTCCTGATGTAACATCCCGAAATTCAGGTAAAGCTATTTAACCCTTCTCCTTTTCCCAAGTTGTCAAGTTAAGTCCTTTAAGTATATGTTAGGCTTGTGAGTACGTTGGGCGTACTGAAGACTACGTTCCGCGTACTCGCGCGCTTATTTTGGATGTGGACTCGCCTGGGTACACTGGGCGTACCCAGGTTACGCTGGGCGTAATGTGTCTAGATGTAAACCGTAATTGGGGCTTGAGCACTATAAAAGGAATGTTATGGTTGCGACCTTAGCCTCCATTCCAGAGAGAAAAAACCCTAATAGCGAGTCCCCTTTTGTTTTTAGCAAGTGTGTTGGTGTTCTAAGCTTCTAAGTGTCATTTCAAGGCGGTGGAAGGAAAGAAGAGGTCATTTTGGAGGCTAGAAGCTTGTGGGAAAGAGTATATCTAAGCTTTTCAGAGGTTGGAGGTTCTTCTTGAGGTAAAAAGCACAAACTATGCCTTGTTATTTGTGTTGTGTGCTTCTTGGACCAATTTCTAGGGTTTTTGGTCCCAAGATGGAGACTTTATGAGCAAATGGTCTCCATTGGCCTAGATCTATCATATTTGTGGTCTATAAGTGTTGTATGTTCATAAAAATGCAATCTTGGACGTAAATATGGAGCCATGCAAGAGATCTAGACCTTTATAAGGAAAAAAGGAAAGAGGTTTGATGCTGTAGGGACCTTTACAGCCATGCAAAGGCTTAAAGGTTCCGACTTTATGGAATAAGAGGTTGTAAGAGAGTCAGATCTGGAAGTTGAAGGATTGTCTTAACCATTTAAGACCAAAAACCAAGGAAAGGCTGAACTGAGACTTACGTTGGGCATAACTCTCAGTACGCGCAGCGTAAGGGGTTGAGACCCTGTTTGTGACTCGTCGGCGTATGCCCCACGTACAGAGAAGGGTACGCATGATGTACTGCCTTCTGTTGACTTCCGTTAACTTTTAGGGTTTTGGTAAACCTTGGACTTTTAGGGTCAGAGGGGTAAAATGGTCTTTTACCCTTCTGTTGAATTGTAGAGTGGATCCAAGCTAGGCTTTGAGTCTTCTCACTATACGTTACCTAGGGTGATATATTTGTGTAGACCGGAGGGTCTTGTGTGCTATGTGTATGTATGTGATTATGTGCAATTTGATATATGTATGGTATATGATTGTATAGACCGGACCGGAGGGTCCAACGATATAGACCGAACCGAACGGTCCAACGATACAGACCGGGCCGAAGGGACCAATGAGCTATGACCGGACCAGAGGGTCCAACGAGCTACGGGACTAGAGGAACCCGCTGAGACACATCGACCGGAGGGTTGTACTGTAGCCTCGAGTGGCATATGTGTTGTATGTGGTATTTTGGGGAACTCACTAAGCCTTGTGCTTACAGTGTTTGTGTGATGTGTTTCAGGTACCAGTGAGGATCGCGAGAAGGCGCCGGCATGACCAGTACACACCATCGAAGTTTCATATGTTTGATCTTGGGATGTGATTTTATGGAATTGTTATGTGAAACATTGAGAATTGGAATCTTTTATGAATGAAATTGCATTATTAAAAGTGAAAAATTGTTTTGAATTTTACGTCGTTACAAGTTGGTATCAGAGCCTTGGTTTGAGGGATTCGGATGCACCTTCGGGCGTGTCTGGACTCAAATTGAGGATTCTAAAAAGTATTAATAAAATAAACAGTTTTTTTTCTAAAGAAGTAAAGAGAACAATAGGAGAACGCAATGTGTACGGTCAGCCAGCGCCCGAACGGTGATTTCCCAAAATACCCTTGCATTATGTGTTGTGAGTTATGATTGTGATATGATATGCATGCAAGAGTAGGCTAGGTATTCATATTAGGACAAGAGTGGCCTGATTTGTGATGCCTTAGCCTAGGGAGATTTCTACTGCTTGAGGGTGAGTAAGTAGCAGTGAGGAGCTTATGAGAGAATCTACCGAAGGGAAGCCTATGCTAGCGAGATGTAGAGTACTTGTGACCTGGGATCCAAGGAGGAGGACTTGTAGTGAATATTGATGCGGTTTGGACGGTAGTATAAGGTCTCGTACTACCGAAGACACCGTATAAGTGTACAGTCCAAGTAAGAATCCTTAGGGTACTAGGAAGCAAGTTGGGTTAGTTATCGAGTGCGAGTATGCTCAAGTGGATCTCAGATAATTTTTGTGTTGTATTTCACAGTGACATCATGGTTGGGACACGCCACACACCTGAGAGCAGTGGTACTAGTGATGAGGAGATCCGTCGATTGATTCATGAGGAGGTGGTTGCAGCCATCCGAGCTGAGATACCGGAGATGTTTGGGTCTATCAAGACCACTCTTATCGAGACCTTTGATGAGCGTTACACTGCTCTTACTAATGTTGTTGTTGCTGCGGCCACCGCAGCCATTGCTGCTGCAAGGCCGCAGGGGGTGACTCATTGCTGTACCGAGAGTTCAGCAACACGAAGCCACCCGAGTTCAACGGGATGCAGGATCCGATCGCTACGATGAGATGGATTTCAAATATTTAGGGATATTTCTATACTTTCTCGTGTCCGGACCATTTGAGAGTTCGTTTTGTACTGAACCAGCTTCACTTGGGGTTAAAGGACTGGTGGAAGTTTGTGACAGCATATTTTTCTTCAGTAGAGCTTACTGTGGTGACCTGGGAGAGGTTCACCATGATGTTTCGAGATAAGTATGTTCCCCCTGTGGAGAAGGAACATCTAGCCTAGGAGTTCTTGTCCCTCAAGCAGGGAACTGAGTCTGTTACGGTGATTACGAGGATGTTTCATGAGAGGGCGTTGTTTTTCCCTAAGCACGTGTCGACTGAGCAGGCACGTATGAGTCGATACTTAAGCATTTTGAGGAGGGATATCCGTGAGTTCGTGGCGAACCCGTCATACTGGATATTTGCCGAGCTCCAGGAAAATGCCCGTAAGAGGGAGATTGAGCTGGAGACTCGGGTCAGGGAGGAGGCCGAGTCTCAGAGGAGGGACAAGCGACCGGCACAGGCGCAGCCGACAGCCAAGCGGGCAAAGCCCGCTGATGCGAGATCTGGGGGTCTGAAGGGCCGCACTTGTGGGAAGTGCGGCAAGAGCCATGAGGGAGTGTGTAGAGTTGGGGTGTGTTACAAGTGTGGGAAGGAGGGACACTATGCGAGGGATTGTCCCCATGGATTCATGGTATGCTTCCATTACAACCAGACCGACCATCGGAAGGCCGAGTGCCCACAGCTACGGCAGGGATCGGCGCAAGGATCCGCACCTGCTGCCCGAGTTGCTGAGGCGCAGCCAGTGAAGGCCGAGGCGCCGAAGGCTCGAGGGAGAGCCTTCAAGTTGACAGCGGAGGAGGTCCGCGCAGTGCCCGCTGTTGTGGCTGGTATGTATTCTTTCTTTTATTTATGCTGAGTATGAGATATTGTGCTTATATTGCGTTATGCATAAGTACTTTTCTTGTGAGTTTTGTACCTGCTTTGGTGTTATTTGACTCGGGTGCAAGTTGGTCATTTGTGTCTTTAGCTTTTAGTCAGCACATCAGTACCCAGTGAGAGGCATTAAGTCGACCTCTGCAAGTTTCTATAGCTGACGAGCGAGTGTTGTATGCTACGGATGTGATTCGAGGATGTATACTTGAGATATTCGGTGTAGAGTTCCTGATACATCTAGTCCTGATTGCGATGGGGGGCATATGTGTTATAGTGGGCATGGATTGGTTGAGCCGATTTGGAGCTGTTATAGACTGCGAGCGTCAGTTGGTGACGATACGAGAACCTAGTAGGGGAGTACTTACGGTGTACGGTGAGGGTACCCGATGCGGGTCGACGTTTTGTTCGGCTGCCAAAGCGAGACAGAGTTTGCAGCAGGGCTGCAGCAGGTTCGTAGCCTAGGTGATGGACACTCAAGTGGCCGCTGGGAGGCCAAGTTCGATTGATGAGGTTCCGATAGTGTGTGAGTTCCCTGATGTTTTTCCCAAGGAATTGTCGGGTGTGCCTCCCGAGAGGCAAGTAGAGTTCCGTATCAATTTGGTTCCGGGAGCAGTGCCTATCGCCAAGGCGCCTTATCGCCTTGTGCCGCTAGAGATGTAGGAGTTATCCTCGCAGCTTCAGGAGCTGCTGGGGAAGGGGTTTATTTGACCCAGTAGCTCGCCATGGGGAGCGTCGATCCTTTTTGTCAAGAAAAAGGATGATTCACACCGGATGTGTATTGATTATTGAGAATTGAACAAGTTGACGGTCAAGACATTATCCGTTACCGAGGATCGACAATCTGTTCGATCAGTTGCAGGGGGCGTCTTGGTTCTCCAAGATAGACTTGATGTCGGGATATCATCAGATGATGGTTCGGGATGAAGATATCCAGAAGACGGCATTCAGAACTTGTTATGGGCATTACGAGTTCGTGGTGATGCCTTTTGGGCTCACCAATGCACCAGCAGCATTCAAAGATCTCATAAACAGGGTGTGCAAGCCGATGTTGGATTGGTCGGTGATCGTGTTCATTGATGATATTTTGGTGTATTCTAGATCTAGAGAGCAGCATGAGGGGCATTTGAGGGAGATCCTAGGAGTTCTGAGATCAGAGAGGCTTTATGCCAAATTCTCCAAGTGTGAGTTCTGGCTACGAGAGGTCTAGTTCTTTGGGCATCTCGTCAACCAGAATGGGATTTTGGTCGATCTGGCCAAGATTGAGGCGGTCATAAGGTGGGAGGTGCCGAGATCACCCACCGAGATCAGGAGCTTTCTAGGATTGGCCGGCTATTATCGGAGATTTATCAGGGATTTCTCCAAGATTGTCGTGCCACTCACCAGGTTGAACCGAAAGGGTGTTTCTTTTTCATGGGGTCCGGAGAACCATACCTCGTTTAAGACACTTCGCCAGAGATTGTGCGAAGCCCCGGTGCTAACCCTCCCAGAAGGGATGGAGGATTTTGTGGTGTATTGTGACGCATCTATATTGGGGTTGGGTGCAGTACTTTTGTAGAAGGGGCATGTGATAGCATATGCGTCGAGGCAGCTGAAGCCTCATGAGATGAGGTATCCCACCCACAATTTGGAGTTGGGGGCTGTGGTGTTCACCCTCAAGATCTAGCGTCACTATCTGTATGGGGTTCGGTGTACCATCTACACGGACCACAAGAGGTTGAAGTATTTGATGGACCAGCCCAATCTGAATATGCGCCAGAGGAGATGGCCGGATGTAGTAAAGGATTATGATTGTGAGATCCTATACCACCTGGGCAAGGCTAATGTCGTAGCTGATGCCCAGAGCCATAGGGCGGAGAGCGCCCCGATTCGAGATATTTGTATGCGGTTGACAGTGATGACTCTGGTGTTGAACGCCATCTGGGAGGCCCAGGCGGAGGCTGTGAGACCAGAGAACCGCAAGAGGGAGCGGGTGATTGGGCAGATGCCGGAGTTCGTTACCGATATTCGTGGGCTGATGACCCTTCAAGGTCGGATTTGGGTGTCGTATGCAGGCGGAGCGCGCACCACCTTAATGGAGGAGGTGCATAGATCGAGATTTTCTATCCATCTCGTGGCCACTAAGATGTATTTGGATTTGAAAAGAAGTATTGGTGGCCATGTATGAAGAGGGATGTACCATGGTTTGTTGAGAGGTGCTTAACCTGTCGCAGGGTTAAGGCCGAGCACCAGCGACTGCATGGCATGTTGTAGCCACTGGAGGTTCCCGAATGGAAGTGGGAACAGATTTCTATGGATTTCATCACCAAGTTGCCGAGAACCGCGAGGCATGTCGACGCAATTTGGGTGATCGTCAATCGGCTGACAAAGAGCACTCACTTTCTTGCTATCAGTGAGAGCTCTTCTGCTGAGAGGCTAGCAGAGTTGTATGTGAGGGAGGTGGTATTGCGGCATGGGGTGCCGATCTCAATTGTATCAGATCGGGATGTACGTTTTACTTCCAGGTTCTGGAAGAAGTTCCACAAGGAGTTGGGCACGAGGCTGCATTTCAGTACCACTTACCACCCACAGACGGACGGACAGGGTGAGCGAACGATTCAGATGCTCGAAGACATGCTTCGGGCATGTGTGTTGGACTTCGGAGGGAGTTGGGACACGTATCTGCCTTTGGCTGAGTTTTCCTATAACAACAGCCACCATTCAAGCATTGGTATGCCTCCCTTTGAGCTGTTGTATGGGAAGAGGTGTCGGACTCCCATTTGTTGGGGAGAGGTAAGGAAGAGAGTGATGGGCAGCACTGAGATAGTGCTTCAGACGACAGTACAGATACAGCAGGTTAGACAAAGATTGTTGACGACCCAGAGTCGTCAGAAGAGTTACACGAATAGGCGTCTATCAGAGCTCGAGTTTCAGGTTGGGGATTTTGTTCTTCTGAAAGTATCCCCTTGGAAAGGAGTGATTCGTTTTAGGAAGAGGGGCAAGCTGGGGCCCCGGTATATTGGGCCATTTAGGGTGATCGTGAGGGTGGGTAGGGTAGCATATTGTTTGGAGCTACCTGCGGAGTTAAGCCAGATTCATGATACCTTCCACGTGTCTCAGCTAAGGAAGTGTATAGCCGATGAGTCGGCAGTGGTACCGTTGGAGGATATACAGGTGGACGCGAGTCTGAATTATATTGAGAAGCCGATTGCAATCTTGGATCGGAAGATCAAGGTTCTGAGGAACAAGGAAGTGCCCCTGGTTCAGGTCCAGTGGCAGCATCGGAAGGGGTCCGAGCTGACTTGGGAGTCGGAGTTGGAGATGCGGGAGCAGCATCCAGAGTTGCTTTCGGCATGAGACTTCGAGGGTGAAGTCTGGTTCTAGTGGGGGAGAATTGTAACATCCCAAAATTCAGGTAAAGCTATTTAACCCTTCTCTTTTTCCCAAGTTGTCAAGTTAAGTCCTTTAAGTATATGTTAGGCTTGTGAGTACGTTGGGCGTACTGAGGACTACGTTGCGCGTACTCGCGCGCTTATTTTGGACACGGACTAGCCTGGGTATGCTGGGCGTACCCAGGTTACGTTGGGTGTAATGTGTCCAGATGTAAACCATAATTGGGGCTTGATCACTATAAAAGGAATGTTATGGCTGCAACCTCAGCCTCCATTCCAGAGAGAAAAACCCTAATAGAGAGTCCCCTTTCATTTTTAGCAAGTGTGTTGGTGTTCTAAGCTTCTAAGTGTCATTCCAAGGTGATGGAAGGAAAGAAGAGGCCATTTTGGAGGCTAGAAGCTTGTGGGAAAGAGTAGATTTGAGCTTTTCAGAGGTTGGAGGTTCTTCTTGAGGGTGTAGGGACCTTTACAGCCATGCAAAGGCTTAAAGGTTCCGACTTTATGGAATAAGAGGTTGTAAGAGAGTCAGATCTGGAGTTGAAGGAGTGTCTTAACCGTTTAAGACCAAAAACCAAGGAAAGGCTGAACTGAGACTTACGATGGGCGTAACTCTCAGTACGTGCAACGTAAGGGGTTGAGACCCCGTTTGTGACTCGCCGGCGTACGACCCACGTACAGAGAAGGGTACGCGCCGCGTACTGCCTTCTGTTGACTTCCGTTGACTTCTAGGGTTTTGTTCAACCTTGGACTTTTAGGGTCAGGGGCTAGAGCAGTGTGTTCGAGAGTTAGATTATCCGAGATACCCGAGGTGATTCTTCTCACTATACGTTACCTATGGTGGTATATTTGTGTAGACCGGAGGGTCTTGTGTGTATGTGTATGTATGTGATTATGTGAAATTTGATATATGTATGCTATATGATTGTATAGACCGGACCGGAGGGTCCAACGATATAGACCGAACCGAGGGGTCCAACGATACAGACCGGGCCAAAGGGCCCAACGAGCTATGACCGAACCAGAGGGTCCAACGAGCTACGGGACTGGAGGGACCCGCTGAGACACATCGACCGGAGGGTTGTACTGTAGCCTCGAGTGGTGTATGTGTGTATGTGGTATTTTGGGGAACTCACTAAGTCTTGTGCTTACAGTGTTTGTGTGATGTGTTTCAGGTACCAGTGACGATAGCGGGAAGGTGCCGGCATGACTAGTACACACTATCGGATTTTCATATGTTTGATCTTAGGATGTGATTTTATGGAATTGTTATGTGAAACATTGAGAATTGGAATCTTTTATGAATGAAATTGCATTATTAAAAGTGAAAAATTGTTTTGAATTTTACGTCGTTACACCTGAGTCAGCCGTTCCCTCTCCACAGGGGGAACGTACTCATCACGAAACATAGTGGTGTACCTCTCCCAGGTCACCGCAGTAAGCTCAACAGGGGTGAAATCCGCCGACACAAACTTCCACCAGTCCTTCGCCCCCAAGCGAAGCTGGTTCAGCGTGAACTGCACTCTCAAATGCTCCGGACACGAGCAGGTATAGAAACATCCATCAATATCAATAATCCATCTCATCGCAACAATCAGATCCTGAGTCTCATCAAACTCTGGTGGCTTCGTGTTGCTGAACTCCTGAAACAGCAACGAGTCACCCCTCTAAGGTCTAGCAGCAGCCACAGCCGCAGTAGCTGCAGCGGCTGCAACCTCAGTAACCACAACGTATATCTCATCAAATGTCTCAATCAGGGTGGTCTTAATAGACCCAAACATCTCTGGTATCTCTGCGCGGATAGCTACAACTACCTCATCGTGGATCATCTAACGAAGCTTCTCGTCACTCACGCTGCTAGTATCTCCTCTGTGGCGTGTCCCAACCATGATGTCTCTGAAATACAACACAAAAATATCAAAGACTCGCTCGAGTATACACGTACTCGATAACCCATCCCTACTTGTTCCTTAGTACCCTAAGGATTCTTACTTGGATGGTGCACTGATCCGATGTCTTCAGTAGTATGGGCCCTTATAGTACCGTCCACACCGCATCAACGTTCACCCCAAGTCCTTCCCAGATCACAAGTACTCTATTCTCGCTAAGCATAGGCTACTCTCCAGCAGACCTATCATAAGCTCCTCGCTGCTACCTACTCGCCCTCAAGCATCACAAGTAGCAGTAATCTCCTAGGCTAAGGCATCACAATTCAGGCCACTCTAGTCCTAATATGAATACCTAGCCTACTCTAGCATGCATAACACATCATATCATAACACATAATGTAAGGGTATTTTGGGAAATCTGTTGGATTAGTGTCTAAGTCCATAACTATTTTGGTATGTACTTGACCAGATGGTGCATGGTCCTTTTGGGTTGCCTTTACCAAAGCAACTTGATAGGATGAATTATGGAGAGAAAGGATTAAATATGATTTATTAATGTATTATGAGAATAATATATTAAAGGAGAAATCATATTGTTTAATTAATGTTAGTCAATAATTAATTAGTAATTAGTTTTGTGACTAAAAGAGATTAATTAAACTTAAGGGACTAGAATTGTAATTATAAGATAATTGCAATTTGGGCCATGGATTGCCTTATATTAATGGGTGGATGAATTCTATGGGGGAAGCCCATATGAAATCGTCCAAGGCTTAAAGAAAGGGCTCCATGGGTTGCTTAGGGCTTAAGCATCCAAATTAGGGTTTCCTTGTTAGATAACCCTAATAGCCTTACTATATATAAGACCCTTATGACCCAAAAACGTGGCTAATGATCTTTCTAGGGTTTCACACGTTTTTGGGCAGCCTCCATCCTCTCTCCTCTTCATCCTCTTGCTTATGGTGTTTGTGAACCATTAGAGGAGTGACACTTGTGACTCTAAGCCTTCCAAAGTCAATTCAAAGGGAATTTGGGATTATTATTGCTACATAACAATCAAGGTAACATTATAAACCTATTCTTATGCTAATATGATCACTTGAATGCTAGAATTAGGGTTTATTATCTTGGATAACTTACATGTACAATAGAGAAACCTAGATCCAAGCATTAGGGTTTGTATGAGCACATAGGATGTCTTATGACCAAAACCCATCAAAATCACCGTTCGGGCGTTGGCTGATCGTACACACTGCTTCTTTCCGCTTTTCTCAATTTCTTTTACTTTTTAGAAATATTGCTCCTTTTATGAAAAACCTCCTCAGATCCTCAGTTTGAGTTTAGATACGCCCGAAGGTGCATCCGAATCCCTCAAACCAAGGCTCTGATACCAACTTGTAACAACGTAAATTTTCAAAACATTTTTTCACTTTAAAAAAACATCATTTCATTCACAAATCATCAAAATCCAATGTATCACATGTCAATAGAACATATCCCAAGATCATAGTACATAAAAACTCCATAAGTGTGTACAGACATGTCGACGCCTTCCCGCGATCCTCACTGGTACTTGAAACACATAACACACAACACGGTAAGCATAAATGCTTAGTGAGTTCCCCAAACTACCACATACAACACATACGCCACTCAAGGCTATATCATAGTATGACCCTTCGGTCGATGTGTCTCAGCGGGACCCTCCAGTCCCGTAGCTCGTTGGACCCTCTGGTCTGGTCATAGCTCATTGGACCCTCCGGTTTGGTCTATATCGTTGGACCCTCCGGTCCGGTTTATACAACACAATGCACATAATCTCAAACATACACATAACACATAATTCCCTCCTGTCTGCACATAGATACCACTCTAGGTAAAGTATAGTGAAAAGACTCACCTCGGGTAACTCGGATAATCTCGCACTCGAAATACTGATCTAGGCTCCGCCTAACCACTAAACCAATTTCCTCAATAAATAGCGGCTCCCAAAGGCTAGGTTTCTCTGTCTACAATCCCACGGAAGGGTAAAAGACCATTTTACCCCTCCCTGACCCAAAAGTCCAAGTGTTGACCAAAACCCTAAAAGTCAACGAATAGTAAACTTTGACCAAACTCGTCGAGTGCATTTATGTGACTCGACGAGTCCATGCGTGTCCTCTGACTCGTCGTAATGCCTCATTCGACTCGTCGAGTGAACCTTCCACTCGATGGGTTACCATGGGAAACGAATCGCAGGGCAACCTAACTCGACTCGTCGAGTTCCCTCATGGACTCGGCGAGTTTCCTTCATAGCAACACTTAAATGACCTTCTAAGGTTAGATCTGCTTCTCTAACCTATAGATCTGATTTCCCCGTGCCCAATAATCACGTAAAGGTTAGATATTGACACTCATGCAACGCACCCAAGGCTTCTTTTGGTGAAATGGCTTCTAAAATGGCAACCTAGGTTCATTTCTTCCATGGAACAACATAAAGCAGGATAGCTAATGCTCTCTGGACCTCTAAAGGTCCAGATCCATAGTTTAACACTCAAAGGACAACATATGCATCAGTTTAAGCCAATAAGGGGGTAGAGAAAACCCTAGATTCAATGATCTCATACCAAAACAGAAGAGGGGTCATTTTATTACCTAAACAATGAAGACCCAAGCCTGGAAACCACGGAATAGCAACCCCCTTGACCTTCCTTTGCTGGAAACACCTATTACTTTGCAAAGCCACACCAAAAAGGGATCAAAATAGCTCTCTTTCTCTCTCTCACACACACACACAACTCGCTCAAGCTCTCTAGGGTTTCTCTCTTTGGACTGGTAGCCACAAATGAGGGCTATAAGGTCCCTTAAATAGAGCATAGGCCTGGAGATTTAGGGTTTCTGACCTCAGCGCGGACTCGTCGAGTCCACTCTTCCGACTCGTCAAGTCCCTTCATTAATCTGATTCATTATTCGCGATCCAACTCAACGAGTCTAGGTGTCAACTCGCCGAGTTCCTCTCCTTTACTCAAAATAAATAATAGCAAATTACAGACCTGGGAATCAGGATGTTACAGGAACTTTTAATTTAAACCTAAAATGGTTTTAAATGTATGTTTTCAAACTACGCGTGCGAGGGTGTTACACATAACTAATAGCCATTGACAACACAATTGCAAATCATGTGTTCCAGCTATTTAGGATTTTCAAACCTTATACCTAGTACATGTTTCTTCTTCCTCGAGGAAACGTCATTGTTGAAGGTTGTTTGTACATCAACTTCTAGGACATTCTCAACTACCTTAACATGTAAGTCATCCTCCTGTACTCTTTTTGGCATGTGATTTCTCTTAGGGCAAAATTACTAAAAAAGGAGTTATTCATGGTCTTATTTATATGAGTATTTATTTCTTTTAGCTCGTACAGATCTCATGACAACTAAGCTACACCTTAATGGGTTTTCCTCGGGACTAAGGAATTTTATCTTTGTCTTCATCAAACCAGTTCTACAAACTATTACCTAAATGGCCCATGTACATTGAAACTTGGCATCCACAACCATAGGCAAAATCTATGAACTCGCCATGTTCAAGGGCAATAGATATTAACCTTAATCCTTTAGGTAACATAGGATCAAGCAAATAGTGATACAACTTCTTGCACTTTCTTTTGTGTAAATATTTATAGAAAGGCACACACAGACATCTACGTCCTTACCAGCAAAATTGACGTCCTCAAACAAATGATGTATATAATCAAAGTAGGAAAACTGTTCCTGATAAACATTCCTTGGAAGTGAAGATTGACTTTGATGTGTTTTGTCATCGTCAACACACGACAAATCGATTGGGAGAAAAGTTTTTTTGGGAAAAAAATAAAATAAGAGTGAGTGTGAGAATCATTTAAGACATCAAATTCATTTATCAACAAATCAACACAATGACATTATAGTCTCTATTAAAGAGTTAATAAATATTTTGAAATGATGTGACAATCAACCTTACTGACTAGCCAAAGTTTTACCGGATAACCCTTTCTGAATATATGATAATGAATTCTTTTGAACATACAAAAATGGCTTTATGCCCAAAGACCACCAAAAAATATAACGTTATGGACCTTTTAAACTATATATAAAGATTTTGTAAGGATACACTAACATTATCCCAAACTTAACTTGTAACTGTAAAGTGTGTGTTTTATTTAAAAAAACTTAGATTAAGTAATGTTATAAATCTATTAATAATTAGAAATTAGAAATATATAATATTTTGGAAATATATACTAATATTTAGAAACCTTTTAAAATGTATTTTTAGAAATATATAACATTATAACGTACTTATATTTAGAAAATTGCAATTAAATTTAGAAATATATATATCGTAAACGAACTTTCTAGATTCGTGGGGCCCATAAATAGTAGTTCGTTCTCTCAACGTCAGTCCATTACTCGTGTGAAACAGAGAAACAGTATCTCCCGCCCATTTTCCATGGCTCGTACGGAAATTAAAGGCAAGTTCATCGTGGAGTTAGCAAAGTTCGTGTTCGGTTTAGCCGCCGGATCACAGTATCTCCTTCCCGGTGCCGATAAGGCGCGCTTCTTCAAGCTTGATCCGAAAAAAAAGGGATTTGATCCAGCTTATTTGTCAATCGGCTGGATGGTTGCTAATCTGATCGCGTGGTTGATTTCAGTAGTCGTTATCTCGATCGAAGTTGTCATTGAGACCGGAGGCGCAATCGGCAATGTGTCAGTTGCGAACAAGAACAAATGGCGCAGATCTGGTTTATTCATGGATTTCTTGTCCTGGATCTTTTATCTGATTGGCTTTGGATTAAATGTGGCCTTCAATTCGTACTCTCAATCAGTTTCTGGATTCCTCGTCCTCCTCCTGCTCAATGTATGCATAGTCGTCATGGTGTTTCGCTCGATTTTTTTGCTGTACAAGTTCTGGAAAGCCCCAAACACAGAGGTCAATATTCTCGGTTAAGGTCGATCTATTTTCTACTCGACTTATGAATTGAATTAGGTTTTGACTATCTGAAAATTTCTATACAGGAATTTCTAGAGTGATTGTTCTTACATAAAACATTTGTTTGAATTTCGTTTGCTTTGCACTGAATTTGTTAATTGAAACTATGTTACTGAATTTTCGGAAAACCAGATAAGAAGTTGATGATGCTTCATGATTGATTTTTGTGGAGTGTATTGGATTTTAAATGCGTTTGCCTAAATTGTTAACCCATATAATGTTACAAGCATAGATTGATTCTTGTGGAATAGCATCTTGCATGTATTGTGGATTTTAGACTTTTGCCTAATCGTAGGGAAAGATGGAAAAAAATTATGTTTAAACGTTTGTCGATTATATTTGTACATTTGAATATTCCCTTAACTTTTATCAATTTAATATAAAGGGTTAACATTTCACATCCTTGTGTTTTGTTAAGACATCTCTACACATACGATAAAGTTAAAGAATTAGAATCAGATATATTATTATTATTATTATTATTCTATACATATATTAAGGCGCATAGAGCTGAAGAACGGTATCTTTTGGACATTTTGATTTTTGCCACTCATTTTTTATGCCTTTTTGATTTTGCCACATAAGTTTGTAGTTCTAAGTTGTGCATAGAGAGTTGTACCATATGAATCCATTAAAGCGCATAGAGCTGAAGAACAGTATCGTTTGGACATTTTGATTTTTGCCACTCATTTTTTATGCTTTTTTGATTTTGCCACATAAGTTTGTAGTTGTAAGTTGTGTATAGAGAGTTGTACCATATGAATCCAAATAAAAATGACCCGGCACGAGACTCAACTGCCATTTGTTGGCTGTGGACAAACACAAACCGATCTCAATCAAATATTTATTTAATATTCATTTTATTTTAGGCGATTAAGTTTTCATACTCATATACATAATATTTATATAAGTATGTTTATTACATTAATTTGATCTATTTTTTAGGAGATTTTTCTCATCCACATAATGTATAGTATCCTCTTTTGGAGTTTTGGTGTTTCCATATCTTACAGCTACAATCTATGTCTAATCGTTGTATAAAATCCAACTATGGTAATAACACATTCACTTTGCTTCACATAGTACTTCAAAGAGAGTAACATACATACATACAACACCATAAACAACGTTCCAAAAAGTAAAGGAACCCGGCAAACGGCCGAGTTTTTTCCTTTTATATATATATATATATATATATATATATATATATATATATATATATATATATATATATATATATATATATATATATATATATATATATATTAGGTGTGAGCCCCGTGTATTACATAGGTTATTTTACAAAAAGTAAACAAAAAATATTTTTTAATGTAAAACTTTAAAATAAGAAAAAAAAAACGTATTTATTGCAATTTAATATCATATATATGATATTTAATATTTAATACTTTACATATATAAGTATATGATTTTAATTTTAAAAATTAAAACAAACCAAAATTGACAAATGAATAATATTTATTTCAAAAATATTATAAAATAACAATTATCAAAACTCATGAGAATTTGACATGTGACAAAAAAAATATAAAATTAAATTGCAACTAAGATGACACTCTCATATTTACTGTTCATTTGACATGTGGCAAAAAAATATGAAGATTAAATTGCAACTAAGGTGGCACTCACATATTTAGTGTTCATTTTATTGTAAGTATAAAACAAACTAAGTCTAGATCAAAGTAGAATATAATATAAAATGTGAAATAAGCATTTATTTGAAATTAGCAAATTGGTTTTTGGAAATAAAAAAATCATATATTTACAATTTCTACCTTATAAAATTTTTGATTAAACGGTTTTTATCCTTCATAATTTTAAAGTTAAATTATTTGTATTTTTAAGTTACAATTTTGATCCCTTGTTATATTTTAAGGTTACGTTTTTGGTCTCTTACATAATTGTTTTTATAATTATCAATTTTTATTAACATTACTTTTTTTATTTAAACATTATAAATTTTTCGGTATTTACTTTGGTATTAACTCATAAAATTAATATGTTCAAGATACGTTTTCAAACTTTATTTTTGTCTACTTCTTCCATATATAATTGCTTGATTCAAAATCTTATTTTATACTTTTACGTTCCACTTTACGGAGAACCCTTTTGTAATATGCACCACAAAAGTATACAAATAAAGTTACTATCTAAATACACTCGAACGTTTAAACTATTTTGAAAGTTGTCTCAAAATTTCTCCTACGAAACCTAATCCATGTCGCACTGTGTTTTTCAACATACTTGGTTTCCGCAGAATCATCCGGATGGTCCAAACCCTAGTTAGTATTAAAAACCAACATGGTGAATAATAATAAGGCTGTGTTTGGCGCGCCACAGCTAGCTTATTTTTTGAGCTTTTTTATGTTGTCGTGTTTGGTAAGCCAAAAAGTAGCATATAAGCTAGCTTGTAAGCTAGCTTTTTGAAAAGCTATTTAGACTAGCTTTTTATGAGCTTTTTTAAAATTTTCCAAATAAACCCCTTAATTAATTATAGAAACACATATTCTTACATGTCCTTTTATGTAATTTTATATATTTCAGCTCGTTTTACCAAACGTTATTTTTTATCAGCTAGCTTTTCAGCTATCAGCTAGCTTTTTATTTAACAGCTAGCTTTTCAACCATCAGCTAGTTTTTCAGCTAACAGCTAGCATTTCAGTTAGTCCGCCAAACATAGCCTAAGCATGTTCATATCTTGCCACGTCTGTTACTTTTTCCTTACGTCCCTTTATTTTATTGATTTTTGACCGCCTCACACAAACTCTGGCTTTTATCAAAACAATTTCGAAGGGATTTCTTCTATATGTTTCCAATGCTGATTTTTATGTAGAATTAAATTATAATTTTTTACCTCTTAATTGATTTAAATGTATGTCGTATTTTCTAGACAGAGTATATAGGCAATACATGATGTTGTATTTATAATAAAGTTACTTCGGCTCACTTTTCTTTATTACAAAATTTACCAACATTTTAAGTTTTTTCTTTAAAGTATAGTCCAATTCTTTTTTCAAAATTTCCCCTATCATTTTTTTACATTTTGTATTTGAACTTATTTTTATAAAACTACATTTTTATAACTTTAAACTTAGTTTTGTTCAGAAAAAAATATACTTAACTTATAATTTCTTTTTAATAACCATATTTTTACTTATTCAAAATTTTAAAATTTTAATGTTTTTTTTTATAGTTTGGTTCTTTTTTAGAAAAGTTTTTTTTTATTTATTGTTAGTATTTTAATTTTAACTATAATATTTTCTCCATCATTTGATTTGTAGTTGTATTTATCGGTCTTTTACCCTTAATATTATCGATATTTCAATTTTAACGTTGATACTTTTAATCCTCTATTTATATAGTTTTACCCCGAAGATTCAAGATATTCGAGGTTTACCCTAATACTTTCACCATCGGTTTAATTTAATTCATTCTAAATTGATCATAAAATCTCTGCAGCAACGCACGAGATGTAACTCCTAGTTTGATCCTAAAGACCAAATACTTGCCTGACCAAAGTCAAACAAGGGCAAACAAATTTAAAGAAAAAATTTGGTATTTAAAAGAATGAGTGATTGTGGGACATTTTCGGTTTTCGCTACCAGAGTGTTTGGATTTTATCTCAAAACAATTTATTGACTTATTAATTTTTAAAAAAAGTCAATGAGTCAGAGAGAGAGAGAGAGAGAGAGAGAGAGAGAGAGAGAGAGAGAGAGAGAGAGAGAGAGAGAGAGAGAGAGAGAGAGAGAGAGAGTTACAAATTTAGTCAAATACATTAATTATTTTGTAGAAAACAGTCAAAAAAAAATCAAAATTACATTTTTAACCACTAAAATCGTAGATGAATATAATTCATCTGTGATTTCGTCATGCCATCTGCGAACGTTCAAGTGGCTAAAGCACAGACGTGTGTAGATGTATGTTGTAAAAGTCGAATAGAGTGTATTGTAATGATTCGCATTTATATGTTATTTTACTAAGTCAATTTTGCATGTGAAGTGTAGTATGCGAAGTGTCAATGTATAGACTTAGTATATTTTTTGTTTGCTCCCTATAAATAGGGACTTAGGCTTGAAGTAGACATACGATATCGAGACACAATATCTCTCTTCAGCTTACTTTGTAATCAATCTTAATAAAAACGAGATCTGATTAATATTTACTCCTTGTGTTCATCATCTTTCATCATTCAAATCTATTGTTTCTTTTCTTAATTCTCGATAACAATTCTCTTCAATTGGTATCAGAGCAGGATTCAAACTGCTTAGATCTGATTTTCGTATAAGAATCATTTGCTTTTTGAGTTGCAAAATTTACTCAAAATTTTCCGCGCAATTTTGGTTTTGAAAATCACTTTTGATCTTCAGATTTGAATCGATTTTGTATTTGAATTGTTAAGTCGAGTAATCGATTAGTGATTTTTGATCAATTCGTTTGATCGAATTCTGAAATTCATCAAGTTCTCAAGTTTTCAGATATTTTTTCTGAGTTCATCAATGGCGAACTTTAACATGAATACAATGACTTCTTTCTCTCATTTGCTTGGTTCCTCAACCAAAATTCCGATGTTGATTCCAGAATACTATGATCAGTGGGCTGATAGAATGGAAGATTACTTAAATGGAATTGATGAAGAACTTTGGAATTGCATCGATGGAACAGTACAAGCTCCTGCTAATGTTCAACAACTTGGATCATCCACTGCATCTCCTGATGTTGAAGAACAACGAAAACGACTGAAGAATAATGAAAAGAGGTGCATGAGGGAATTAAGAGGTGCTCTACCTCCTGTAGTTTACAATTACATTCGTAGTTGTAAAACAGCAAAAGACATCTGGAATACTCTAAAAGAAAAGTATCAAGGTAGCGAAAAGACGAAGATCAATTCTGTGAAACAATGTCTGATTGAACTGAAGGAATTCAGACAAAAGGATGCAGAAACTCTCGAAAGTTACTATGATCGTCTAAATGAGCTTATGTTTCGCTGCAATAGGTATGGTATCACTAGATCTCTCATGGAATTCAATTTAACTTTCATTATGGGTCTTCGCAAGGAATGGCGAAGTGTGAGCATGATGATTAAGAATCAACAAAGTTTTGATACAACTACATTGAATGATCTCTACAATCAACTGAAAACACATGAATGTGAGGTCTCAGAAATGTATGAAGAATCAAAACTAGCTATTGGTGGTCCTTTGGCTCTAGTCTCAAACGTATCAGAAACTGATGAAAAAGATGGTTCAGATGATGAAGGATTTTTGATGAACTCTGATGATGAAGCTGTAGCATTCTACTCAAACAACAGAGTTAAAAAGTTTTTCAAAAAGCCTTTTAATCCAAAAGGGAAGAATAATGATGCTAAAAATGTTGTCACAAGGACTGGAGGGGATGAGAAGAAGAAAATGGAGAAAAGTTGTGACAACCCGATATTTCAACTCTTTGTAATGACCTAAAAGGTCAAGTATTGTAACCACTTTTGAGTTAATAAAATTAACTTTCATAATAAAATGTCCAAATAGTTCTATTTAAATTCTTTCTATGTTTAAATGTCTTTAAACCATGATCGTACGTAAAAAGAACGCCCAAATCCGACTTCGTATATTGAAGTTATGATTTTTCCAAGTTCAGCTTAGCAACAAACAGCTAAAAACTCGAATCGGAGATCGAGCGACTTTTGGCCGGAATGACCTAAACGAGAATCGAAGGTCTCATCAATGGTATTTCAGCGGTAAAAAGTCTGGCAAAAACCGACGTCAGATAAAGAAGTTATGAATTTTTGAAGAAATTCCTTAAACACGATGAGTTATAAAAATAAATAATAAAAATAATTTTGGAATTAGCCAACGGAGTCTAAACGAAAGTTGTAGAGCGTAGTCTCACCTACGCGTGGATATAAAGACCATCGAAAACGGAGTTCGTATGAAGAAGATATGATTTTTTGAAGTTTATTAAATAAATTATATATTTATTTAATTCAAAAATCCGGTATTATCCGAAGAGGACTCAGCGTCCTCATCCGAGGTACGCGTTGCGTACCCCTGTACGCCCTGCGTACCCGAGGGCCTTGGCCTCTGATCATCCACGTCGCCCTATGCGAGGCTGCCGACCCGTCCGACCCGCCGTCCCATCCGACCCGCCAGACTGATCCGTCCCATCCGAAGCCGAGGCAGTCGAGGCTTTGGTCATGCATGACGTACGCGTACTCCCTGCGTACGAGCGTACGCCCTGCGTACGAGGCTTCTTAGACCCCCCTATAAATATCATGCGAAGGCTTCCGAAAAACTTGCTCATTTCTCTCCTTTCTCTCACGATATTGCCTCGTTTTCCGTGCCCGTTCAAACCCGAAGCTCTGGTCTTTTTGCTCAAGTCCCGAGGGTCGATTTTACTCCCGAGATTCCCGAGAATCCCGAGAAAAATCCGTTTCCCGAGAAGAAACTCTGCTCGGTTTTCCATCTCGCTATCTTCAAACTTTCAAGTGAGTTCATACCCCTTAATTTACCTTTTAAATGTTCTATAAATTCTTTTATATGCTTTCAAAGGGGGGGATTACAAGTAAAACACACGAGTATTATCGTGTGTTACATAAAGAACTATTTTATATGCTTTTATATATCCAAATCATATGCGATTTACAAACTTTATAAGGAACTTTCATATATATAACATATGTTAAACTAGCATTCTATCTTTTGAAATATAAATTGTTGTAATGCATGTATAAACTAAACTTTTCTTAGATTATATGTATACTTGTCTATCTTAGACTCTACACTAAAAATCTATGCTTTCATAACAAATGATTCCTTTTCTAGGTATTTCTAAACAAACGAGACACACTTTTAGAAATTATAATAGGTATAGTTTTACGAACAAATTTCTAACTCTTATGTACTAGAAATATGAATTTCAAGAAGTCACTTTCGTATACAATAACAAACGTAACATTTTAACAAATAGATCTATTTTTATACCACGGTTTTGTGAGACACTAACTTCACGTACGTTCGAGTACACATTTCAAGTCCTGTATTATATACCAGAATCCCTTGGAGGGGGAGCATGGTGTTTGTGTATAGATCTATACGGGCTTGACAACCCGCGCCCTGACTGTTAGCTGCAGTCCACCGTTTGGGGTGACAAACGTCATAACATTCCAACGCCTGAAGAACGTTGTGTATAGGCATTCCGAGTCAATAGTATGGTTATAAAAATCATATGGGGTATTAAAAATGCATTGATTTACAAGGTTTTCAAAACACATTAGTTATTTTACACTTACATACATTTTAGAAACAAACATTGGTCTTGAGTGAAGGCTACTTTTATACTAGTAGAAAATATAGGATTTTCTAAACACAAACAAACAAAGACAAAACATTTCATTTCATACAAACATTGTCACTTAAATACTTATGAATTTCACCAGCTTAAATGCTGATCTACTCTTTCAAAATTACTTGTATGTCCCAGGAAATCAGTAATTTCAGGTATCATTATGTTTTTGATGAAGGGATGCTGCGGCACCAGTTTAATCTCGTATTTTGACATCATATTGTAATTGGTTTTGAACATGTAACTTTTGACAAATGTAAACTTTCAATTATATATATGATGGTTGTATTGCTTTCTTTACTATGTATTCATTTGTTACGTTACCACATGAAGTCATCCGCCCCCGAACGTTTCCGCCATTCAGGTTTGGGGGTGTGACAGATTGGTATCAGAGCAATGTTTATAGTGAACTAAGTATATCGAACCACATAAGATATACAAACTATAAATGCTTAAGGGACTAATACTCTCTGACAAAACAAATTTTCTTTTTACGCTTGAGCAGCATTGCGTTCAACTTAAATTGATAGTTCATTTAAGTACAATTGCATGCATACCACAAATTATTTTCATGTTATCTAACTATACAAGTATTTGGACAAGTTGACACTACGATTGAGACTCGATATATGTAATCAGATTTTGGACAAATATAGCGTGATCAACTATATTTGCCCGAGATTGGACCAACGTATGTCGAGGAATGATCGTAGTAAGCAACAAGTCAAAACTTACCAAACCGTTACTAGAATCAAACACAAGAATTTAAATACTATAGGAGTATTTGCTATATATACTAGTTTAACTTACATGTTTTGCATGTTTCAACTTTATTCCATTCTTATAACCCTATTTCTCGTACAGTCAAATGGCTGGATTTCACCACCCTGGCGACCCCTACTTTCCTAACCAAGGCAACGGAGGATGGATCGAAGATGATCCCAAAGAGGACGAGGAACCCATAGAAGTGGGTGATGACTCCGGTACCAACTCAGAGCCGGAAGTTATCGATCCACCACCCATTCACCCTCCCGTCTTCGTAAGGAACTTTCAAGGACCGACTCCCGTCTGGGGAAGTCACCTCCACCATTGGAGCCAACAGCAAAACCTACACCCTCCTTACGGCATGTGTCGGGACTTCTATGATGTCCGCGATGGAGGTTCGGCTGATCGAGCACTTCCGGTAATGGTGGGTAAGTTAGCCAATCAGTCCTATCAGTCAGGAGTTCAAGCTAGTCGACTCCGGGATGTCAACGTGAAAGTGCAGGTTCACACTTCTGACATCCGTAGGCTGGACAAGATGCAAGACAATGCTCAACTCCAAACCGAAGCATTCCAAGCGCAAATGATTGCAGCCCTCGCTGAACTGAGGGAACAACAAACCGCTTTTGATAGGCGTCTAATGGAGTCGAAGCAATCAGATGCGGAGTCAAGCTCCAAGCGCAACCTGCGTCGCAAGTAGTGCTTGTCAAAGACTCAAATTTTGTTATAGCTTAGGACATCGGCTAAAAGTCTTTAAATTTCTCGAACTTTGTAATCGGAGACCCTTATAGGAGTCAAATTTTCATGCTCTTTGTAACAACTTTTATATTAATATAAGTGACACTATTATTACTACGTTAAGTATTTCGTTCAAACCTTGAAAGGTCTTTGAGAAACCAAATACTTGTTTCATACTTTCAGTCTTACAAATAACTTTCATTCTTCTATTTTAAGACTCATATTATCATCTGTTGTTGAACTATAGCGATGTAGTTCATGAGACACATACATTTTCTATTCTATAAAATTCTTATCCTTGTCTTTTCAACCTATAGTTGAAGGATGCCTCCGCGTAGGAATCCAAGGCGAAACAACGGTAGGGAAGCACCTGTACCACCACCACCTCAATTTGATGTTGTTATGTTCCAAGGAGCAGTCACCGCAGCGGTGGCAGCTGCCATGTCACAGATCAATAACTCGAGTACTAATGGCTCGGGATCTGGCACACACCCATCCAACCATGACGAGAGTCATGGACCACCCCGAGAATGTACCTATAAGGACTTCACTAATGCCAAGCCCCGGATGTTTTATGGAACTGGTGGTGTGATGGCCCTGAGGCAGTGGATTGAAAGGACGGAGGCAGTCTTTGAAATCTGCTCCTGTCCCGAGCACAGCAAAGTCAAATTTGCAACTTTTACCCTTATTGATAAAGCTTTAACTTGGTGGAATGGCCACGTTAAAGTACTTACCCTAATCGTGGCAAACTCCATAAGCTGGGAGAGCCTGAAAGCCATGATGATGAGAGAATACTGCCCACAGGGAGAGATTCAAAAGCTCGAACACGAACTATGGACTCTCGGAATGGTTGGTACCGACATCGCTACTTATACCAACAGATTCTGCGAACTGGCAATCCTTTGTCCAGATATGATTGCTCCCGAGAGCAAGAAAATAGAAAGGTACATCTGGGGACTAACGCCCCAAATACGATCAAGCGTGTTAGCTTCCAAACCTGACACCTTTGAAAGTGCTAAGGAACTGGCACAATCTCTGATTGACTACGGAGGTCATCAGAACTCAACCACTTCTGCACCAGAACCACAGAAAGGAACCAACAACAACAACAACAACAACAATAGCAGAAAGAGAGTGTGGAATAAAGGGAAGGGTGGGTCTTCCCAAGAATCCGCAAAGAAACAACTGGTTTCAGTGAATGCTGCCACTGTACCTACTACAACTCCTACAAATACCTACCCAACAAAGCCTTATGTAGGTAACCTCCCAAAGTGCACCAAATACAATTTCCACCACCATGGACCTTGTCGGGAAATGCAGTGCGCCAACTGCAACAGGAAGGGACACACAGCCCGTTTCTGCAAGGACCCCGCAAAGCCGATCACTCAAGTTCCCGGTGCGGGTATAGGACAGACTTGCTACGGTTGTGGCGAGGTGGGCCACTACAAGAGGAACTGTCCTAAGGCAGCCGGCACCGGCGGTGTGGGACGAGTTTTGGCAATAGGCCACGACGAAGCTGTAGTTGACCCAACTATAGTTGCTGGTACGTTCCTTCTTGATAATTCATATGCATGCATATTATTCGATAGTGGAGCGGAGAGAAGCTTCGTGAGTCAAAACTTTATTCATTTACTTAAACCTAAACCTAGCAAGTTAGAAAAATCATTCACTGTAGAGATGGCCAATGGAAAAACCGAAAACACTAACTGCATATACATGGGTTGTACGTTAACTTTAGACGGCCATTCTTTTCCAATCAATCTCATGTCGGTCCAAATTAAAAGTTTCGACGTCATAGTCGGCATGGATTGGTTGAGTCTTCTTCGCGCCGACATCATGTGCTTTGAGAAGGCAGTCCGTCTTAACCTCCCTAACAACGAAACATTAGTTATCTACGGCGACAAATCTAGTACAAACCTTCGCATCATTTCGTGCATCCAAGCTCGAAAGTGCTTGCGGAAGGATTGTCAAGCATTCCTAGCGCACATCGTTGATACAAGTCAAGAACTGAAGGACATCAAGAACATCTCGGTAGTACGCGACTTTCCCGATATCTTTCCAGAAGAACTACCAGGATTACCACCGCAACGCCAAGTCGAGTTCAGAATCAACTTAGTTCCAGGAGCTACCCCAGTAGCGAAGTCGCCTTATCGTCTCGCACCAGCAGAGATGCAGGAACTTTCCAGTCAACTTAATGAAATCCTTCAAAAAGGATTCATAAGACCAAGTTTCTCACCTTGGGGAGCACCGGTCTTGTTTGTAAAGAAGAAAGACGGATCGTTCCGTATGTGCATCGACTACAGAGAGCTGAACAAACTTACTGTCAAAAACCGCTATCCTCTACCCCGTATTGACGACCTATTCGATCAACTTCAAGGAGCGAACTACTTCTCAAAGATAGAACTACGATCCGGATACCACCAATTACGAGTTATAGAGGGGGACATTCCAAAGACAGCTTTCCGAACTCGTTATGGACACTACGAATTTGTAGTGATGCCGTTCGGATTAACCAATGCACCAGCAGTATTTATGGACCTAATGAATAGGGTATGCCGTCCTTACTTGGATCAGTTCGTCATCGTCTTTATCAATGATATACTTATCTACTCCCGAAGTGAGGAAGAGCATAGTCAGCACCTACGAAAAGTCCTAGAAACACTACGAACGGAGAAAATCTATGCGAAGTTCTCTAAATGCGAATTTTGGATTCGAAGAGTCGAATTTTTAGGCCACGTTGTTAGCGAGAAAGGTATACACGTGGACCCCTCCAAAATTAAGGCCATTGAGAACTGGTCGGCACCAAAGACACCTACAGAAATTCATCAATTTCTAGGTCTCGCTGGCTACTATCGCAGATTCATAAAGAACTTCTCTAGCATTGCGAAACCTCTTACTACATTAACCCAGAAAGGCGTGGCCTTTGACTGGGAAGCGAAACAAGAAAAGGCATTCCAGACACTAAAACAGGCCTTGTGCACCGCACCGATACTATCCCTCCCCGAAGGGATAGAAGACTTCATAGTGTATTGCGATGCGTCAAATCGGGACTTGGTTGTGTTCTTATGCAGAGAGGGAAGGTAATCGCTTATGCCTCCCGACAGCTTAAGACACACGAAGTGAACTATACGACACACGATCTTGAGTTAGGAGCAGTGGTATTTGCTCTGAAGATCTGGAGACACTACTTATACGGAACAAAGAGTACTATTTTCACCGATCACAAGAGCCTTCAACACATTTTCGATCAGAAGGAACTCAACATGCGACAACGACGATGGGTTGAGTTACTAAATCACTACGAATGCAAAATTCATTATCATCCTAGCAAGGCCAACGTAGTAGCTGACGCCCTCAGTCGAAAGGAATACACTGGTCGGAGGGTCAAATCTCTGACTATGACTATCCATTCCCACTTATCCACACAAATTAAGGAGGCACAAATGGAAGCTTTGCAACCTGAAAATATGGCGGGTGAATCCCTGCGAGGAATGGAAAAGAATCTAGAAGTTAAGGGTGGCGGAGCCTACTATCTCCTGGACCGAATCTGGACCCCGAAACATGGTGGTTTCAGAAACGTAGTCATGGCCGAAGCTCACAACTCAAGGTATTCCGTTCACCCGGGTTCAGACAAAATGTATCAGGATCTTAAGAAACTGTACTGGTGGCCTAACATGAAAGCAGAAATTGCTACCTTCGTAAGTAAATGTCTTACTTGCGCTAAGGTTAAGGTCGAGTATCAGAAACCGTCAGGATTACTACAACAACCAGAGATCCCAGAATGGAAATGGGAGCGGATTACTATGGACTTCATAACCAAGTTACCCAAGACGACAAGTGGACTCGATACCATATGGGTCATTGTCGACATATTGACCAAATCCGCGCACTTCCTACCCATCAAGGAGACTGACAAAATGGATAAGCTTACAAGAACTTACTTAAGGGAAGTAGTGCGACTGCATGGTGTTCCGATATCCATTATCTCCGATAGAGATAGTAGATTCACTTCAAGATTCTGGCAGTCACTACAAAGTTCCATGGGGACTAGGCTAGACATGAGTACAGCCTACCACCCACAAACAGACGGACAAAGTGAGAGAACGATACAAACTTTAGAAGATATGCTGAGAGCCTGTGTGATTGACTTTGGAAAGGCATGGGATATGCATTTACCCCTTGTCGAATTTTCATACAACAATAGTTATCATACAAGCATAAAGGCTGCTCCGTTTGAAGCCCTCTATAGTCGAAAGTGCAGATCCCCTCTGTGCTGGACTGAAGTTGGCGATACCCAGTTAGCTAAAGGAAGAGTTCCTGAGAGCACTCTCACCGGTCCGGAAATTATACGAGAAACGACAAAGAAGATCGTTCAGATTCGTGAACAATTGAAAGCCTCTAGAGACCGACAGAAAAGCTACGCTGACCAAAGGAGGAAACCTTTGGAATTCCAGGTAGGAGACCACGTCTTATTAAAGGTCTCACCGTGGAAGGGTTTAATACGCTTTGGAAAGCATGGGAAACTAAATCCAAGATACATAGGGCCTTTCGAGATTCTTGCCAGAATCGGCCCTGTGGCTTACAAGCTTAACCTACCGCGCGAACTTAGTAACATCCATCCAACCTTCCACGTCTCAAACTTGAAAAAATGTCTGTCCGACGAGACTCTTGTTATTCCACTCGACGAGATCGAGATCAACGAGAGCCTCAACTTTGTGGAAGAACCAGTAGAAATCATGGACCGAGAGGTCAAACAAACAAAACAAAGTCGCATACCCATCGTGAAGGTTCGCTGGAACGCCAAGCGGGGACCTGAATTCACATGGGAACGCGAAGATCAGATGAAACGAAAGTACCCTCATCTCTTTCATGTTCACTAGTATCTTTACTACTTCAAATTTCGGGACGAAATTCTCTCTAACGGGGGGATGATGTGACAACCCGATATTTCAACTCTTTGTAATCACCTAAAAGGTCAAGTATTGTAACCACTTTTGAGTTAATAAAATTAACTTTCATAATAAAATGTCCAAATTGTTCTATTTAAATTCCTTCTATGTTTAAATGTCTTTAAACCATGATCGTACGTAAAAAAACGCCCAAATCCGACTTCGTATATTGAAGTTATGATTTTTCCAAGTTCAGCTTAGCAACAGACAGCTAAAAACTCAAATCGGAGATCGAGCGACTTTTGGCCGGAATGACCTAAACGAGAATCGAAGGTCTCGTCAATGGTATTTCAGCGGTAAAAAGTCTGGCAAAAACCGACGTCAGATAAAGAAGTTATGAATTTTTGAAGAAATTCCTTAAACACGATGAGTTATAAAAATAAATAATAAAAATAATTTTGGAATTAGCCAACGGAGTCTAAACGAAAGTTGTAGAGCGTAGTGTCACCTACGCGTGGATATAAAGACCATCGAAAACGGAGTTCGTATGAAGAAGATATGATTTTTTTGAAGTTTATTAAATAAATTATATATTTATTTAATTCAAAAATCCGGTATTATCCGAAGAGGACTCAGCGTCCTCATCCGAGGTACGCGCTGCGTACCCCTGTACGCCCTGCGTACCCGAGGGCCTTGGCCTCTGATCGTCCACGTCGCCTTATGCGAGGCTGCCGACCCGTCCGACCCGCCAGACTGATCCGTCCCATCTGAAGCCGAGGCAGTCGAGGCTTCGGTCATGCATGACATACGCGTACGCCCTGCGTACGAGGCTTCTCATACCCCCTATAAATAGCATGCAAAGGCTTCCGAAAAACTTGCTCATTTCTCTCCTTTCTCTCACGATATTGCCTCGTTTTCCGTGCCTGTTCAAACCCGAAGCTCTGGTCTTTTTGCTCAAGTCCCGAGGGTCGATTTTACTCCCGAGATTCCCGAGAATCCCGAGAAAAATCCGTTTCCCGAGAAGAAACTCTGCTCGGTTTTCCATCTCGCTATCTTCAAACTTTCAAGTGAGTTCATACCCCTTAATTTACCTTTTAAATGTTCTATAAATTCTTTTATATGCTTTCAAAGGGGGGGGGGGGATTACAAGTAAAACACACGAGTATTATCGTGTGTTACATAAAGAACTATTTTATATGCTTTTATATATCCAAATCATATGCGATTTACAAACTTTATAAGGAACTTTCATATATATAACATATGTTAAACTAGCATTCTATCTTTTGAAATATAAATTGTTGTAATGCATGTATAAACTAAACTTTTCTTAGATTATATGTATACTTGTCTATCTTAGACTCTACACTAAAAATCTATGCTTTCATAACAAATGATTCCTTTTCTAGGTATTTCTAAACAAACGAGACACACTTTTAGAAAACTATAATAGGTATAGTTTTACGAACAAATTTATAACTCTTATGTACTAGAAATATGAATTTCAAGAAGTCACTTTCGTATACAATAACAAACGTAGCATTTTAACAAATACATCTATTTTTATACCACGGTTTTGTGAGACACTAACTTCACGTACGTTCGAGTACACATTTCAAGTCCTGTATTATATACCAGAATCCCTTGGAGGGGGAGCATGGTGTTTGTGTATAGATCTATACGGGCTTGACAACCCGCGCCCTGACTGTTAGCTGCAGTCCACCGTTTGGGGTGACAAACGTCATAACATTCCAACGCCTGAAGAACGTTGTGTATAGGCATTCCGAGTCAATAGTATGGTTATAAAACTCACATGGGGTATTAAAAATGCATTGATTTACAAGGTTTTCAAAACACATTGGTTATTTTACACTTACATACATTTTAGAAACAAACATTGGTCTTGAGTGAAGGCTACTTTTATACTAGTAGAAAATATAGGATTTTCTAAACACAAACAAACAAAGACAAAACATTTCATTTCATACAAACATTGTCACTTAAATACTTATGAATCTCACCAGCTTAAATGTTGATCTACTCTTTCAAAATTACTTGTATGTCCCAGGAAATCAGTAATTTCAGGTATCATTATGTTTTTGATGAAGGGATGCTGCGGCACCAGTTTAATCTCGTATTTTGACATCATATTGTAATTGGTTTTGAACATGTAACTTTTGACAAATGTAAACTTTCAATTATATATATGATGGTTGTATTGCTTTCTTTGCTATGTATTCATTTGTTACGTTACCACATGAAGTCATCCGCCCCCGAATGTTTCCGCCGTTCAGGTTTGGGGGTGTGACAAAAGTGATGAAAAATAGAAAAATGTGAATGAAGAGAAAAAGTTGAAAGGTGATTCAGGAATCTATTGTCATTATTGCAATGGTGCGAATCATTTCGCAGCTGACTGCATGTTGCGAAAGAAATAAGAGAAGAAAGAAAAGGTCAAAGATGAAGCATACTACTCCAAGAAGATTGAAGAATTACATGCTAAGACCAAAGGAGTGTCATTGGTTGCTAAGGGAGAAATTGCTGAAGAAGAAAGTGGAACTTATCAGATCTGGTCTTCTGGATCTGATGATGAGGAAATGAGGCATCCCACACATGGAGCAATGTTCGCAAGTTTTGAGGATTGCGAAGAGAACATTTCAGGGAGATGTTTTGTGTCTAAATCCACTGACAAGTCACCCATGACAACCAAGGTACGTGCAATTCTTGAATCTTTTAATATTCCTTTATCTGCTTATGATGCTGAAATTGTTTCATTTGATGATACTGTGGCTTATTTTGATTCTGTTATTGTGTCTGCTAGTAATGAAGCTAAGAAATTAAATGTGCAACTTAGTGAGACACGAAAGGATTTAGAAATAAAGAAGAGCAGAGTTGAAAAATTGGAAATGCAAGTCAAAAATATAGATTGTGATAGGAATAATCTTACTAACAATGTTAGGTTATTACTAGCACAGAGAAACATATATTGTAATTCTGCAAACCGATTATATGCAAAATTAACAGCTTTACATCATTCTTCTGATATTAGCAAAGAACAACATAGGAAACTTTTGCCTTTTCTTGAGTATGAACGTGAAAAAGTTGATGTTGTTTCTTATGATTGCGAAAGCATAATTGCTCAATTTGACAAAATACCTGATGATAGATATTCATATGGTATTGTCAAAATTGATGAATTTCTGAATGCTGATGAGTTGGTTAACATTGTCAATGAAAGTTTGACAAAGAGTGAACAAGTGAAAATCACAAAGAAAACTGAAAATTCAACTCTTGCCTCACAGTTGAATTATGCTGATATTGATGAAAATTCTGAGAATGTAAGTGAAATCAGTGAAATAGAAGAAGAAGAAGAAGAAGAGGTTGATTGTTCTCAATTGTCAATCATTAATATCACATCTAAGATCAAAGGTAAAGAAATAATAGTTGATTCAATAGTAGAGGATGAAATTGATAAACCTTCAACTTCGCAACATTGTATGTTTGATAATGTGGAAGTTGAAAGCTGGAAATCTGATGACACAGATGTAAATAAAGAAGAAAAGAAAGTTTCAACTGAAACACCTCAAAGGGTTGTAGTTGATCAAGTGTTTGAAAATACAAAAGAATTTGATAAAATTTTAAATGATAAAGGCGCACATTATTTGGAAACCAACACTGGTATATCCAAATTTTGTATGTACTGATAAAACCATTTTTCCAAATCAAGTTTTTGTCACTACTGGAAATGCTGAGAAATTTCTTCCTGAGTTTTTGTCACTACGTGGGTGTTTTTTCTCAGGTTGAAATCTGAAGTTGCTCAAACGATGATTGATTTTATCAAAAAGATTGAAGTTAGTCTGAAGAAGAATGTACGGAAAATTAAAAGTGATAATGGTTCTGAGTTTAAAAATCAAACTCTTGACATTTTTCTCACAAGCAAAGGCATTTCGCATAATTTTTCATCACCATATACGCCACAACAAAATGGTGTAGTTGAAAGAAGAAATCGATATCTATGCGAAGCTGCCAGAACCATGTTAACATATGCGAATCTTCCTCAATATCTTTGGGCAGAAGCTGTGTCCACAACATGTTTTACTCAGAATCGATCATACATTCATCGAAGATTTAATGTTACTCCATATGAAATAATCAATAATCGGAAACCTAATGTAAAATTCTTTCATGTTTTTGGTTGCAGGTGCTTTATCATGAATTTAAAAGATAATTTGTCCAAGTTTCAAGCTAAAGCTGATGAAGGCATCTTCTTAGGATATTGGCAGAATTTAGTTGCATACAGAGTGCTAAATAAACGAACAAGAAAAATTGAAGAAACTTTCAATTTAACATTTGATGATTATTATCTTAAACAAATTGATAGTAAATTCGATAATAAACCAATACTTGTGGATTCAAATACTTCAATTGATAATTCTGAAATCAATGATTTTGATTATGACTTAATTTTTGGAATTCCTGACAGGGACATTGATGCAGAAAATAATGCTCCTGATAATCAAACATCAGAATCCTCAAAACATACTGATGAATCAACGATAACTTGTGAAAGCACACCAGATGTTCATAGGGAACAAGAACATCAAATTGAAGGGGAGCCTTCGCAAAATCAACAAGAACATCAAGTTGAGGGGGAGCCTTCGCAAAATCAACAAGAATATCAAGAAGCAGATCATGTTGAGGGGGAGCATGATGAAACAGAAACAATTAATCTTGATAATAATGAAGAATTTCATGAAGTTAATGATAACTTTTCTGTTGCAGGATCTGAAAATGAAGATATGTATGAAGATGCACCATTAGAATTTGATCCAAATTTTCCACCACTCGAGAAATGGACACGAAATCATCCAAAAGAACAGGTAATTGGTAATCTACAAGAAGGTGTGTTGACTAGAGCTCAACTTCGTGCGAAAAATGAGGTATTGAATGCAAACCAAGAACTTTGTATGTTTAATGTTTTTATTTCGCAAATAGAGCCAAAAACTGTAAAGAATGCTATGGAACACTCAGATTGGGTTGTTGCTATGCAATCTGAATTG
Organism: Lactuca sativa; assembly: GCF_002870075.4. NCBI lineage: Eukaryota > Viridiplantae > Streptophyta > Magnoliopsida > Asterales > Asteraceae > Lactuca > Lactuca sativa. The sequence goes on from NC_056626.2 coordinate 90,357,798, forward strand.
GCTAAATTTGAACGAAACAAGGTTTGGAGATTAGTTTCTAAACCTTCTGATGTTTCAGTTGTTGGACTAAAATGGATTTTTAAAAATAAAACCGACAAAGATGGCAATATTATTCGAAATAAAGCAAGACTAGTGGTAAAAGGTTATTCGCAACAAGAAGGCATTGACTATGAAGAAACATTTGCACCTGTTGCAAGACTTGAAGCAGTTCGCATATTTTTAGCATATGCAGCTCACAAAGACTTTGATGTTTATCAAATGGATGTTAAATGTGCATTCTTAAATGGAAAACTTGAAGAAATAGTGTATATTGAACAACCACCAGGATTTGTAAACAGTGATTATCCTGATCATGTGTATGTCCTTGACAAAGCTGTATATGGGTTAAAACAAGCACCAAGGGCCTGGTACGCAACACTTACAAATTTCTTGAAACAATCTAAATTTAAAATAGGATCAGTTGACCCTACATTATTTCGCAAGAAAGTTGGGTGTCATCTAATGCTTGTTCAAATTTATGTTGATGATATTATCTTTGGTTCAACTGATCTAGCATTGTCAATTGAATTTGAAAATTTAATGAAAAGTCAGTTTGAAATGAGCATGATGGGAAAAATTAATAATTTTCTTGGTTTAAATATAAGACAGAACAGAGAAGGAATCTTAATCAATCAAGAAAAATATACGAAGAACTTGCTTGAAAAGTTTGGAATGATAAATAGCACAAAGCTTAGAGTACCTATGGCAGTAGGAACAAGACTAACTCCTTCGTTAGATGCTCCTGCTGTTGATCTGACATTGTATCGTAGCATGATAGGGTCTTTATTGTACTTAACTGCAAGTAGACCTGATATTATGTTTTCGGTTTGTTGTTGTGCTAGATATCAAGCTAATCCAAGAGAGCCTCATTTGACTGCAGTGAAAAATATTTTTCGCTATCTAAAGGGAACTGTTTCTTTAGGACTTTGGTATCCTGCGAAAACAGGATTCTTCATTCAAGCTTTTTCAGATTCCGATCTAGGAGGATGTACTTTGGATAGAAAAAGTACGACTGGTGGATGTCAACTATTGGATGGAAAGCTAGTGAGCTGGCAATCAAAGAAACAGACTTGTGTGGCTATATCAACCGCTGAGGCAGAATACATATCTGCGGCTGCTTGTACTTCGCAAATTATTTGGATTCAGAGTCAACTTCGTGATTATGCAATAAACATGAAAAAGATTCCTTTGTATTGTGATTCACAAAGTGCAATTCGCATTTGTCACAATCCAGTGCAACATTCAAAGACAAAACACATTGCTCTTCGATATCATTTTATTAAAGATCATGTGGATGATGGGAATATTGAAATTCATTTTGTCAAAACAACTGAACAACTTGCTGATATTTTTACAAAACCTCTTGATGAAAAATCATTTGTTCGAATTTTAGCAGGTTTGGGGATGATTAATGCGAATTCCCTTTCGTCAACACAAGAATAAAAGTTTTGTTCAGCAGCTAAAAGTCAAAATCATTCAGAGGTTACTGTTCATTCAGAGGCTTCGCATGGCTTCGCAACCACATCTTTTCGCATCTGAGCTCATAATCACTACGGTAAGGTTTACGCATACTGTTTTATTTTTGAAAAATCAAAAATCCAAAAAGATTTTATTTTATTTTTATTTTTGAAAAATCAAAAATCCAAAAAGATTTTATTTTTGTTCTTTATTTTTGAAAAATTAAAAATACAAAAAGATTTTATTTGTTTTGTTATTGCATTTTGAAAAATTCAAAAATCACAAAAATATTTTTGTTTTCTTTGTTCTTTACACTGTGTGTTGAGAATTTAATACAGGGTTACAATGCGAAGAGGACATACATTTGTGTTTCTATGGGAAGATATTAAATTTCTTTTATAAACTAGTTAGGATGTCCCTAGAAGCATGCTGTTGTATGTAGACCTCAAGCCTCGAATGATTCTATGTGTGAGAAATGAAAGCCTTGATGAAATTCTCTCATGAAAATTTCTAACCAACAAGGCTTGTATTCGCATAAATCAACAAGAGCTACTTACTCTTCTCAAACGAGTTAAGAGTTTTCTGTTTTGTCCAAATATAACAGAGGTACACTTCGATTCTTAACCAATCTTTTTAAACCAAACAGTTCTTACAATCCAATTTTTTTTTTGAAAAGATTTGTCCTTGAGGTCTTTGGTCAAACCAATCAAAACCTAGACAAATCACAACTCTGTGTTTACGATCTAACATCATGAGTCCGTGATGAAAGTGAAACCCACAATTCATACACCTTTAAGGAATTGACGGGGAACTTTGTTCCAGTTTTTTACGAAATCTTTGTTTCAGTATCAGAAATTTCGAAACTTCAAATCATATTCAATTCGCATGTGTGGTCTTGATCAAATATTTACAACCAAAAATATTTGTTACCCAACAAGATCCAAAACAAATTTTCTTTTAAATATGATTTCAGTGTAAGTTTCATTCGCAAATTTTTGTCATGATAAATATTTTTCACAAGCCAACTTGTCACTGACTACACTGGTCAAACAAGTAATTTCATTTACAATTTTTCACCTTATGTTAAGGATGATATGTAATGAAATTTCAAACCAACCCAAAATACCTTTTAAAAAGAATCCCTTTGATACTTCTTTACAAGTATTCGATTGTAATTCACGGGAAACTACACAAGCAGTTAATTATCTCTCTTGATGATTAACGAAGCAACCTTTGCCTGAGGTTTTTCTGCATTCAGGTCAAATTAATTTTTTTTTGACATCACAACATTCCAAAATTTCATGATTCTTATCTCATTTTATTGACACAATGCACACACGAAATCCTTGAGGTTCTGAGTAAAACCAACTCAGACTGATGATTTCGCAAGTCTGGCATATGACTTCACTTTAAATCCCAAAAGTGAAAGAGCCTTGCTTCCATGCGAAGGGTTTTACCGGTTCGGATTCTATAACGGATACATGACAGGCTGTATACTCAAAATGGTTGGTATTCTATCCGGTTTTCGAGGAGATGTGACAGTTACTTTTTGAAGCGTAGTAATCTTTTACCGTCATGATCCGAGATTCAAGGTGCCACGTCGGATAGCATTAAATGTATCCCGCTTTAATTTCAATTCAATTTTGAGTAACCTATAAAAGGGGGCTCAAGAACACTGTCTACGGTTACGCAAACAAGAATTCTCACAAAACTTCAAAGCTTTCATCTTGATCCAATCTTCAAATTTCTTTCAAACCCTAACAATGGCAGCCACAAATTCCAACACTGATGAGGTCCTTTCTCAATCACTTATGAAGATTCAAAGCACTAATTACCAAGTTGATCCCAACGTTTCTGCGTATCCAGAAGATCTGAAGATGCTTATCGTGGCTTTGAAACGATCACCGTTATCAACTGCCATGTTCCGATCATTCCCAGCTCCGATGGTATGGCTATCTCGTGCTGCTTCCACGGCTTCTTACAATCACACGGCGGATGTGATTACTTTTAGTCTCATCAACAACAAAAGGGTTAAATTGTCAAAGAATTTGTTCGCGGAGTTCTTGCAGATTCCAAACAACCCTCCCTTTATTAAATCTGTAAATTCTCAGATCATTCATATGTTTAATGAGATGGGACATCAACCAGAGTTAGAGAAGATCAGTGACTTCAGGAAGTCGGGATTGCCATGCATATGGAATTTTCTTTTTGGCATTTTTCTACGGTGTCTTACCGGAAGATCAGTCGGCTTGAATAGAGGAAGAGTCGAAGTTTATGCCATGGTAATGGGTATCTACTATGACATCAATGTCGATTATGCAACTCAACTGTGGAAAGAATTTGTGAAAAGCCTGGAAAACACAACTTCGGAGAAGGGGATATCTTTTGCAAGATACTGGAGTTTAATTTTGGAGAAAGTATACGAGAAAGAAGCCATTCCAATCATGACAGATGTTGAAGTTGCTGAATTTTCCTTCTACCAATTTCCCAAAGTTGTTGAAGATGATGAAGCCATTTTTACTCATGTGGCTCGTATTCTGGATGCGATGCTTCGCAAAGTTTCTCCCACTCACAAAGTGTTGGTGAGATATTTGTGAAACATTGATACAGCTGCTCAGACTGGAGTGTTACCAGATGTTGCTACACCATCGAAGAAGAAGAAGGTGAGCAAGAAAAGTGCGAAGGGTTCATCCTCACCCATTGTACAAGATGAAGTTGTTCCAACCGCGGAAACTTTATCTAAATCGAAGAAGGAAATTTTACCTTCCAAGTCTGGGGTTTTGAAGCAAATTCACAAAGCGGAAGTGAGTAGTAAAGGAGTTACTATTCGCACTATTCCCGCCCCAGTGTCTCTAGGGAAGAAACGCCAACGGGCAGAAGATGTGGCGAAAGACATGCAAAGAACGATGGTTAAGAAGAGGAAGATGGTGATTCGCAATGAATCATCAGATGAAGAAGTTGTCCCAGAAACTCCACCTGTCACAACTGTGGTAAACGTCTCTTTACCACTCATTTCAACTTCGCAAATTTCTACTACCATTTCCAAATCACTCGAAATAGTTCTTACCAAGTCAGTTTCTGAGGAGGTACCTATTCCGAGTGTTGCATCCACAATACAAACATCCTTACCTATTACCACATTATCCACAGCTTCATCCATCTTTGATCATGCCCTTCAAAATCCATTTACCACACTTTTTCCATCCCAATCTCCTGAAAATCCTCCAACTTCGCAACAAATGTCTAATCCTGAAGTCGAAGAAGGTGCTTTTGGAGGAATTCTAGACGACATTTCTTTTGATTCATACGAAGAAGATATTCCTGATCATATGCTAATGACAGGAAAGCAATTTAAAATACTGAATCAAAAGTTGAAGGCTATTATCCAATCCCAAGCCGATTCCGGGAGAATGTCTTCAATCTCAGCAATGGAGGTGGATGTCATGATTAAAGGAGCTGAGAAAAGAATTATGGAGAAAGTAGATCAATCTGATAAAAATAACGAACTTAGAGTGCAAGCACAAGGGAATAATTTTAAGTTTGCAGTTCAAGATCTTAAAGCTGCTACAAAAGAACGACACGTTGTTTTTGTACAAGACGTCAAGAAAGTTCGTGAGGATGTCAACTTCAAAATTCAGGAATTGAAGTCTGAACTTGCGAAGGATCTTCAACAAGTGCATACGAGACAAGAAGATCTTCAAAAGCAAATTATGGAAATTTCTTCTCAACTCCAAAAGCTCAATACTATTCCTGTTATTGAAGATCAGAAAGCTGCCACAATGGAGAAGTTTGATCACTTGATCAAATTAGTTACTGAGCTTAAATCAGCTGTTTCGCATTCATCATCTTCGCAAATCATTACTCCTGAATTCTTGACTCTAAAGATTAACACTTTAGAACAAGCTATTCAAAAGGCTCTTGCTCCGCTTTCAAATTTCACTTCTTTACTTCCGAAGAGTGCTCCACCTGTTTTCACTGGGGTGCAAGGGGGAGAGAAAAGTCGAAGCAAAGAAGATGAGGCTAAAACAGTGGGAAAAGTGATTTCGACTCAACTGGTAGCTACTCTTCCCATTTCTACAAAACCGATTTCTTCAACAACAATCACCACAAAAACAATTTCCAAGGGAATTGTTATTGGAGAAAGCGAAGGAGGTTCAAGCTCAAAACCTCAGAAAGATGCAACAGGAAAAGGAAAAGGCATCTTGTATGAAAAGTCGAAGGAGGAGTTAAAAGCTGATGCTGAGGCTGAATTGGAGAGGATGAGACAGGTTCAGAGCATCATGAGACAAAGGGCAAGTGATCCTCCCTTCATGAACAAAGGAGATCCTGCTAAACTTTACTCTTACGAAACTATAGAGTCGAAATTTGTAGGAAGGGAGATGTATGAGTTCGAGAAGAAGCCTAAAAGAAGTTACGATATTGCGAACTCAGATCATTGTCAGCTGGACTTCCCAATTAATGAAATGTTGTTCATCACAGCTCAATACAAGATCAGTGAAAAATTTGATAATCCAGATGACTACACTAATATAAAAATCAGATTTCATGTTGTTCTTGGGAAGAATCCAGATGAAGTTTGGTCTCTGATGAAGATCAAGAAGGTGCTTACAATAAAGAAGGATGTTTTGTTTGAAAACATGCTTCAAAATTTTTGGTATTTTGTCATCAGAGCTGACAACAAAGAATATGACTTCACAGTTGCTGATTTTCATTGATGAACTACAATGATATAATTCAAGTAGCTCTAATTCTGAAGCATATGGAAGAAAACAAACTCAAAGGCTCTGAGACATATGTGTTTAAAGTTGGATTCGCACATGTGAAGACATTTATTGATAACTATTTTGATTGTCTTGCACTTACTGATGAAGAATTGGCAAAGTTGCTAGGAAGAGAAGTTAAAGTTCCTTGGGAAGATACCTTGTCACAATCTGCATTGGCAAAATATGTTGTGGGTGAGATATGCCTTAAACCTTTTGGCATGGTGTTTTCTGGAAGGGACACTAATGGAAAACCAAAGAAATTCTTATTAAAAGCTTCAGAGATTGAAAGATACAATTCTTCGCAATATACGCACTTCATTGTACGTATGAACAATTGCAAGAAAAATAACGAAGGTGACAAGAAAGACTTGAAGAAGGTGATCTCCTGGTATGGAGAAGTGCAAAGAACAATTCATTCTGCAATTCAAAAGCTTTTGAGTTGAATTGCATCGACTGTTTACAAAGGGGGAGAATGTAGATGTATGTTGTAAAAGTCGAATAGAGTGTATTGTAATGATTCGCATTTGTATGTTATTTTACTAAGTCAATTTTGCATGCGAAGTGTAGTATGCGAAGTGTCAATGTATAGACTTAGTATATTTTTTGTTTGCTCCCTATAAATAGGGACTTAGGCTTGAAGTAGACATATGATATCGAGACACAATATCTCTCTTCAGCTTACTTTGTAATCAGTCTTAATAAAAACGAGATATGATTAATATTTACTCCTTGTGTTCATCATCTTTCATCATTCAAATCTATTGTTTCTTTTCTTAATTCTCGATAACAATTCTATTCAACGTGCTTTAGCCACTTGTACATTCGCATGTGGTTTTTTTTTTGTTGTATATATACTCCTTTTTCCAGCCTAAAATCGTAGATGGACTATGTCCATCTGCGATTTCCTCTCTATTCACCTGTGATTTTGCGATTTTTTTTACTACAAAATTAATAGAGTTTGACTACAAAACAACCTTATTATATATAAACTTTTTCAAAAAATAATCATTTTTTTTTGTTATTTCTTTGGAAAATTTGCTTAAAACGTCTCTAAAAAAATGAATAAATATTTGGTTTGCGTTGTAACTGACGGGAAATGGAAAGAGAGAAAGTTTCTCTAAAAAAGATAGTGAAAAAAAAAAAACTTTTTTATACAAAATAGCTACGAAATCGCAGATGGAATGTACAAAATCACAGATGGAAATGCGAAATCACAGATGGACTTAATCCATCTGCGATTTTAAGAACTAATTTTGTAATTTGGGTTTTTTTGGCTATTTTTCACAAAGTAATTAATATATTTGGCTAAATTTACAATTTTCTAAAAAAAATGTTTGGCTAAAAGAAAAAAACTTTTAAAACAATTTCTATTTAACCCTTAAAAAAATGAGATTTTAAAAAGTAGAATTTATATCTTTTCTAAACTCTTTATGAGTTTTTGAATTGTAAAAATCAATATTACCTTAAAATACATTTAAGCTAAGAAAACATTTAAAAGAAAAAAAACAATTTATTGACTTTTTCTCACCACAAAAACTAATTCAAACACTTTTTTAAAAACTACTTTTTCTACAATCATAAGTCAATAAATCAGTTTTGTCTAAAAGTCATTATGATGATGAACATGAAACCCCAAACACCCTCTATGTCTGTATGATTTCTGAATTACTGTTGATGTCGTCCAAAATGGGGTTCATACGAAGGTCTATCACGAACAAACAGAACATTGATTGAATTTTCTTAATTCTTAACTTTTATGAAATATAAAAAAAAATTATAAATCTAAGAAATTAACTTTCACATTTGTAATAAATCAATATAAGAACCCTAGAATGTCTTTCTTCTAAAAATGATGTACAACTTAAGTCAATATGAATACCCTAAAATACATTTCTTCTACATATGGTGCAGGCTAGTTGTGCATATCTCATCAAATTGTCTATGTTTGAGAATAATTTGAAGGCAATCATGGACCTTTCAAGTTTAAATATTCATTTTGGAAGTGAATTAAAATACTTAAATATGGGAATTCACTATGTATCTGATTCTAATTCTTTAACCTTAAAACAAGTCGTTTAGTGACCTTCATCTCGCAAATATTTATAGGGATAATGACTTGAAAGGGTAACGAACTTTCGATTTTTTTCACATTTAGTCATTAAACTTTTTTTCGTTATCTATTTGCCATTGAACTATTGAAATTGTTCAGATTTTACCCTTATGACCCGTTGTTACCAGTCATAAGGGTAAAATCTGAACAGTTTCAATAGTTTAGTGGCAAATAGATAACGAAAAAAAAATTTAGTGACTAAATATGAACAAAATCGAAAGTTTGTTTCCCTCTAAAAATTTCAATGACTAAATGTGAACAAACTTCCTCTTGTATTATGTTTTAGCAAATTATTTATTTTTGTTAAATTGTAGCAACATTTGTTGATGAAGAGATCTATGTAATAAAAAAAAAAGAAAAACAAAACAAAACCCTGAAAATATATTTAACAAAAACAAAAAAAACCGAAACCAAAATAAAAAACCAATGGTTTGACATTTTCCAAAATAAAAAATCAAAATTTCCAATCTGATTTTGGTTTTACAAAAAAATGAACCATTCTCACTGATGTGAATTATGATCATTGGTTTGGCATGCAGAATTTGTGACATCCCATGAATATGTAGTTACAACATCGTCTGAACTCGTAATTCATAGTAAGGGGTTAGAGTATCATCGCATGAATACGTAGTTACAACATCGCCTGAACTCGTAATTCATCACCTACAGGTTATGGGCATCCTGGTGTTTCCACAGGGTTGTCTAGAATAGTCCGTGGTCGCCATCTATACTCTGGTAGATGACTACATCGCCACATTGCCGATTAAGGTTATGGTATCTGCTTTCATCCTACATCACCTATTTATCATGTCACACCCCCAAACCAAGGATGGCGGAAACGTCCGGGGGTGGAGGACTTCATGTAGAGTATCACAACAACGAGTATAATAGTGCTCAAAGTAAACACAACCATCACAAATATAATTGAAAAAGTTACATCAAAGTATATGTTTACATGATTCACATCAATTACATTATGATACAAAATGAACTGTTTGACGAATTATCGTCCCATCCTCAAAACGTTGTTGATTTCCTGTTTCACTGAATTCCTGAGAATACAAGTAGTTTTGAAAAAAAAATGTCAACACAAAGGTTAGTGAGTTCATAAGAAATTTCGTTAGAGAAGTAAACCGTTTTCCTTGTAAAAGCGTTAGAATATGTATCCAGAAAATCTGATATTTTCTTTAAAATCTGTGTAATGTAGTCTTGTAACCGAAGGCCAAAATGTATAAGTAACCTCTCTTACTAATAGAAAATGATATGTGTTTAAATCGACATAAACACGCTTGAATTAAATGAAATTCCCGTAAATTCTTATGTTTGTTAATACTTTATGTATATGTAGTCCTAAATCCCAGTACCGAGAAATAACAAGTATTGGCCATACTTAAAGATATAAATGTGGTTTCAAATGATGTGTAGTCGTAAATACAAAAACCAAAAGTGTACAGTAATATCTGTACTTATTGACATAAAAAGTGATTTTAAATCGACATAAAACCCATTTAGGTTTTATAAAAATCCCATAAACTTTATGTATTGTTATCTCCCTACGTGAGTCGCTATAACTATACTATGACTGAATGAACCTGCCACGACGTTTCTCAGGCGTCGCGAAACTGAAATGACATTTGTCATCCTTAGACCTGCAGGTCCCACTGTAGCTAGCAGCAAGGTGTGGGGTGTCAAACCCAATATAGATCTATACACAACTATCACGTTCTCCCTCCAGGAGACTTTGATTATAACTACCAGGAATTAGATCCCGCACTCGGACGTACGGAAAGAGATTGTCTCACAATTTAGGTTGACAAGTTTACGTGTGGTGTGCGTGAGTGTAAAACCTTTTTGTATGGATGTACCCTTTTTGTACGACTGTGTTATGTGATGAATCATAAACTATACCTATTATATTTTATCCAAAACTTTTTTAATATATAAGAACTCGTTTATGAAAATGCATTAGTGTTATGAATCCATTAAACTATGCTTATTATAGCTTAATATACGTGTTCTAAATGAATGAATAATCTTATCATGAATGACTAAGTTTCAGTATATGATGATAATCTAACAAGGAAACACATTCAATAATTAGAACTTATGGTATTACGCTTTGCTCAACATAATACAAAGTGTTATGAAATTTATATGTTGTTAACTAAATTTAACCTTTCTGTGTTGTTTTAGAAAAGTCATAGAAAAATCATACGAAGTCGAAAACTAAATCCGTAAATTCTGAGAGTTCCAAAAATGTGTCTAGTTTACTCATAATTTTTATCATGATTTTTAATGATCTACAACTTGGGTGAAAAAGTCCATAATAACGGACTGGTACGGTTTGGTATTTGAAATGAAAGGCAGTTTTGTAAAAATCACCATAAACTGTAGAAAAATCGTATGGAGATGTGCAAGTAGTCATTTTAAAGCTAAGAACTTGAACTACTTTCACCTTGTACAGTTTTGAAAACAAAAATGTTTAAGTTGCCCAAAACAGTCCATGAATGGAGTTGAACTTTTCTGATGAAGGCTGTTAGAAAAGTTTAGTTATGTTCTTGGTGTTTTAACTTGTATTCCCCCCCCCCCCCCCCTGAAAACTTGAGAAAACATGAAAATGTAGGGGTATGAACTCACCTTGACTGATTTCAGAAGATGGATGATGGAGAAAAGAAGTTTTCAACTCAAGAACACTTGGGAGGTGCTTGAAGATTTGAGGAGCTAACAACAAATATAACGATATTTGTGTAACAAATCAATGATTTGAGTAGAATGATGTGTAATAATCACAAGGAGGATGTTAATACTTACCAAAAGTAGAAGAAAAGTTTGGAGTATAGCCTTGAATCTCGAATTTTTAGAGAGAGGAAGTGAGAGAGAAGATATGTTTGATCTTGGGTGGAAGAATGAGAAAATGAGAGAAGTGTGACGAGAGAGGAGACTTTTCTAGCATTTGACCAATTGTGAGGTTGGAAAAAGGTGGGAAAAGTACGATGAAGTGACTAGGTAAGGACTGATGGTGAATAGTGACATGGAGTGGGTATGGGAGTGGTTGCTTGTGTCATAAGGTAAAGCAAAGTCAACACTCCACCTCAATTATTCACCCACTAGATTTTATTATTTAAATAAGGATTTTCATGAAAATATGATTAAATTATGAATATTTAGGGTTTATTATGTTAAAATACGAGTTTGAGTGAAAATCCCGCGTTAAAATCTCGAAAAACGAGCTTAAAATGTTAAAAATATTGAAAATGGGTGAAAAGCGTCAAAATCCGAAGTCTGGCCGGAGGTTCGGTCCTCTGATGCAAAGAACCAAGAGGAGAGAAAGAAGGACCGAGAGAGGGAAGGAAGGACCGAGAGAAGGGGAAAGGACCGGGAGCAAAAGAGAGGACCGAAAGTGCCAGAAGAAGGAACCGAGAGCGAGGCTCGGTCTCGGTGGCCACAAGCGAGGTTTGGTTCGAGAGTCTCGACTTTTCTAGTTTCGGCCCGAGAGGCTTCGCCCTTTCTAGTTTCGCCCCGAGAGGCTTCCATGTCTCGGTTTCGGCTGTCAGCTAGGGTCTCGGCTGCTTAGGGTTTCGGTTGCCTAGGGCTTCGGCTCCTTAGGGTTTCGGCTCCTTGAGAGGTTTCGGTTCCTTAGGGTTTTGGCTCCTTGAGAGGTTTCGGTTCCTTGAGAGGGGTATCGGCTCCTCAAGTCTGTTTTTCTTGTTTTTACCCCGTTTTAAGCTGTTTTTGACCCGGTTAAGGGTCGGGATGGCCCGAAAGACTATAAAAAGTTTAAGGAACTTTTGAGAGAGGTTTGGGAGAGATTTCACATTCTTGGAGAGATTTCTCATACAAAGAGAGATTTGGGAGAGATTTCACATTCTTGGAGAGATTTCTCATACAAAAAGAGATTTGGGAGAGATTTCACATTCTTGGAGAGATTTCTCATACAAAGAGAGTTTTGGGAGAGATTTCACATTCTTGGAGAGATTTCTCATACAAAGAGAGTTTTGGGAGAGATTTCACATACTTAGAGAGATTTGGGAGAGATTTCACATTATTGGAGAGATTTCTCATACAAAGAGAGTTTTGGGAGAGATTTCACATACTTAGAGAGATTTGAGAGAGATTTCACATTATTGGAGAGATTTCTCATACAAAGAGAGTTTTGGGAGAGATTTCACATACATATAGAGTTTTGGGAGAGATTTCACATACTTAGAGAGATTTGGAAGAGATTTGACATACGTGGAGAGATCTAGGAGAGATTCTAAATAGAGAGATAGAGTGAATACGATTGAGAGAGGTTTTGTGTGTGGCATTTGTGAGTGTTCGGCTTCGCCACGCAAGGTCCGCAAACCCTGTTAAGCCTTGTTTAAGGATCTTACACACTCCCGATGAGTATGCAACATTGTTTGATCGGTTTGGCTCGCTACGTACCACAGTTTTAGGTTAAGGAGATCTAGATGTTCGCACTTTTTGATTTATGATCTCTCATTAGAATAGCGAGTTGTTTAGTATTTACCTAACATAAACTCTAGTACTCACGGGCAAATTGAGTCGAACGGTTTGATTTGTTGACTTTAGTTGACTTTGACTTGACTGAAAATTGACGGTTGTCACACATGATCATCTATTTACCTAATTATCATCACCTATCTCTCATCATTTTATTTCATCACACACCAACTATTTCATCTACCCATGTTTCATCCGCAACATATTTGTAGATATAAAATAAATATACCATTTAAATCTTTTAAAACATGTATAAAATCGTTCATCCAGCATATACAACAAGTATTCAAATAATATGCACACATAGCACGCAATTTATATAAAATATTTCATATCTATGTGTAAGATGAAAGTAACTATATATACCATAAAAATCCCATAAATGCTTCCTAACTTCAAACCCCAAGGTTTACTCTACTAAAGCTTCGTATTCTCGGCTCTTTGGACCTAGAAGGGTCCAGATTCCTAACTTCAAACCCCAATGTTTACTCTACTAAAGCTTCATATTCACGGCTCTCTGGACCTAGAAGGGTCCAGATCTATAACACAAACTTGCAAGAGGGGTTTGAGACATTCAAAACCCCAAAGATGAAGTGATTCAAGCCCTAACCCCAAAATGGAATCTACACAATAGGGAAGGAAAGGGGTTCATTTTTGTACCTCGGAATGAAGCTCCTTGCTTGAATAACTCAGAACAATAACCTTCCTTGGTCCCTCTTGCTCGAACTCTTCTCATTTCTTGCAAAATCACACCAAAAAGCTCAAGATAACTCTTCCTCTCACTCTACACACTCAAGCTCGCTAGGGTTTCTAAGGTCAAACCTTGAAATATGATAATGTTTAAAACAAACTCAGCATCAGCACATATCTCAGTATCAGCACCAGCGTGTCAGCAGCTAAGTTTGTATTAGTTTAGCTTATTCAGTGCATTGTAACAAATCTTGTATTTATTCTGTTTCCATAGTTAGCTTAATTAGTTAGCATCGTATCCCTGATTTGTAGGGATTGTTTAGAATAGCAGTATATATTATCTTGTATAGGTTTGTGAATGGTTACACCTTTTACAAACCCTAATCGCTGCTTTGTGCACACGGTAATCTCTTTGTGAGATTATCTTTCTTAGTGAAAGTTTCTCTTCGTGAATTTCTCTTGTTCTTATTTACCGTCATTGTTTGATATATTGATTGATCTAAAGGCCTCTTCAATTGGTATCAGAGCAGGTTTCTTTTATCAAACAAATGGCTTCATCTTCTTCTTCGTCAAATTCATCAAATCATCCTTCTGCTAAAATTCCTCCTTTTGATGAAACAAACTTTTCTATGTGGAAAATAAAGGCTCTATATGCCTTAGAGTCTGTTGATGAAGATATGTTGGACATCGTTGAGAATGGTCCTTATGTTCCTATGTATCAGCCTCTTAAAAATAATGTTCCTGATGGTACTATGAAGAAAACTCCCAAAGAAAACTGGACGGCAGATGACAAGAGAAAACATGGTCTAGATGTTCGTGCTCATGCCGCAATCAGCTACTCTCTGCCATACAACATCTTTGGGCTAGTTCAAAATTGCATCTCAGCAAAAGAGATGATGGATACTCTGACTGTATCTTTTGAAGGCACTGAAGAAGTCAAGGCTACTCAAATAAATGATCTTAACCGAAGGTATGAACATTTCTTTGCTAAGAAAGGTGAAACCTTGACTCAAACCTTTAACAGATTCAATACTCTTGTTAATGATCTTCGGAGACTAGATCAGTTGAAGCATAGAACTGTTCTAGTGCAGAAGTTTTTGGATTCTCTGGGTGCAGGTTGGGAGAATCATGTTGATGTGCTGAAAAACAGTGAGAAGATCAACTCTATGGACTTACAAAGTCTCTATGGAAATCTTCGATACTATGAAGAATCCAAGCTTCAAAGAAAGGAACTGATGAAAGATTCTCAGCGTGAATCTTCTGTAGCTTTGTTCTCCAACAAAAGGCTCGTGTCAGATTCAGACACTGAAACTAATTCAGATACTGATTCATCTAAAACTGACACTGATGATCTTGAAAAGGTTGTGGCTAGTGCAGCTTTGATTGTAAAGACTTTTGAAAAATCAGGTCGAAACTTCTCAAAATTTCAAAAGAAGATGGGTGGAAAGTTCTCAAAAGGATCAGGAGCTGATAAAAGGCATGGTGCTGATAAGAAAGAGAAGGCTCAGTGCTTTAACTGTGGGAGCACTGATCATTTTGCAAAGGAATGTAAACAAAAGAAACAAGGCTCAGATGAATACTGGAAGCAAAAGTACAACAAGCTGATTGAGAAGCTGAAATCTGAGAACTTGGAACATAAAGTGCTTGTGGCTGAAGAAGAAAAATGGAAAATTGATGAAGAGTCATCAGATGATGAAGTCAAGTGTCTAATGGTCAAAATAGAAGACCCGACTGTTTCTGGTGAAGACAAAAGTACTTTTGATGCTGATATGTCTGATGCTGTTGAAAACTCCAGGAAGCACAACACTGACTCTTCTTCAATGTACCAGGTTAAAAACTTTGTTTCCTATTCAATGAATGAAAAAATCAAAATGTTTGAGTATTTGGGTGTCATTAATTCTAAGAAGAATCAAACTATAAGAAATTTGCAAAATCAAATTGATCTTCTTGAAACTGATATATCCATGAAAAATAGCATTATTGAGTCCACTCAGGAAAATCTTAGAATTACTAGTCTGTCAAATTCTTCTTTGTCTGTTGAAATTGACAATGTTAAAAATCTTTTGATCAAAGAACAAACTGTGCTTCACACTTGGGGAAAATCTCATAAGAATGCTAATTATATTATTTCAGCTCAAATTCCACATTCATGTGAGAAAATTCTTGGGGGTAATTTTGCAGAAGCTGAAAAAGTTTTTAAATCACAAGAAAAGGATTCTGAGGTCTATTCCATGAATGAGATGAAAAACAATTTCAAAAATAAGTTTGTCAGTAACTCTTTTATTAATCAAAGTTTAATTGATGAATACTGTATTACTAAATCTGATGGTATTACTGAGTGTAATGTTGAAATTACCGGAATTGATCCTACCTCTTGTCATGCACATCTTGTAAGACCAACTCCTCTAACTGAGAATATTATTGCTTTTCCTATCTCAAATGGAGTGTTTCATGCTGTTCATGAACAACTTAAGCATTTCCCTGATTGCAATCCATCTGTGAATGAGTCAAAATCAGACACTGATAGTTCATCATCTAACACTGATCAAACTCATTCTGACACTGAATTCAGTTGTGACTCAATGATAAACAAAAGGACTCAAAGCTCTCTTGGTGAATCTTACATGTCAAAATGTGTTAAATCAAAAAAAATTCTCACCAAAAAGAACTTTGGTACTAGAGTTTGTTACAGATGTGGTGATTCCTCTCACAAGATCAGTGAATGTTCTTTTGATAAATCATCCTCAAGAGCTGAAAATATTAAAGTTAGAAATGAAAAATGGACTCTTAAGTCAAATTCTTTAAACTGTCTTCCTAAGGAGTGTTATAATCTATTATCAAATAACTTTGTGAATGACCCATCTTCGAATGGGTCAGTGTGTTCTAACTAGTTTCTCAGCACTGCAGGGTCAGGAGCATCTTTGGTACTTAGATAGCGGTTGCTTAAGGCATATGACAGGATCAAAGTCTCTCCTGGAAGATTATGTTAAGAAAACTGGTCCTGCAGTTACTTATTGGAGAACTTGGAATGATTTCCTTGTAACTAATTTTGCTGTTTAATTGTGCTAATGTTTGGTATTGTCTTATAAGCTGATGTACACTGTGCTGATGATGACATACTGGTGATATTTGCATACTGAGTAATTTGGTTTGGTCTCTTATCTTTCACTCTTCTTCAAGTCTTCTAAACTAAAGTTGAATGATTCACTGTATTAAACCATACACTGATAACAACTTGAAACTCTTTGCCGATGGTTAGATCAAAACACCAAGATCTATCACACGCAACTATCCCTTCTTACCAATCTTACTCTGATTCAATGATTCAGTGTGACAAAACACACGCTGATGAGAATCTAAAAATCTTTGCCGATGGTTAGATCAAAACACCAAGATCTATTACACGCAACTATCCCTTCTTACCAATCTTACACTGATTCTGTGATTCAGTGTGCCAAAACACACGCTGATGAGTGTCTAAAAATCTTTGCCGATGGTTAGACCAAAACACCAAGGTTTATCACACACAACAAACCTTTCTCTACCTTCTTCTTATTCAGTGTCTAATGATTCAGTAAGATAAACCACTCACTGATAAAGTCACAACACTTTGTGTCGATGGTTAGATAATGTAACTAGTATCTATCACACGCACAAATCTCCTTGCTAGCCCCGATTAAGCAAGTTGTACCTTGAATTGACGGAGAAATATTTTTCAGCATGTAACTTCTGTAACACTGATCTCAGCGCTTCCGCATACACTGGCTGACGTTTCATCTTTAGTCAACGGCTCTTTTTCCCAACGGCTATTTTTTGATTTGACAGGTTGTTACGCTACGCTGTTATTTTTGCAAGAGATAATTATTACCTTTTTAACGGACCATTTCATTCCATATTTAAACCTGTTTCACCCTATTTCAAACTTTCCTTCCACAATTCAAACTTCCCTCACTTACATTCAAAACCCTAGAACCCTAACAAACTCTCTAATGGCGGCATCCTTGTTCACTTTCTCCTCCACTTCACGAAGGGTTGTTCCTGCCCCAAACTCTCCTCCTCTTCCCATATACATCAAAGCCACCAACGTTGTTTTCAACCCTGATATTCCCGATGTTCATCGAGGTCTTGGACTCGATGATTTTGTCAATTTCTTATCCTCCTGCCGCCTTCGATACGCTCTCAGTGACATACCATCAGAGTTCTTCAGTGAACAAGTTTGTGAGTTTTACTATACAGCAACCGTCAATGCAAAAAACAATGTCATCATCGGGACCATTGGCCGTGGAAGACACTCTGTCTTCATCACCGCAGAACTTCTCAGTGCTGCTTTAAGGTTACCTATTTTTGAACCCTTCTCTGAACCTCCCACTATTGAAAGGTGTAAACGTATGTTTGATCAACTGGTTTATGATCACTCAAAGGCTGGTACTCGATCAGCTCTTATTTTGCGTCAGTGTATGACCCCAGGTTGGAAATTTTTCACCGGTGCTCTATGCAAGTGTGTGGGTCACAAGTCTCGAAGTGGTGATCAGTTGAGTAATTATGAGCAACAAGTCGTCTGCTCCCTTCTTCTCAACAAAAGACTGGATTATGGGGCTCTATTCTTTGATCAGCTTGTTCAGCTTCTTCGTGCAAATGTGCGCGCTGATCATGTTCCGTTTCCACGCTGGATTGCTCTGGTGTTTGACAAATTCTTCGCTACAGACTACTTTTCTCACTCTGGCAATCCCATCCAATGCCCTCGAATGTCTGTTCGTATGTATCAGGATGATACTTTGGATACTGACATCGGCATCTCTGATAGAATGAGGGAATGGATTGCAAACCCATACACTGTTCCTTCTCTCACTGTCGATATTGATGAAGAATGAGCTGATGGTAACCATGAAGATTCTGTTGGTCAAGAGGATGTACCACATGATGGTGGTCATTTCTCTCCTCAACTTTCTCATCATACCATCTTTATTCCTGAGAAAATTCCCTCAGCTCAAAAGGATTCACTGTCTCAGGGGGAGCATCCCTCTCAGGGGGAGCATCCACCCCAAAGAGATCAATCTTCTCCAGGGATGCCTCCTCCCTCACAAGCAATTCCAGATACTTCAGTCGTTCAAATTTCGGCCTCAGCATTTAATGAACTTCTGACACTGACTCGGGACATGAGTCAACATCTTCTACGAATTGATGCTGATGTTCATCAACTTAAGGGAGTTCTCTTGCATACTCCTTCCTCCGGCCCTCAATCTGATGATGCTCAAAAAGGGGGAGATACTGATGATGATGATGATGCTGATGATAATACTAAGCCACCAAAGTCAGACGATAATCCAAAGGAGGGAGACACCGAACCGGATAATACTGAGCCACCAAAGTCAGACGATAATCCAAAGGAGAGAGACACCGAACCGGACAAAACTGATCCACCAAAGCAGATGCCCGAGTCTGACTTTGCTAAACCTGATAGTCCAGCAGATACTGAAAAGCTCGTTGAAGATAGTGAGCAAGATGATGATCAAGATGATGAATGTCAAATACTGGATATGAACTTCATTGATCCTTGTGTTCCAGTTCAAGGAAAAGATTCAGAAGTAAAAGTAGTTGATCCCTCTGCTGATTCTATTATTCCGGTTCAAGGAGAAGATTCGGACGTTGCCAGTGAAGAATCTCATCCGCTATCTCGAAAGCGTAAGGTAGCAGATACTGACTTGGATTATTCTCAAACTGATACTTCTCTGACTGTGAAGAAACCCAAGTCCATAGTCAGTATTTCAAACCTTGCCGCTGAATGGAACATGTCCCCTGATCAAGTCAAGCAAATTCTTGATGAAGCCAATCGAGCTCAGCTTCTAAAGAACATTGCTCAAGCTGATGAATCTCTTATTCAGCACAAACTTCAGGCCAAGGGATCTTTTGAAGCTCAGATGCAGAAATTCCTGGAATTTCAGTCCAAGGCTCAGTCTTCTCAACCTCCTCCTGGCCCCAGTAAGCCTAAGACTGACAGTGTTCTTGACCGGATTGATCGAAAGATATTTGAAGACGTTCCTAATCGGCGAATGTGTGGTGATAAGATTATCAAAGTCAAAGCTTCCAAACCTCGAAACGAGAAAATCCTTACGTTGCTGATCACTCGTCAAGGTCCTCAGCATTCATATACTGAAGTTGTCAAGAGGGATGAGCTGATCAGATATGGATATTCAGAATGGATGGAACTGCTCGATCTAGCATCCAAGCAAACCTCAGCTCACTCTTCGGAACTGACTTGTGCTCTTCATCTGCTGATCAAGAAAGTTCAGCGTTTGGATCTTGTTCCTAAAGAACGACCTCAGCATCAAGGCCAAAGGTCGTTTGTTCCTAAATCTCGAAGAACCAAGTTTCAAGTTGATGGTGAAGATGTATTGGTTCTAGACTTTGGTGCTGGTGAAATTAACAATTCTCTTCCTCTCAGTGTTGATCCGGTTCAGCATCAATTTATCTCAGCTCCTGAACACGGGATGTTCTATCTTGATAAAAACAGGAGGATGTGTTTTCAGCGAACTACTGAGATCCCAAAAGCACCAACCTCTCACCTTGTTGGCTTAAGGCAAATGTGCATGAGTCATAAAGATCTATCTGGATAATTTCACATTCTTATTGCCATGGAGCTGCTGAACAGAAGACAGGAGTTGCTGGATAGTCCTTACTGGCCAATTAAAATTGAAGCTGAAGCTGAGTATGAAGAATTCCTTTCCAGAGGTGTCTTAATTTAGTTTGTTTTGAACATCATCATATTGGGGGAGATTGTAAGGTCAA
Source organism: Lactuca sativa (assembly GCF_002870075.4). Lineage (NCBI taxonomy): Eukaryota > Viridiplantae > Streptophyta > Magnoliopsida > Asterales > Asteraceae > Lactuca > Lactuca sativa. The sequence continues at coordinate 90,378,147 of NC_056626.2, forward strand.
ACCTTGAAATATGATAATGTTTAAAACAGACTCAACGTCAGCACATATCTCAGTATCAGCACCAGCGTGTCAGCAGCTCAGTTTGTATTAGTTTAGCTTATTCAGTGCATTGTAACAAATCTTGTATTTATTCTGTTTCCATAGTTAGCTTAATTAGTTAGCATCGTATCCCTGATTTGTAGGGATTGTTTAGAATAGCAGTATATATTATCTTGTATAGGTTTGTGAATGGTTACACATTTTACAAACCCTAATCGCTGCTTTGTGCACACGGTAATCTCTTTGTGAGATTATCTTTCTTAGTGAAAGTTTCTCTTCGTGAATTTCTCTTGTTCTTATTTACCATCATTGTTTGATATATTGATTGATCTAAAGGCCTCTTCAGGGTTCTCACTTATGGGAAAGGTAGTCGCAATTGAAGGCCATAAGTGCCTTTAAATATGGCTCGAGCCCAAAGATTTAGGGTTTCTGCCAACAGTGCGGACTCGTCGAGTCGCCTCACCGACTCGTCGAGTCCATTCATTAATCCGAGTCATCGGTCGCAACCTTACTCGGCGAGTTGAGACGTCAACTCGTCGAGTCTCTCTTCTTAACTCAAAAGAAAAATACTTAAATTATGATACCTGGAAATCCGGATGTTACATTTTGTTTTTTTTTATTTCATAGATTTCTTCATCAACAAATGTTGTTACAATTAAACAAAAATAAATAATTTGCTAAAACATAATACAATAGGAAGTTTGTTCACATTTAGTCATTGAACTTTTTAGATGGAAACGAACTTTCGATTTTGTTCACATTTAGTCACTAAACTTTTTTTCGTTATCTATTTGCCACTAAACTATTGAAACTATTCACATTTTACCCTTATGACCGGTAACAGCCGGTCATAAGGGTAAAATGTGAACAGTTTTAATAGTTCAATGGCAAATAGATAACGAAAAAAAAGTTTAGTGACTAAATGTGAACAAAATCGAAAGTTCGTTACCCTTTCAAGTCATTATCCCATATTTATATAGAATACATATTAAATAATAAGGGATTTTAAATAAAATTAAAGGGCTCTTAAATAAAATTCACGAAATGTTAGGCTAATAAAGCATATGTTCACAACATAAGAGAAATTAGAGGTTGAGAAAAAAGTTGATCGAAGAAAATAAAAAATAGCTTTACAACTCAAAAATATTGACACTTTTTGAAATAATTATCTATATTTATTCTGTTTATCTTCTTTACCTAATAAATAAAAATGTTTTGTTACTTGTTAATTTCCCATGCATTTGGATTCATAAAAATGTTTTGTTACTTGTTAATTTCCCATGCATTTGGATTCATGGCATGTTTTGAAAATTTTGATTTATTTAATATTTCACTTACGTTTTCAATTTAATTAAAAAAAATTCACCTAATTTCACATAATATACTAATTATATATTATATATAAATATTAAAGATGGACAATCCTTAGGAACAGTAAATGTCACACCCTACACCGGAACGGCGAAAACGTTCGGGGGTGGTTGACGTCATGCGTAATATCACAACAGTTGTATCATAGCAAGCATAGTAAACACAACCAAACATTGAATACATACATGAAAAAGGTTTACATTGTCTTAATATAAAGTTTTGTTCTTATCAAAAGTAAAATGGAACGACGTGACTCTAACGCGCCGACTTCACCAAAATCCTGGAAGTACTTGTTTACTAAATCTCTAAGAATACAAGCAGTTTTGAAAGAATATCAGCATAAAGCTGGTGAGGTCATAAGCATTTGGTTTTGGTGGAAAATGATTCTTTGATCCTATTGAAAAGTATTCCTCAAAAAAATCCTATATTTTCTTATGAAAAGTGTGTTTGAAAACTCATTCCTTCCATGACTCCCCGATTCATACGAGGTAAGTACAATCCGAGGAGTCGTGGAGTAAATATGAATATCCGTTAGTTACATGTAAAAACAAATACGTTTATAAATTAAAAAAAATCGAGTTATCCCGGGAAAATCCTATATTTTCCCTAAAATTTGATGTTTGGTTATCCGTTCGAAACTGAGGTGTACAAGTACCTACCATACTTATATCGATAATGTAGTTTCCTTTTAATAAAACTCTGGTTACTCCCAGTGAGGTATATTAGCCTTATTACATAAATAAAACTAATAAATACGTGGTGAACTAAATCCTGAAGGTATTATTAATACCCTCTAGTAATCAAAACGGTTATTACTTTGAGGTTAGTTCACTTGATTCATTATTACAAAAGTAAATCTCTGCTATCTAGGTTGCGAGTTTTATAACCATACATTAACTTGATATGCCACGTATTGGGGCCAGTATCCTTTATGACTTTGTCACCCGTAGACCTGTCGGTTCCACTGTAGCTAGCAGCGAGGTGCGGGATACACAACAGTCACGCTCTCCCTACAAGAGATTATGGTCATAAGTGCTAGTCCTACACTCGGGTTCTGTGGTAGTGTTATCAAGGACGTGTCTCCAACTTAGACTAACAAATTTACAAGTAATAATATAGAAAATCTTTTTATTATTAACATGAATCCTTTATAAAATGATACATTTTACTAACTGATTCATAAGTTCATTGCTCTAGTTTTGAAAACTGTTTCTACGAGTTGATTTCTTAATCGTTTGGTAAAATTGTTTTTCGTGTTAAAGCATACTGAAAATATAATTATCTTATGCAAAATAATATTCATTGAGCACAAGTTTCCTTGTACTTCTGCTTGTATTCCCCCCCCCCCCCCTGAAAACATAAAAAAAACTCGGAAAAAGCGTAGGGGTACGAACTCACCTCGGGCGATTTGAATGAAGGATTGATACGGAATGTGGGATGTTCAAGTGAGGCCTTGAACACGATTTGATCCTAATTAACATGTAATGATACATAAAGGAGTCAAATAAAGGTATTTTTCTACTAAATGTGATGGAGAACCACTCTAAGCACTTGGGACTACCTACACTAAGTGCTAGAACCTTAAAGGATTGCATGAGGGAGGTGTATGGCCACCTTAAAGGTGTGTACGACCATGGGTGTGCGACCCAATGGGTGTGCGGCCGTACACTCATGATGGTAGGTGCCTTTGTGGTGTTTTCAAGGTCCATACTTGCTTCCATGAAGTGTTCTAGGTCTATACTCGATTGTAGTGCAAGCTAAGGGTCCTAGAAGTGGGTTTGTGGTCCTAGGGTGTGTGTGTACAAGGAGTGTGCTGCCGCACAGGGATGTGTGTGGCCGTACACAATTGTGTGCGGTCGTACACCCCAAATGAAGATGTCCAAAAAGCCAATTCTAAGGTGTAGTAAAGCTAGATTCATATCCAACTCGAATATAGAAGTCCAACTCTCCCTTTAGAGGGTCTTTTAGGAGTGTGAGGCCACCTTATATGGGTGTGCAGCCACACTCCTTCAAAAAGATGAAGAAAATGATGGGACCCAATGATTCAAGGCTTAGAGTAAGTGGGTCTTCAAGCACAACAAGTTAAGGAATGGATTAATCACGTCTTTGAAGCCTTGGGAGGGTTTGTGGTTGAAGAAGCTTGAGAGAATTGGTGTTGTGTGCTGCCAAGATGTTAAAGGAATGAAAGGAAAGGATTCTACCCTTTATATAGGGGTGGGTGTGTGGCCATGAGGGGTGTGTATGACCATACACCCATGTGTGCGACCGTACACTCCTCCAAAAGGGGTGTATGGCCCGATTTCGTCACTACATGACTTGTTGACCCGTTCCTAATCTCGACCTTGGTTGTACCCAAATTTAGAACGCTTAAATGAACCCTTAATCAGTGCTAGGAATTAATAGGAACGAGTTTAACTCAGATTAACTGACTAGATGTAGCAGGTAGAAGTTTCGGGTTGTCACACCATCCCCCCGTTAGAGGTAATTTCGTCCCGAAATTCGAGAATAAAGATGTAACCCGTGGACTTGGAAGTGATGAGGGTACTTCTGTTTCCTTGGATTTTCATGCTCCCAAGTGAATTCAGGTTCCCGCTTGGCATTCCAGCGAACCTTCACTATTGGGATGTGACGTTATTTTGTTCGCTTGACAACTTGATTCGTACGTCTAAATGAAGCGTAGACTCTTATCTAGTTTGATATCGTCAAGAAAAAATCGCAAGTGTCTCATTGGACAGACAATTCTTTGGTTCGACACGAGGAAAATGGGATGAACGCTGCTAAGCACTCGAGATAAATGGAGTTTGTACGCTACGGGACCAATCCTAGCAAGGATTGTCCAACGTATTTTAGGTTTAGCTTTCTATGCTTTTCGGAGCGTGTCGGGCCTTCCCAAGGTGAGACCTTTAAAAGGACTCTGTCACTAACTTGGAATTCCAAGGGTTTTTTTCTCTTATCGGTGTAGCCCTTTCGTACGACCCTTTTCAGTCGCCTCTCGGATGATCTCAGGACTCGTGAGAGTACTGTCGTGGACTTGACTCTTGACCAGTTGTGTGTCGCCCACCTCAGTCCAGCAGAGAGGGAATCTATACTTATAGCCATAGAGGGCTTCGAACGGCGCAGCCTTGATGCTAGAAAGGTCGTCGTGGTTGTGAGAAAGTTCAACCAAGGGTAGATGTGTGTCCCACGAAGTATTTACAATTGTCCGGATAGCCCTCTTACTCCGTCCATCTCTTTATGCATGATAAGTCGTGCTCATATCTAACTTAGTTTCCAAAAGCCTTTTGCAACGATTGTCGGATTCTCGTGGTAAACTTGCTAACCTGGTCGGAGGTAATGATTACAGGTATTCCTTGAAAATGGATTACCTCTCGAAGGTATACACAGGTGAGTCTCTCCTTTTTGTATTCGGGCTCTCGCTGACTGCTTCAGCGGATCTTCACTGTTATATCCGTTGGTTCTGATTCATAACCTTCGCATGAATACCTTCGGGTTTTGAAGAGAGATGAATTTTCGAAGTTTGCATCTAGTTTGACGTTACGAGCGACTAGAGTTTTATGATCGTATGATTTAAGACAAAAGGGTTTTGGTATAGCATAAACTCAGTCGGACTAAGCGAGACGACGTCGTGGAGTCGCACATTAAGTTAGTTTGGGAGGATCGTTTTGTTAGGACATTGATGCCCCTGGGTGAATGTCTCTGGTATTTTTTGTGTTTGACTCGAAGTTAACAGGTACTACTAACATGAGGGTCTTGATGTTTTGAAACCATGAACTTTCATGGAATGGTTCTTACTAGATCTCTCTATGATCGTTTGGTGTTCACAAATTGTGTATAATTACAATTGACCCTAGTGTATTCACTGAGCTATCATAATTTTCTAATTAGGGCTTTAAACCTTATAAGGATTTTGTGATTTAATCCGGACGAAAAAGTAATCACAATTATGAATAATTATTGGGGTTTTTCAAAAACATACCAAAACATAGCAGGGTTTTTGATGCTTCCTCATCCTTTGGGGTCAGACTCCTCCTGCTCCCTCGTTGTTATTCTCTGTTGGGCAGTCTCTTTTGAAATGTCCAACACTGCCACAGAGGTGACATGTTGGAATAGCCCCAACTTTGGTAGTCGGAGTGATGAACTTGACTAGGGCCCTACAGCTGCGGGCGGTGTGTCCCTTTCTGTTGCATCTAGTGCAATGCAGTACTTGGCAGACTCCATGATGATGGTAGTTGCATTTTCTACAGTGCGGGAGATTTACAAAGTAGGGTGTGGTTGGTGTTGGAACAACAGGATTGGCTGGGGTGTTAAGTGCCCCGGTTCGTTGCCTTTCAGTAGGTCCTTGGGTTGAACAACTTCCTTTGAACTTTCGTTTTAGGATGTTAGGTTGGAGATCAGGGGTGTCCTTTCTCGTAGGTACTTGTTGTTGAGATTGGTTCACACCAAGAATTTGTATTGCCATTAACACTTCCACCCACATTTGTGTTGTTGGTGTTAAGAACAGCTAGGGCGGCTGTTACGGCTGTTGTGATTGTAGCTTGGAACGTAGCCGAGTCCATCTGGAGGATTGGCGTCTTACCGGTGGGTTGGTTACGTTTCTTTGGAGGCATGATCTGCTACATGTCAAGAAAAAGAAGCTTGTGTGCAACGATGGTTGCCTCTGGATGTATCCTAAATGTTTGTTTATGCATTAAGATTTTCATTTGACTCTTATTGAATCGACCCACATCCTTATGATGTGGTCCTAGCAAGGATGGATAAGATTTGAACACGATGAGGTTCACATACAGTAAACTTACGAACTCCTTATTGCTCAGCTCATTGAGCTGGCTGGCTAACTTTCACATTTTCGTCAGCTTTAGACGATATGGAGATTTAGTTATAGGGGTAGTTCAAAGGATCAAGTCGATATGGGATTCAACTTGACACTTAGAAGAAATCCCTGGAATGTCTTTGGGGAAGACATCAGGAAGGTTGCAGACTTCGGTGGTGCTCTCGGGGTCATTAACTTTTTGCGTCTCATCAACCACACGAGTCAGGAATGCATGGCATCCCTTTCACATATACTTCTGGGCTTTGGCGCAGGAAATGATACGTAGGTTCGAACAAAATTTATCACTATAACCAGTGAGGACTTCGTCAGAGGGAAAGATTGAGACGAATCGCCCTCTTGAAGTCAAGGATATCAGCACGATTGGGGCTCCACCATCTCATGTCAATTATGGAATCGTAGCTTTTTATGGATACTAATATGAAGTCGATGGGGAAAAGGAATGATCGTCTTAAGGTAAGAGTACTTACTGTGACACATGCTTTTAAGACGAAATGGTGGTGTGACTTTGATAAAGTTGCTTAGTTTGCATGCTACTGATCTAAGGCATACTTCTGACAACGATAATCTTTAACTAAAATATGATTGTTGTCACTATTGTTGGTATTGAGATTACACAGAGTTCGGAAAATTTAACCTAGGAGTAGGTTTACAACATACTAACAGAGGAACAATTTGACAACATAAAGAACTAGTACATCAATATTTGCAAGACAGGAATGTCTACAGGGAAATGAGTTACTTAGAGCATAGGTATGAAAATTTTTCTTAAACCAAAGGAAGGATGAGTAGAATATTTCCTAATGGCGACGGGCACTTCTCGGACGGATCCTTATGTTAGCCAGTTGGCGTTCCATGTCAAGCAGGTGGCTCTCGTATACTGACTGGCATGCTCGGAGCTCTATGAGCTCAGCTCGAGTGGTAGCTAGCTCTCGCTGCAAAGCTTCATTGTCTCATAGTTCTCCCATGAGTTACTTCGAGATTGCTAATGCGGTTTGTGTTGGCATCCAAGTCTGTCTCAAGCTCCACAGTTCGCTAAATGGCCGCCACGTTTTGTTCAACATTGCGGGCCACTCGGCGGACAATGATTGAGGGGCCCTGTCTATGGATCCTCCCTCGTTCACTTTGTAGAAGCGGTGATCCCCATCGTACGGTCAGGGTTGGCCTTGCTCGTGACTCCATTTATCCAGGATTTCGACCCACATAGGCATTGGGCCTTCAAACTCAAGTCGAGGGTTAGGATTTGGTATCGGGGCTTCTTGAGGTAGGTTCTTGACTTTAGGTTTTGTGTGACAACCCGAAATTTCCATTCTATACAAACAATATCACTTCAATAGAAGTTATAACAGTCATAGTCGATTTTCAGACTTTTCGTATAAGTTGGAGTAATTTAGGGTTTACACTTTAGTAAATATCAGGAGAGTGGATGCACTACGGTTTTGTGCAACACTGTTATTCCAACACCCTGTTATATTGGAAATCATTTCAGGAATAAAAATATTTCTGTCAAAAATATCTCAGGACTATAAATAGACTTCTGAACTAAATTCATTCATTATTCACAATTCCAACTAGAGAAAAGCCATTTTCTCTCTCATGGATCTTCGGGTTTTCGTCCCAAATCGTGAGTACACTTCTCTAGTTATTATTTAATGCTTGTTATATGCTTAATAACATAGATTACATGTCAAATATGTGAGATTCGGGAGTTTACCGCCCAAGAACGTTCTTGGGGAGTAAACTCCAAAACAAAGCTTAAAGGCTATCTAGTCCCATTTCCTTGTTAGGTAACTAGCTTAGGATATTATGTATGCATATTTGAGACTAGAAAACAATCAAAAACACCAAGCTTTAGGTGTTTACGACTCAAGAGTCTCTTGGACCGTGAACACCAAATTCAAGGGCCTAAATGTGCCCTAATCACTCCTAAGGCTTTAGACTTTAATACCCATTTAATCCTAGCTAATTTATGGACTTTTAAACATCAAGAACACCCCTTAAAGGGAGTTTACGGCCAAGGAATCACTCTTGGGCCATAAACACCAAGTAAGGGCACCAAAGTGTGCCTAGGGTCCTCTTTAGCCTTAAACAAAAGCCTAGAAGTTATCCTACTTGTGTAAGAGACTTGAAAGAATTAAAACACCCATCCCTTGAGAGTTTACGGTTGTAAACTCCAAAAGAAATGGTATTTTGGCCGTAAACTCCTCAAAGGAGTATTTTAAGGCCCTAAACTACCCAAAGGATTAAACCACCAAGCAAGGCTTATTCTAGAAATCAAACAACACTTCAAAACACCAAAAACCACCAAGATTGGAGTTCACGGCCGTAAAATCAAGGGTTTACGACCGTAAACTCCTTGTGTGGGGTTTATTAGGTAGTAAACTCTTATATAAAGCCCTTTGGTACATTAAACCCCTTTAGCCTTGTCCCACAACCACTTAGATGCAACCATTAGGACCTATAACACTTATACAAAGTGTTTACATGTTCCTGAGTGTCCCAACTTATTTCATTAAGTTATTATTTGGCTAATTAGTTATATATATGCTCATTATATGATAACTAGGCTCGTGCGTGTGAACAAGTCTCCGTTTGCCACCTAGCACGGTATCCGACACTTCAATCCAATCCACTCACCACAAGTGAGTTCATACCCCTTTAATTAACCTTTGAAACACTTTAAAATGTTTTAAATACTTTATGGGGGGATACAAGTTAAATGCTTATAGTTATTGCATCAATCACATGTGATTACATTAATCACATGCGATTAATAACTAGAAAGCCAATGATTTTATCGTTGTTCAATCTGTTTATCAAGCTGTTTTACTTCAAACTGTTTTACAAACTCTTTTACTTATCAAATGATTTTATTTAAACTTTTTTATACTTCTTATAAATTGCATGCCCATATATGTATAGATATATAAGCAATGTTTAAAGGGCTTAGGAAGGCCATCCGCTCTATTTCCTTTTCGCGCTTGAGATGTGGTCTGGTGGGATTTCGGGTAGTCGTCCGAAGGTCGTTTCAATATTAGTTATATATCAAATATACATATATAGACATAAAAGTACTTCCATATTCATACTTATCAGTACATCATCAGTAAGTTACCATCGGGGTAACATAGGATCATACTACTACAATTTCTAGATCAACGAGTCAGTTCATTCATGAGTCAATACTTACTAGTAGAAGAACATATACAACTATACTAGAAAGAGAACATATACAATGATACTAGAACAAGTAACATTACATTACATATACACGAATACGATAACAATTGTGATCCACTGTATGGGAGCATGCCTTAATTGTCATGACCCGAGTTGTAGCCAGAGTCTCTTGAAGGGAGAGCGTGAGTTTGCGTATAGATCTATACTGGATTGACTATCCTACACCTTGCTGCTAGCTACAGCGGGACCGGCAGGTCTGCGGGTGCCAAACGTCATACCTTATTTTTTTCGACTATACGTTGTCGTTGTTACCAGTCTATAGTATGGTGCAATTTATCACATGATACCTTAATATAAATCCGGTTTAAGGTAGTTAGTACAGCAGTAGTTCCTATAATACAACACTACAGTACTACAATAATTTACCCATTACATACTTTTAGTGATTGTTTCACTTAAACTTTAATGTACAAACAATATTTTGTTAAATGATAGTTACACTTGGGAAATTACACACTTTTACAACAAACGAGCATACAAAACAGTTAAGCCTTGGTAGAAGGCTACTTTAATAGAAAATATAGGTTTTTCTGAGAGATTCAAACTTGTACAAACACATACAAACAATTACTTACATTTTACAAACTCACAATTGAGACATGTTCAAACGTTTTTATAGCAAACATCGACACTAAAACACTTATGAACTCACCAGCTTAATGCTGATAAACTCTTTCAAAATAACTTGTATTCTCAGGTCATCAGTAGACAGGTACCGAGGCCAGCTTTTGAGAATATGGAGCGCATCCAAGACTCATCTTATTATTTTGATTTACATTATTTTTGGTGTCTATAACTGTACAGAACACGCTTGTATTAAAATTATATATTTAATGCAATGGACGATGTTGTTTGCTTATTTACATTTACTGTGTTGTGATACTTTACATGACGTCCTCCGCCCCAGAACGTTTCCGCCGTTCTTGGTTTTGGGGTGTGACAGATTGGTATCAAAGCATTGTTTATAGTGAATCAAGTATATGAATCCATAAAAGATATACTAAACTATAAACCCATTTGGGATTAAAACACTCTGACCAAGAGTCTACTTTAAATACTAAGATATTTAATTAAGTATACTAGTCTGCATTCATACTAAAATCAGGGTCACAATGACAAGAACAAAAGTATTACGATTGTTAAATATCACAGGTAAGCTCAGGGATATATGGTCAGTCCTGGGAATGGCATAGCCTGATCAACTATGCTGGTCTGAGGAGTGATTAGCATATGCCCTAGAATGGTTGTGATGTGTTAACAAGTCTAAAAACTTACCAACAATACCACAAGAAGATCAATAGAACCTAAACTTAAAATACTATAGGTGTATTTTGTACTTCTAGCTACATATATACTATATCTTTATACCTCTCTTCTCGCGTAGATTTAAATGGATGGATTCCATCACGGCGACCCGTACTTTCCAAATGAAGGAAACGCAGGATGGCTCGAAGTAGAGTCCGATGATGAGCACCAAATTCCGTTGGACGATCATCAAGTTGAAGGCTTCTCGGATGGATCAGACTCTAAGCCCGAAGTCAACAACCTACCTCCAGTAGGTCAAGCCCCGAACAACAACCCTCGACCAGCTTTTCCAGGTCCCACTCCCTTGTGGGTAAATGTAATACCCAAAGTTTTGAAAGCCAAGAAAGTAAAGGAAACCTTAAAATTAAGAAGGACTCGGCGAGTCCAAGGAGGAACTCGACGATTCCGAGCGGGATCCGGGTCGAGGAGTAAGTGACCGACTCGGCGAGTAGGCCAAGGTGACTCGGCGAGTCTGGTCTGTGCGTGGAAAGCCCTCAATTCGGGACTTGGAGCCTATATAAACGTCTTAATCTTCTTCCTAGGGTTCCCTTACTGCCTCTTCAGCCCTGGATACCAAACCCTAGCCGTCATAACCTTTGGTTGAGCCATTTGTTGCCTTGGAAGGTGCATTAAAGCTTGGAAAAGGAAGAAGGAACTTGGAGGGGCAAGAAGGGATTATAGATCTGGAGTTTGTGGAGCCTTTCTGAGATATTGAAGGTAATAAGTCGTCCCTCTCTCCGTTAGGTCTTCCATGGTTGTGAGATTTGGGGCTTTTAAGCCATGATTTGACACCCATTTGAGTTAGAAGCCGGATCTGGAGTTGCTACTTCAGATCCAAGTGTGTTAAGGACTAGAGAAGCATAAAGTATCAGCCCTTGAGTCAACGATTGAAGCCCCTTGGCCTTAAACCTTAGTTTATGGTGCATTTAGCTTAGATCTCTTTCTCTACACGTAAAGTTTGCAACTTTACGTGAGGAATGGGATTGGGAAAGGTGGATCTACTATATGGAGTCCCTGCATGACTCAAAATTCCTGTGCATGTGTGTTTAACCGACTGGACTCGGCGAGTCCTTCGAGTGGACTCGGTGAGTAGCTTGAAGATGAGGAGGGACTCGACGAGTGGGATGAACAGCTCGTCGAGTCGGATGAAGATGGGCATGAACTCGGCGAGTTGGATGAACAACTCGGCGAGTTGGTTGAAGATTGCCTTGTGCTCGACGAGTCTGTTCTTAGACTCGACGAGTTAGGTCGTGTGGTCCCAAACCCTTCGAGTTAAGACTCGAGTCAGCGAGTCGAGCCAGGACTCGGTGAGCTGGACAGGACAGGACTCGGGAATCAGTAGACTCGACGAGTCAGGGGATGACTCGGCGAGTCGGGTCGCGATTGGAGGGGCTTGAGCATATGAACTCGGCGAGTCAGTAAGTGGACTCGGCGAGTAGGGTTGACCTGGAAAGGTTGACTTTGACCAGGACTTTGATTTGGACCAGAGCTGACTTGGTTGACTGTCGGGGGTCAATTGGACTAAGTGCTGCATTGGTATTGAAAGCTCAGGAAGCAAGTAGAGCAGGAATTCAGTAAGCGGTCGGGCAGCAGCTAGTGGGATCATCAGCAAGTTCAGCCAGTGCAGGTGAGTTTCCCTTTGTGTGAATGGGTCTACGGCCACAATGCCGACCCATGTAGTTCTGAGTAGAAGACCTGGGGGTTAGCCCTAGGCATTGTATGCTAGTTTGATATGCGGGACAAGGTCCAATGATAGCGGACAAGTGCCCAGGAATGGTTTATGTGATAGTTTGTACTTGTTGGTTGTGTGATACTTGTATGTGCCTGGTAGGATGGTGAGCGTGGGCAAGGTCCCGTACCTTACCAATAGCAGAGTGTGGATGGTGTTCCACATCTCATTAGCAGCAGAACAGGGGTGAGGCCCAAGTTAGGGAAGAGTGAGTACGGGCTAGACCCGTATCTCGCAATCAGTAGGAGTAGGGACGAGGCTCCCTGGCTCATCAGTAGAGTTCGGTTGCTAAGACCGGAGGGTGGTCAAACGCCCCAGAAATGTCTGACAGTACGTGATGATATGTTTGCATGCTGGCTTGTTATGATATATGCGATAGTAGCAGTATGGGGTGGAATAGTCCCCGAGGGTCGGTTGTTAGGACCGACGGGTAGTCAGCACCACAGAATGGCTTGACACGGGTAGTCAGCACCCCAGAATGGCTTGACACAGGTAGTCGGCACCCCAGAATGGCCGCACGGGTAGTCGGCACCCCAGAATGGCCGTACCGGGTGGTCAGGCACCCCAGAATAGCCTGGCAATATGTATGTTGTATGTTTGCATGGTATGTGGTAGGGTGGGGAACTCACTAAGCTTCGTGCTTACGGTTTTCAGTTTTGGTTTCAGGTACTTCCGGTAGCGGATGATGGAGCTCGGGATGATCGCATGGCACACACCATATCATAGACTTGTCAACCTAGGAATGTTTTACTCTGATAATGAACATGTGTTTTGAAAACTATTACTTTGATTATGCTTTGAATCGATGATTTTACTTTAAGTAATATTTTATTAAAAGAATTTTGAGTTTTAAATTTTGGGACGTTACAAGTTGGTATCAGAGCCTTGGTTTGAGGGATTCGGACATGCTCTCGAGTGTGTCTGAACTCAAACTGAGGAATTGGTATAAAAGTTTTCAAAACGGAAGGACAGTTTTGTAAAAAGAGAGTCTTGAAAAAGGAAAACGGTTTTAGAAAAGCAAAAGAATTAAGAAAGAAAAGAACTTTGAAAAGAGAAAATGGGTGTGGTGCATGCAATCAGCCGAGCTCAAGTAAGTACCCCAAAATACCCATACAAGTTTATGATTTTATTATCAGTTAGTAGAACTGCATGCTAGAATAGGGCTAAGGATCTAGGAAGGATGCCTTATGTGCCTGATTATGTGTTTTGCGCTGCATGTTAATGCTGATTAGACAGTAGTAGGATGGCCTGTTTAGGTTATGCCTAATGTTATGAGTTGTGCTGCATGCTAGTTCAGATTTTTGCTATGTGAATATGATTGCTTGCGTATGTTATGGTTAGATTTTCCCCTTGTCTGAATGCTGCTTGCTTTGTGCATTGTGGGGCTTTGAGTGATGGGAGTTAGCTATTAGGTGGATACGCCATGTCACATGTGATCAGGGTTGAATAATCTCAGAGTGCTGGATTTGGCCCTATTTCGCAGCTCTCGTTTGAGTCTAACCGTTGTAGGGATGAGTCTTTTACTCGAAGGATTATCTGAGCCTCGTTACATGTGATGGTATCCAGGTGATGGCTAATTGGCATCGCTAGGAGGCCTTCAGCAGCTGAGGACTGGTTTGGGTGGAGTCAGGAGTTCCCTAGGGCAAGCCTAGGATAAGAGTAGCAGAGATCGGTAGTAGTAGAGTGATTTGGTGGAGTCGAGGTAACTCTTGAGGAAAGTACGGATAGATGTGGAAGGTAGTAGGGGCCCATACTACTGAAAGCAGAGGATCCGTACTTGATTCAAGAGGGGCCAAGACGAAACCAGGGAATGGTGGAGTGTGTGTGAGATCCCTCCGTAGCGGCATGTATTGATCAGTTATTGTGTTATGTTTTCAGTATGGTGACATTGCGAGAGATACCAGTGGGCAGTTCAGGTGCCGGAAGGGGATCTGGCTCTGACTCTGGAGTCGGACATATGGATGATTGGACGAGAAAGTTTATTTCAGCAGAGATTATGCGCAACATCGTTGATCAGACTCCAGTGATTTTTGGTTCGGTTAGAGAGGCCATTGTGGAGCTCATGGACAGTCATCTTGAGGCCTTTAAGGCCGGGATAGTTTCAGGACAGATTGGGGCTCGTCTAGACCCCGATTCTTATGGAGTTCAGGGACCCATCGAGAAAGGAGATCCCATTTCTAGTTTTTGTCATCAGTGGATAGGAGTTGGTGGGGCATCCCGTCTCCAAGAGAGACCTCTACATGATTGGATAGTTGAGGAGGCTACGCGAGCAATTCGCGAGGATCTGCCCGACATGGTCGTGAGGATCACTGATAGGTTGATTGCGAAGCTCCAGGATCAGACAGCTGTTGTTCAGTCGACGGGCGGTGTCGACAAGGTAACACAGGAGCGAGAGACGGGCAGGGAATGGGAAAGGAAGAGGAAATCGGATGAGACTCAGGTAGCCACAGGTTCAGGTAAGAGGCTCAAGGAGTCAGATTTGAGGACGAGGGACTATCAGAGTCGCAGTCGATACGGGAAGTGCGGTAGGACGCACCTGGGTGCGTGCAGGCGTAGAAGTGGTGGCGATGCTGGATGTTTCAAGTGCGGTCAGATTGGACATTTTAGCAGGGATTGTATTGTTACCATCGCCCAAGGACTGGATCCGATATGTTTCCATTGCAGTCAGAGGGACCACAAGAAGGCCCACTGTCCGAGTTTGTATACAGCAGGGCAGGTGCCAGCTCCTGCCCTTGGGACTTCAAGAATCGCCAGTGGTTGTTGGGGCTGGGCAAGGGTGCCCACGGCTCGGAGCAGATTGTATCGATCGATTTCAGCTAGGGTTCGAGCAGCACCAGGTGTTGTAGGTATGTATCTTTTACCTTCCTATCAATTATTATTCATGGTATTATTGTTATGTTGTTGCGTCGGTATTAATAAGCATATGTATGGGGGTACTGTATTACCTACTTGTGATTGAGTTATATGCCAATTGCATTTCTTGGACTTAGAATGAGAAATTAGAGGTCATTTCCCTCCAGAGCAGGTTACTTGGGATGCTGTAACCGTAGCAAGTGTGTGTAAGATTCAGTAGTGCCTCACTACTTTCAGAAGGTGTTAGTCGGGTATTGATCAGTTATTGTCTCAGTAGTGATAATCTATAGCTTCTAGTGAGGTAGCTAGCGGACAGTAGGGAAGTGAGTTGGAGATGCTCACCCGAAAAGTAGGTTCTCAGGATGCAGTCACTAAAACAAGTGTAGTTAAGAACTTAAAAGTGCTCGGTCAGTTATGGAATGGCAGCAAGGATCGGGATCTCTTTTGAGTATTGAGTAGCAAGGGGTAAGCAGGATCAAAGTGGGGGAGAATCCTCCGAGTGTGCCCAGGTAGGAGCACGCAGACCCAGAACGAGTATGTGGCCCCCAAGAAGGAAAAGAAGTAGTTCAGCGTTTGATGGACTAAGGATTTAGGGTTGGGAGTTTAAGAAACTCCCCAGCAGTTAGCGCGTGCAATGGTGATGGTTAGTATGTGGATGGGAATTCAGGTTGTGGATCGCCCGAAGGACTCGAGGGAGTCGAAATGAGGATCTTGAGAGCTAATGGATATGGGTGCCTTCGTATTAGCAGTCAGTGGTGGAAGTGTTGTAAGACTACGAGGCAGTCGTAGCACTCACTAGCAGTCAGCAATGGATGGTGATGAAAGACTACGGGTAAGCCGTAGCATTCCTTAGTAGATTCGTTAGCGGAGAGGGGCGAGGCCCTTATCTCCTAGTGGTCGGGGAGGGACCAGGAATGGGTAGTGGATGAGAATGATTGGGAGTTGCCCGTAAGAGATTAGCAGTGTAGGTGAGACCCAAGAGCAGGGTTGCTCAGTAGGATGGTTGAGTGAGACTCGTGGGCGAAGCCCGAGAGTTTTAGCAGCACAGGTGGAACCTGGTAAGGGCCTTAGTGTCAAGATAGGGGGATCGAGGATCCCAGGATTGTGGCGCCGGAATGGCACGATAGACTGAGCAGTGATAGGTGGTCGAAGTTCCACGGAAGTCGTCGAGAGCGACTAGGAGTTGTGTTGGGTCAGCGATTGGTGGGAGCCGGTAATCCAGATATCAGTAGCTTGGTAGGGACCAGGGTGGTCTTAGTTCATCCGGAAGTCAGGAGAGGAACAACAGAATTGCCAGGCAGTGGCAGTGCAAGTATGCAACATATGATGAAATTCAGTTGATTGATCGAGAGGTGCTCGGCACCAAGTTTTGACAGAGAGGAGTGTCAGTGGTTATTGGCAGTGATGACTCGTGCGGGCAGTAGCAGGAGTGATGGAGTTGGTGAAGGTTAGGACCTTCACAGCGGCAGAGGAAATAGTTAGTTTTGGAGCGTTGCCTTGGGGAGGCAAGGAATCGCGCAAGGAAAGAAGGGGTGAATCCCTATGGGTTCTGTGCAGTATTCAGAGGGTACCAGAAGAATTGACGGTTGAGTAAGTTGTGCATCCAGAATGTTCAGGGTCAGGGTTGACCCAGGATTGTTATCTGCAAGAATTAATGTTAGTCGGAACGACACAGCTAAAGGCCAACAAAGGAAGGCAGCGAGTGTTGGAATAATTGGTGGGATATTGAAAGCAGACCGCAGGCGGTGGACCATAGCAAACTTCGAGGACGAAGTTTAGATTAAGTGGGGGAGATTTGTAATACCCAAAGTTTTGAAAGCCAAGAAAGTAAAGGAAACCTTAAAATTAAGAAGGACTCGGCGAGTCCAAGGAGGAACTCGACGAGTCCGAGCGGGATCCGGGTCGAGGAGTAAGTGACCGACTCGGCGAGTAGGCCAAGGTGACTCGGCGAGTCTGGTCTGTGCGTGGAAAACCCTCAATTCGGGACTTGGAGCCTATATAAACGTCTTAATCTTCTTCCTAGGGTTCCCTTACTGCCTCTTCAGCCCTGGATACCAAACCCTAGCCGTCATAACCTTTGGTTGAGCCATTTGTTTCCTTGGAAGGTGCATTAAAGCTTGGAAAAGGAAGAAGGAACTTGGAGGAGCAAGAAGGGATTATAGATCTGGAGTTTGTGGAGCCTTTCTGAGATATTGAAGGTAATAAGTCGTCCCTCTCTCCGTTAGGTCTTCCATGGTTGTGAGATTTGGGGCTTTTAAGCCATGATTTGACACCCATTTGAGTTAGAAGCCGGATCTGGAGTTGCTACTTCAGATCCAAGTGTGTTAAGGACTAGAGAAGCATAAAGTATCAGCCCTTGAGTCAATGATTGAAGCCCCTTGGCCTTAAACCTTAGTTTATGGTGCATTTAGCTTAGATCTCTTTCTCTACACGTAAAGTTTGCAACTTTACGTGAGGAATGGGATTGGGAAAGGTGGATCTACTGTATGGAGTCCCTGCATGACTCAAAAGTCCTCTGCATGTGTGTTTAACCGACTGGACTCGGTGAGTCCTTCGAGTGGACTCGGCGAGTAGCTTGAAGATGAGGAGGGACTCGACGAGTGGGATGAACAGCTCGTCGAGTCGGATGAAGATGGGCATGAACTCGGCGAGTTGGATGAACAACTCGGCGAGTTGGTTGAAGATTGCCTTGTGCTCGACGAGTCTGTTCTTAGACTCGACGAGTTAGGTCGCGTGGTCCCAAACCCTTCGAGTTAAGACTCGAGTCAGCGAGTCGAGCCAGGACTCAGTGAGCTGGACAGGACAGGACTCGGGAATCAGTAGACTCGACGAGTCAGGGGATGACTCGGCGAGTCGGGTCGCGATTGGAGGGGCTTGAGCATATGAACTCGGCGAGTCAGTAAGTGGACTCGGCGAGTAGGGTTGACCTGGAAAGGTTGACTTTGACCAGGACTTTGATTTGGACCAGAGCTGACTTGGTTGACTGTCGGGGGTCAATTGGACTAAGTGTTGCATTGGTATTGAAAGCTCAGGAAGCAAGTAGAGCAGGAATTCAGTAAGCGGTCGGGCAGTAGCTAGTGGGATCATCAGCAAGTTCAGCCAGTGCATGTGAGTTTCCCTTTGTGTGAATGGGTCTACGGCCACAATTCCGGCCTATGTAGTTCTGAGTAGAAGACCCGGGGGTTAGCCCTAGGCATTGTATGCTAGTTTGATATGCAGGACAAGGTCCAATGATAGCGGACAAGTTCCCAGGAATGGTTTATGTGATAGTTTGTACTTGTTGTTTGTGTGATACTTGTATGTGCCTGGTAGGATGGTGAGCGTGGGCAAGGTCCCATACCTTACCAATAGTAGAGTGTGGATGGTGTTCCACATCTCATTAGCAGCAGAACAGGGTTGAGGCCCAAGTTAGGGAAGAGTGAGTACGGGCTAGACCCGTATCTCGCAATCAGTAGGAGTAGGGACGAGGCTCCCTGGCTCATCAGTAGAGTTCGGTTGCTAAGACCGGAGGGTGGTCAGACGCCCCAGAAACGCCTAACAGTACGTGATGATATGTTTGCATGCTGGCTTGTTATGATATATGCGATAGTAGCAGTATGGGGTGGAATAGTCCCCGAGGGTCGGTTGTTAGGACCGACGGGTAGTCAGCACCCCAGAATGGCTTGACACGGGTAGTCAGCACCCCAGAATGGCTTGACACGGGTAGTCGGCACCCCAGAATGGCCGCACGGGTAGTCGGCACCCCAGAATGGCCGTACCGGGTGGTCAGGCACCCCAGAATAGCCTGGCAGTATGTATGTTGTATGTTTGCATGGTATGTGGTAGGGTGGGGAACTCACTAAGCTTCGTGCTTACGGTTTTCAGTTTTGGTTTCAGGTACTTCCGGTAGCGGATGATGGAGCTCAGGATGATCGCATGGCACACACCATATCATAGACTTGTCAACCTAGGAATGTTTTACTCTGATAATGAACATGTGTTTTGAAAACTATTACTTTGATTATGCTTTGAATCGATGATTTTACATTAAGTAATATTTTATTAAAAGAAATTTTGAGTTTTAAATTTTGGGACGTTACAGTAAATAACTTGAATCGCTGGAGTGACGAACAGGGTCAACCCTTACCCTACATTAGGGACCGAAGCTTTTACAACGTTAGTGAAGGAAGTTCTGCTGACAGAGCTCTGCCCGTCATTATCCGCAGAATAGCTCGCAATGATGAACAAGGTCGAGCAGCCATCGACCGAGTCGTGGAGATTGATGCCAACTCTGGCATCAACACAGTCCGCATCCGCCGTCTCGAAGAAGACATGGAACGCACCCGGAGAACCAATGAAACCCTGCAACAACATCTGGTTGCCTCTCAAGCAGAAGTTATGGAACTTCGAGCTCGTCAAAGGGCTCATGAACGACACCTTCAAGAGGTGATCCGCCAAATGAGAGACCTCAGGGTTCTCCCGAGGAATACTCATCGCCGTTAGATGATGTCTAGTACATCATTATCTTTTGGGTTAAGGATTAGCCTTTAACATCTGTGCTCTAAGTAGCACTTGTCTGTAAAATATTCCTAACTTTCAGTACTCTAATTAGGAATCTAAGATCTGTCAAACTTTTCCGTCTGGTATGATGTAAGACCTATTGTTAGGTCGATTTTCCCTGAACTTATTACATCGGTAATACCGGTACTATTGACATTTATCTAATCTGTGGGAAAAATCTTTACACTCTTGTTTTCCTAATAATCTTCCTTGTTGTGATCTCAAATACTCATTCAACTGTTGGGCTATGGTTAGTTAGTCCATGTGTCACTCTCACCTTACTTACAAATTGATTCTTACCACTTTGCTCATCTTTATAAACTTATAGCTGAAAGATGCCTCCTCGCAAATCTCCCCGGAATAACCCTACACCTACACCGCCTCCTCCACCTCTGGTCATCGATACAGCAGCCCTAAATGCTGCCGTAGCAGCAGCAGTGGCAACTGCGATGGCACAGTATCACTCTATTGATGCCAGCAGAGGTGGAACCCCTGTTAACTCTATTCTGGTTGAAACTCCTGTACGATCGAGAGAGTGCTCCTACAAGGATTTCACCAACTGCAAGCCGAAGTCCTTTCATGGAACCGGTGGAGTCATTGCCCTCTCGCAATGGTTCGAGAAGACTGAAGCGGTCTTCGAAATCTGTTCATGCCCTGCTGCGAGCAAAGTAAAATATGCCGCTTCCACCTTTGAAGGAAAGGCCCTGACATGGTGGAACGGCCATGTTAAGGCACTAACTCTAGTGGTGGTGAATGACATGGGTTGGGAAACCATGAAGGACCTCATGATTGAGGAATACTGCCCGAGGGGCGAGATCTAGAAATTAGAGCAGGAGTTGTGGAGCCTAACCATGAAGGGCTCCAACGTAGTCTCCTATACCGCCAGATTCAGCGAACTAGTGGCCCTCTGCCCCAATATGGTTCCCACTGAAGGGAAAAAGATCGAGAGGTACATATGGGGGCTAGTGCCTCCATATCAGGGGAATGTCCTATCATCAAACCCCGCTACCTTCGATAGTGCCAAGCGATTGGCACAACGACTTATCGACCATGGAGTCAAAAACCCCACAACAACAACTCTATCCATCTCGGAACCCTCAAAACCTGCTGACACAAAGCGGAAACTCTGGGAGGAAAGGAAGAAGACGAAACGAGCTGGCAAAAAGCAGCAAATTGTGGCAGTGCATGCCGCAATAACCCCTGCTGCTGCTACTACTGCTCCGGTGGGACAGTATGCTGGAAGTTTGCCCAAGTGCAACAAATGCAACTACCACCACAATGGCCCCTGCCATGAAATGCAGTGCTCTAACTGCCACAGGAGAGGACACACAGTCTGTTTCTGTAAATCTCCGGCGAGACCGATCGCCCAAGCCCCCGGCTCTGGCGCAAGCCCGACCTGCTATGGATGTGGCGAAGCAGGCCACTATAAAAGGGACTGCCCTAAAGCGAAGAATGCTGGAGGAGCAGGGAGGGTACTAGCTATAGGCCACGAGGAAACAGTTGCTGACCCGACAGTGGTGACTGGTACGTTCCTCCTCGATAACTCCTATGCATGCATTCTGTTCGATAGTGGAGCGGAGCGAAGCTTCGTGAACCATAAATTTGCTCGCATGCTTAAACAACAACCACATGCACTTAAAGAACAATTTATAGTAGAAATGGCTAATGGAAAAACATAAAACACCAGTAGCATATACTTAGGATGTACCCTAACTCTAGATAACCATTCATTCCCAATCGACCTTATGCCGGTCTCAATTAAAAGCTTCGACGTTATCATCGGCATGGATTGGTTGGGTCTTCATCGTGCCGACATCATGTGCTTCGAGAAAGCAGTCCGCCTAAACCTCCCGTCTAACGAAACTCTTATCGTCTACGGCGACAAACCCGGTGCGAGTCTCCGTATTATATCCAGTATTCAAGCACATAAATATTTGCGTAAAGAATACCATGCATTCCTTGTTCACGTCGTCGACACGAGCCTCGAAACGAAAGAACTAAAGAACATTCCAGTAGTGAGCGACTTCCCCGACATTTTCCCAGAAGAGCTACCTGGATTACCTCCGCAACGACAGGTCGAGTTCAGAATCGACTTAGTCCCAGGAGCTACCCCAGTA
This sequence comes from Lactuca sativa, assembly GCF_002870075.4. Taxonomy (NCBI): domain Eukaryota; kingdom Viridiplantae; phylum Streptophyta; class Magnoliopsida; order Asterales; family Asteraceae; genus Lactuca; species Lactuca sativa. Next base: position 90,400,168 of record NC_056626.2, read on the forward strand.
GCCAAGTCGCCCTACCGTTTAGCACCAGCTGAGATGCAGGAACTCTCTGGTCAACTTAACGAACTGCTCAGCAACGGCTTTATAAGACCAAGTTTCTCACCTTGGGGAGCACCGGTCTTGTTCGTTAAGAAGAAAGACGAATCATTCTGTATGTGTATCGACTACAGGGAACTCAACAAACTGACGGTCAAGAATCGATACCCTCTGCCGCGCATAGACGATCTATTTGACCAACTGCAAGGGGCGAGTTACTTCTCCAAAATTGATCTGAGATCCGGATATCACCAGTTACGAGTACTAGAGGAGGATGTTCTAAAGACATCCTTCCGAACTCATTACAGACACTACGAGTTCATGGTGATGCCATTCGGATTGACCAATGCGCCCGCAGTTTTCATGGATCTGATGAACAGAGTATGCCGACCTTACTTGGATCAGTTCGTCATCGTTTTCATTGACGACATCCTGATCTACTCCCGAAGTAAGGAAGAGCATGGCGATCACCTGCGACAAGTTCTAGGAACTTTACGAACGGAGAAACTCTATGCGAAGTTCTCGAAATGTGAATTTTGGATCTGAATAGTCGAATTCTTAGGACACGTGGTAAGCGAAGAGGGAATCCACGTGGACCCATCCAAAATTAATGCCATTGAGAACTGGTCAGCACCGAAGACGCCTACTAAAATTCGTCAATTTCCAGGCCTTGCTGGCTACTACCGCAGATTCATTCAGAACTTCTCCCGAATAGCGAAACCCCTTACAACCCTGACCCAGAAAGGCGTTGCCTTTGACTGGGAAGAGAAACAAGAGAGAGCGTTCCAAACGCTCAAGCGAGCCTTGTGCACCGCGCCAATACTATCCCTTCCCGAAGGAATAGAAGACTTCGTAGTCTATTGCGATGCATCGAATCAAGGGCTCGGGTGTGTTCTGATGCAGAGAGGTAAGGTCATCGCCTACGCCTCCAGACAGTTGAAGACACACGAAGTTAACTACACGACCCACGATCTTGAACTAGGAGCAGTGGTGTTTGCTCTGAAGATCTGGAGACATTACTTGTACGGAACGAAAAGCACTATCTTTACCGACCACAAGATTTTACAACACATTTTCGATCAGAAGGAGCTCAACATGAGACAACGACGGTGGGTCGAGCTACTTAGTGACTACGAATACGATATTCGTTATCATCCGGGTAAAGCCAACGTAGTAGCAGACGCCCTAAGTCGAAAGGAATATTCTGGTTGCAAAGTCAAATCATTGTGAATAACCATCCATTCACACTTGTCTGAGCAAATTCAGGAGGCCCAACTTGAAGCCATGAAACCTGAAAGTGTGACGAGTGAATCCCTTAGAGGAATGGACAAGAATTTAGAAGCCAAGGGTGACGGGGCCTTATATTTCATGAACCGGATCTGGACACTGAAGCACGGTGGTTTCCGAGACTTAGTCATGACCGAGGCGCACAACACTTGGTATTCCGTCCACCCAGGTTCAGATAAGATGTATCTGGATCTTAAAAAGCTATACTGGTGGCCTAATATGAAAGCAGAGATTGCTACCTTCGTAAGTAAATGCCTTACTTGCACAAAGGTTAAGGTCGAGTACCAGAAGCCCTCTGGTTTACTGCAACAACCAGAGATTCCAGAATGGAAGTGGGAGCAGATCACTATGGATTTCATAACCAAGTTGCCCAAGATAACGGGTGGACTTGATACCATATGAGTCATCGTCGATAGATTGACCAAGTCTGCTCACTTCCTGCCTATCAAAGAAACTGACAAGATGGAGAAGCTTACGAGAAGATACATTAGGGAAATAGTGCGGCTACATGGTGTACCTATGTCCATTATCTCCGATAGAGATAGTAGGTTCACCTCAAGATTCTGGCAGTCACTACAACATTCCCTAGGAACAAGGCTGGACATGAGCACCGCCTACCATCCACAAACCAACGGACAGAGTGAGAGGACCATCCAAACATTGGAAGATATGTTGCGAGCCTGTGTGATTGACTTTGGAAAGGCATGGGATACTCATTTACCCCTTGTTGAATTTTCCTATAATAACAGTTATCACACGAGCATAAAGGTTGCTCCATTTGAAGCCCTCTACGGCCGAAATTGCAGATCCCCTCTGTGCTGGGCTGAAGTGGGTGATACCCAATTAGCCAGGGGGCAAGCTTCCCAAAGTACTCTCACCGGTCCGGAGATCATTCGGGAAATGACAGAGAAAATCGTTCAGATCCGTGAATGATTGAAAGCCTCTAGAGACCGACAAAAGAGCTACGCTGATAAGCGAAGAAAACCTTTGGAATTTCAGGTGGGAGACCGAGTCCTTCTCAAAGTCTCACCCTGGAAGGGATTGATACGCTTCGGAAAGCGTGGGAAGCTTAATCCGAGGTACTTTCGAGATTCTCGCAAGAGTCGGCCCAGTAGCTTACAAACTCGACCTACCTGACACACTTCGTAACGTACATTCTACATTCCACGTATCTAACTTGAAAAAGTGTCTGTCCGACGAGACTCTCGTAATCCCACTCAACGAGATCGAGATCAACGAGAGCCTCAACTTCATGGAAGAACCTGTAGAGATCATGGACCGTGAGGTCAAGCAGACGAAACAAAGCCGTATCCCGATTGTGAAGGTTCGCTGGAACGCCAAGCGAGGACCGGAATTCACTTGGGAACGTGAGGATCAAATGAAACTGAAATACCCTCATCTTTTCGCTTAGTTATTTGTAACTTCATATTTGCTTAAATTCTAATTTCGGGACGAAATTACTTCTAACGGGGGGATGATGTGACAACCCGAAATTTCCATTCTATACAAACAATATCACTTCAATAGAAGTTATAACAGTCATATTCGATTTTCAGACTTTTCGTATAAGTTGGAGTAATTTAGGGTTTACACTTCAGTAAATATCAGGAGAGTGGATGCACTGCGGTTTTGTGCAACACTGTTATTCCAACACCCTGTTATATTGGAAATCATTTCAGGAATAAAAATATTTTTGTCAAAAATATCTCAGGACTATAAATAGACTTCTGAACTAAATTCATTCATTATTCACAATTCCAACTAGAGAAAAGCCATTTTCTCTCTCACGGATCTTCGGGTTTTCGTCCCAAATCGTGAGTACACTTCTCTAGTTGTTATTTAATGCTTGTTATATGCTTAATAACATAGATTACATGTCAAATATGTGATTCGGGAGTTTAACGCCCAAGAACGTTCTTGGGGAGTAAACTCCAAAACGAAGCTTAAAGGCTATCTAGTCCCATTTCCTTGTTAGGTAACTAGCTTAGGATATTATGTATGCATATTTGAGACTAGAAAACAATCAAAAACACCAAGCTTTAGGTGTTTACGACTCAAGAGTCTCTTGGACCGTGAACACCAAATTCAAGGGCCTAAATGTGCCCTAATCACTCCTAAGGCTTTAGACTTTAATACCCATTTAATCCTAGCTAATTTATGGACTTTTAAACATCAAGAACACCCCTTAAAGGGAGTTTACGGCCAAGGAATCACTCTTGGGCCATAAACACCAAGTAAGGGCACCAAAGTGTGCCTAGGGTCCTCTTTAGCCTTAAACAAAAGCCTAGAAGTTATCCTACTTGTGTAAGAGACTTGAAAGAATTAAAACACCCATCCCTTGAGAGTTTACGGTTGTAAACTCCAAAAGAAATGGTATTTTGGCCGTAAACTCCTCAAAGGAGTATTTTAAGGCCCTAAACTACCCAAAGGATTAAACCACCAAGCAAGGCTTATTCTAGAAATCAAACAACACTTCAAAACACCAAAAACCACCAAGATTGGAGTTCACGGCCGTAAAATCAAGGGTTTACGACCGTAAACTCCTTGTGTGGGGTTTATTAGGTAGTAAACTCTTATATAAAGCCCTTTGGTACATTAAACCCCTTTAGCCTTGTCCCACAACCACTTAGATGCAACCATTAGGACCTATAACACTTATACAAAGTGTTTACATGTTCCTGAGTGTCCCAACTTATTTCATTAAGTTATTATTTGGCTAATTAGTTATATATATGCTCATTATATGATAACTAGGCTCGTGCGTGTGAACAAGTCTCCGTTTGCCACCTAGCACGGTATCCGACACTTCAATCCAATCCACTCACCACAAGTGAGTTCATACCCCTTTAATTAACCTTTGAAACACTTTAAAATGTTTTAAATACTTTATGGGGGGATACAAGTTAAATGCTTATAGTTATTGCATCAATCACATGTGATTACATTAATCACATGCGATTAATAACTAGAAAGCCAATGATTTTATCGTTGTTCAATCTGTTTATCAAGCTGTTTTACTTCAAACTATTTTACAAACTCTTTTACTTATCAAATGATTTTATTTAAACTTTGTTATACTTCTTATAAATTGCATGCCCATATATGTATAGATATATAAACAATGTTTAAAGGGCTTAGGAAGGCCATCCGCTCTATTTCCTTTTCGCGCTTGAGATGTGGTCTGGTGGGATTTCGGGTAGTCGTCCGAAGGTCGTTTCAATATTAGTTATATATCAAATATACATATATAGACATAAAAGTACTTCCATATTCATACTTATCAGTACATCATCAGTAAGTTACCATCGGGGTAACATAGGATCATACTACTACAATTTCTAGATCAACGAGTCAGTTCATTCATGAGTCAATACTTACTACTAGAAGAACATATACAACTATACTAGAAAGAGAACATATACAACGATACTAGAACAAGTAACATTACATTACATATACACGAATACGATAACAATTGTGATCCACTGTATGGGAGCATGCCTTAATTGTCATGACCCGAGTTGTAGCCAGAGTCTCTTGAAGGGAGAGCGTGAGTTTGCGTATAGATCTATACTGGATTGACTATCCTACACCTTGCTGCTAGCTACAGCGGGACCGGCAGGTCTGCGGGTGCCAAACGTCATACCTTATTTTTTTCGACTATACGTTGTCGTTGTTACCAGTCTATAGTATGGTGCAATTTATCACATGATACCTTAATATAAATCCGGTGTAAGGTAGTTAGTACAGCAGTAGTTCCTATAATACAACACTACAGTACTACAATAATTTACCCATTACATACTTTTAGTGATTGTTTCACTTAAACTTTAATGTACAAACAATATTTTGTTAAATGATAGTTACACTTGGGAAATTACACACTTTTACAACAAACGAGCATACAAAACAGTTAAGCCTTGGTAGAAGGCTACTTTAATAGAAAATATAGGTTTTTCTGAGAGATTCAAACTTGTACAAACACTTACAAACAATTACTTACATTTTACAAACTCACAATTGAGACATGTTCAAACGTTTTGATAGCAAACATCGACACTAAAACACTTATGAACTCACCAGCTTAATAGAAAATATAGGTTTTTCTGAGAGATTCAAACTTGTACAAACACTTACAAACAATTACTTACATTTTACAAACTCACAATTGAGACATGTTCAAACGTTTTGATAGCAAACATCGACACTAAAACACTTATGAACTCACCAGCTTAATGCTGATAAACTCTTTCAAAATAACTTGTATTCTCAGGTCATCAGTAGACAGGTATCGAGACCAGCTTTTGAGAAGATGGAGCGCATCATCTTATTATTTTGATTTACATTATTTTTGGTGTCTATAACTGTACATAACACACTTGTATTAAAATTATATATTTAATGCAATGGATGATGTTGTTTGCTTATTTACATTTACTGTGTTGTGATACTTTACATGACGTCCTCCGCCCCAGAACGTTTCCGCCGTTCTTGGTTTTGGGGTGTGACATTTTGAGTCGGCCTCTTCAGGGAATTGTTCTGCAAAGTCATCGCCCAAGGGAATTTCATGATTTTCTTCTGGGTCTGCCTCGATCCATCCAACATTTCCTTGGTTGGGAAAGTACGGGTCGTCAGGGAGATGGAATCCGGCCATGCTATCTACTTGTGATAAGGGTAAAGGGATGGTTATTAGGCATTGAATCTAATAATATTCCAATGTATTATGCCTACATGATTGATTCTTGAGGGATAGATTCTTGGGTAAGTCTCTGGTTCGTTCGTTATAGCAACCTAAAATACTCATATAGTATTTTAACCCTTATGTTTGATTCTAGAATTTTTCTAGTATCTAGGTAAGTTTTAGGCTTGCTGCAACACCACAGTCACTCCCAAGCACATGTTGGTCATGTCTTGAATGAATATAGTTGATCAACCTATATTGACACTAGACATGATTACATAACTGTCCAGGTTTAACCGGGATGTCCAACATCCAAATACTTTTGTTTTGTTCTACATACGAAACTAGTTCAGATACTTAGGTATGCTTGTATACTTTATTATAAAAATACTTATTTTTGAAAGTATACTTTTAGTTTAGAGAACTTAGGCCCCTTAGTATTTATAGCCGTATACCATGTAAGGTTCGGTATACTTAGTTCGCTATAAAGAAGGGCTCTGATACCAATCTGTCACACCCACAAACCGGAACGGCGGAAACGTTCGGGGGTGGTTGACGTCATGCGTAGTATCACAAAAGTTGTATCATAGCAAGCATAGTAAACACAACCAAACATTGAAGACATAAATGAAAAAGGTTTACATTGTCTTAATACAAAGTTTTGTTCTTATCAAAACTAAATGGAAAGACGTGACTCTAACGCGCCGACTTCTCCAAAATCCTGGAAGTACCTGTTTACTAAATCCCTGAGAATACAAGCAGTTTTGAAAGAATATCAACATAAAGTTGGTGAGGTCATAAGCATTTAGTTTTGCTGGAAAATGATTCTTTGATCCTTTTGAAAAGTGTTCCTCAAGAAAATCCTTTATTTTCTTATGAAAAGCGTGTTTGAAAACCCATTCCTTCCATGACTCCCCGATTCATACGAGGTACGTACAATTCGAGGAGTCGTGGAGTGAATATGAATATTCGTTAGTTACATGTAAAAACAAATACGTTTATAAAAAAAGCCGAGTTATCCCGGGAAAATCCTATATTTTCCCTAAAAGTTGATGGTTGGTTATCCATTCGAAACTGAGGTGTACAAGTACCTACCATACTTATATCGATAAACGTAGTTTCCTTTTAATAAAACACTGGTTACTCCTAGTGAGGTATATTAGCCTTATTACATAAATACAACTAATAAATACGTGGTGAACTAAATCCTGAAGGTATTATTAATACTCTCTAGTAATCAAAACGGTTATTACTTTGAGGTTAGTTCACTTGATTCATTATTACAAAAGTAAATCTCAGCTATCTAGGTTGCGAGTTTTATAACCATACATTAACTTGATATGGCACGTATCGGGGCCAGTATCCTTTATGACTTTGTCACCTGTAGACCTATCGGTCCCACTGTAGCTAGCAGCGAGGTGCGGGATAGTCAGTCCCGTATAGATCTATACACAACAGTCACGCTCTCCCTACAAGAGATTCTGGTCATAAGTGCTAGTCCTACACTCGGATTCTGTGGGAGTGTTACCAAGGACGTGTCTCCAACTTAGACTAACAAGTTTACAAGTAATAATATAGAAAATCTTTTTATTATTAACATGAATCCTTTATAAAATCATACATTTTACTAACTGATTCATAAGTTCATTCCTCTAGTTTTGAAAACTGTTTCTACGAGTTGATTTCTTAATCGTTTGGTAAACTATTTTTCGTGTTAAAGCATACTGAAAATATAATTATATTATACAAAATAATATTCTTTGAGCACAAGTTTCCTTGTACTTCTGCTTGTATTCCCCCCCTGAAAACATTTAAAAAAAAAAAAAAAAACTCGGAAAAAGCGTAGGGGTATGAACTTACCTCGGGCGATTTGAATGAAGGATTGATACAGAATACGGGATGTTCAAGTGAGGCCTTGAACACAATTTGATCCTAATTAACATGTAATGACACATAAAGGAGTCAATTGAAGGTATTTTTCTACTAAATGTGATGGAGAACCACTCTAAGCACTTGGGACTACCTACACTAAGTGCTAGAACCTTAAAGGATTGCATGAGGGAGGTGTATGACCACCTTAAAGGTGTGTACGACCCAATGGGTGTGCGGCCATACAATCATGATGGGAGGTGCCTTTGTGGTGTTTTCAAGGTCCATACTTGCATCCATTAAGTGTTCTAGGTCTATACTCGATTGTAGTGCAAGTTAAGGGTCCTAGAAGTGGGTTTGTGGTCCTAGGGTGTATGTGTGGTCGCACACGGGAGTGTGTTGCCGCATACAAGGAGTGTGTTGTCGTACAAGGGTATGTGCGGTCGTACACCCCAAATGAAGATGTCCAAAAAGCCAATTCTAAGGTGTAGCAAAGCTAGATTAATATCCAACTCGAATATGGAAGTCCAACTCTCATTTTGGAGGGTCTTTTAGGAGTGTGAGGCTTATATGGGTGTGCGGCCACACTCCTTTAAAGAGATGAAGAACATGACGGGACCCAATGATTCAAGGCTTAGATTAAGTGGTTTTTCAAGCACAACAAGCTAAGGAATGGATTACTCATGTCTTTGAAGCCTTGGGAGGGTTTGTGGTTGAAGAAGCTTGAGAGAATTGGTGTTGTGTGCTGCCAAGATGTTAAAGGAATGAAAGGAAATGGTTCTACCCTTTATATAGGGGTGGGTGTGTGGCCATGAGGGGTGTATACGGCCGTACACTCCTCCAAAAGGGGTGTATGACCCAATTTCATCACTACATGACTTGTTGACCCGTTCCTAATCTCGACCTTGGTTGTACCCAAATGTAGAACGCTTAAATGAACCCTTAATCAATGCTAGGAATTAATAGGAATGAGTTTAACTCAGATTAACTGACTAGATGTACCAGATAGAAGTTACGGGTTGTCACAGTAAAGTTCCTAAGTATTTATCATAATTGGTCAACTTATTTTCTCTATTGGCCATTTTGGTATTGTTTTTTGTTTTCTCCCCCTACACTTTTTATGTTTGTGAATTTTATCACTTTTATTAGGAACAATGAACTCTTGGTATTTTGGGCAGAAATGGTCTTTTGTGTGTGGTGTTATGTTATCTTCTGTATTTATTGCTAACCATTTTTTATTTGGGCAGTTTATGTCATTTTGTCGATTCTTTTTAGACACACGTGTTTGCTTTACCGCTTTCTCATACAATCATATTCGGACTTGTGTACATGGTCACCGCCCAACCCTTCTCAAAGATATTCCACTACAGCGCACCCACCGCCTTCGTCTCCATCTTTTCTTAGGCTGGAGGGAGTGGTGCCACCGAAACCACACTCCCTCCCCCGCCACGTAAGCGTCATGTCACTTTTTACCACTCAAGTGTGGTTTCTTGCCACACCAAGGTGTGGTGCCACAATTTTACTTTTATTTATTTATTTATTTTTTGTTTGTTTTTTTTGTTAACTATTTTAATTTAATAAAACTTATTTTTTAATAAAAAAACATAATTTTAAAAACATAATATTTCATTAATTAAAAATACAAATAACATACATTACTTAATTTAAAAAAAAAACTAAAAATTTAGAAAAACAAAGTAGAAACATAAAACCTACAACTTAAAAAAAACATACAAGAAACCATTAAAAACTTGAAAAAAAAACTAGAAATTAGCCACGATTGATGTAACGATTTTTCACTTCCTCCTTCATCGCCAAAACCACTTCAAGCTCGGTCCCGGTCATATTCGACGTGTCTATCGCTAGTATTCGCATGTCGCTCTCCCTTTGTTTCCGAAGCTCTCTTTCAGAAGCAATTTTCAAAATCTTGTCCATTTTGTCTTTATATACCCTTCATGTCGGTTCCCATTTCTTTTAAATCATCTGAATCCGACGCTTTGCCTTTGCCTTTGCCCTTTGATTTGTCTCTTACCAATGGTCGGGAAGGTGGTGAAACTGGAACATGTTCATCTTCGTTCAGGTCAAATTGAACATGAGCATCTGATGCAGTGTGTTCGGACTCAGATGTTCTGCTGCGTTTTGACTCACTGTCGATATGTTGGTCAGATGTTTTGCTACTCAACCATTTCCTGTTATCTTTCAAAAAATTCCAAACTTCAAGAAACTTGAAAGCCTTCAGATTTTCTTTTTGATGCACTTTCAACGCTTTCTTCAAAATGACTTCATCGCTTTCTCCACTTTTCCATTGACATTTCATGTTGTTCGACAAGTCATTAAACAACATGACTTCCTTGTTCATCTTCCCCCATTTGAAGTACACTTGATGTTTTGAACGGTATTCTCCACAGTTCATTCCTTTATGGAACCTGTGTAAAACGCGAATCCAAAAGCGGTCATGCTTTTGGTCTTTTCCAACCGTTGCATCTTCTAAAATATCGATCCAAGATTGTGCCAACACTAACGCTTCCAAAGGTTCCCAACATCTAGCCTCCGCATTCTCTTTTCTTTTAGTTGCTGCTCGAGTAGGCTGAGTTTCTGTAACAAATTTCGGTTCAGAATCAGAAACGACCGTTTCTAGTTGTGTTTGTGTTTGTTGAACAAGCTCGGGTTGGGACAAAATATCAAATTGATTAAAATCTGGGTCGGGTTGTGGTAGTGGTGGTGTTTGTGGATGTGGTTGCCCTGGTCGTTGTGGAAAACAAGGAAACATACCGCCGTAGTGGTAATTCGGAGATGAGAAAATCGGTTGATCAAATGAAGGTATTGGGGTGTTGGTGTTTCTGACTGGTGTTTTTCCTTTGCTAGGTCTTTTGGAATAAGACATTGTTTCAAAGAAAATGGGATGAAATGATTGTGTTTATATGTATTTAGAGGTTGTGTAAATGTAAAAATATATATATATATATATATATATATATATATATATATATATATATATATATATATATATATATATATATATATATATAATCGGAAGTTTAAAAGTTTTAACACCAAAGTCTTAAAACTAATAAGCTTAAATCTTAACCATTAATTTTACATCAAATACGTCTAATGGTATAAAACCATGATCCATGTAAACCAAAAATGACCAATGAAAATAAAATATTTTTTTTTCAATTGTAGATATAAAAAGCCCCTCTACAAAACCCAATCCCCATTTTAATTTTCATCATGCACCTCTTTATCCAGCTTGTATTCCTCTAAACTCATTTACAAAATCACCTTGTCTGTTTTTTTTTTTAAATCAACGCCCAACACAATACAGCATCCATCGTTATCTCCTACACCACAGGCAACATCGCATCACCACTAACCATTAACACTCTTATTTTTTTATACTAATCTTTCTGTCTCTAGAAACCCAATTTGTGTTCTTCTTCTCTAATAAACCTTAAGATCAGCTCTATGTCATAGACCAAGACTGTTTCACCAGCCCCCGACCAGCACCTCCGCCGCCCCTCCATTCACCGGAAACAACACTCCACGACCGGCACCCCTATTGGTTTTCGGCCACCTAACAGTTTTGTAACCTCATTATGGTCAAGTAACAACCACAATCACGTTTATCTCCATTACACCAACATCAAACCACTCCCCACCGCTCACAACATCACCACTCACCACCGCTGTCAACACGGTCATTGTCATCACCACCGATCTGCCACCATAACCATCTTACTTTGTCTTTGTCACCAGATCTGAGTCATATCTGGATAGATCTGTATATGTATATATCTGAGTTGTAAATTATTGTATGTAGATTTGAATATTTACGTGTCTATATGGTTCATAAATCATAGTATGGTTGTTTTATTTTGGAATGTTTTTAGTTGTTTGCATTGAGAATGGTGTAGGAGGTGAAGAGGAAAGATAAACGGGGACATGCAGAACATCAGATCAGAGGGCCTTTAAGAAGAATTTTTATATTATTTATATGTTTAGTTGAATATTCGTAAAAAGACAACACGTTTTATTTTATATTTTTTGTAATAGATTTTGAGTACATTTGATGAGTAAAAGATGAAGAGTTAGTGGATTTTTTCGAGCATCCGTCCCTATGTATGTCATTTTTTTGAGTATTTTCTTTATTTATTATTAAAGTTATCAAGTAAATCGTTATCTTGAAATCCATTTGTTATGATTAAGAAAAATTATTGCCATGGTTAACAAAAAATGATAATCAATTATTTTTTAATAATGAATTTTTAATAAATTTTATTTAATTATTTTTATTAAAATATAAAAAAATCAAAATTTAGAACGTATTTTTTTCATTGAGACGTACAACTATTGCTAACTAATAAAAAAATATGTTATAAGTATTCTGAATGTGATGATTAAAGCATAGCAAAGTCTTATATAGTATGTAAAATATTTTTACTGGGGAGGTAAAATACATTAAAGGATTTCCTACATTGGTAAGGTAAAGTTTGTTAAGCATTTTCAAATATTAAGAAGGATTTTTACAACAGTGACATTAGAATTATTTGAAGTTCAAAAATTATTAGTTGGTTGTAAAGTTTTGTTTTTTGTTTTATTATTTTTTATTTTTATTTTTTTTATTTTTTATTTTTTTTATTTTTTTTGATATAGGAACATTTAAAATGAGTTTTTATTCAAAATATTTTTGTAAGTCGAAAGAATCAATAAGTTACAAAGTAATCAATGGAAACGTTTGGTTTTCCAACAAGTCAGACACTTGGATAAATGATAAAAAATTTTATTAATTTTTTCCCACCAAATAACGCCTTTTTCTAAAAAACAATATACTATCATAAGATACCCTGCTATATTTTTTGCTTACGCTTCTTTTTCTTTTTCTTTTTTTTTTCTTATCTTTTTATTTTTTGCTTTTTGTAGATTCTTATGAATAAAATATCCAAGTTTTTTTTTTTTTTTTTTTTTTTTTATTTTGTGATTTGCTTTTTAGACCATTATTTTTTTTTATAAAAATAATTATAATACATTAATTATTTATCACCTTCACATATTGTAATATTAACCATTGTTAGACTCAGATCAATAAATATACAATATATCAATAATAAATACATTTTAATGTAAACATAACTTTAAATGTATTTTCGTGGCATGAGAATCACTTTTGGGGACATTTTTAGGGCTGTCAATTCTCGACACGACACGTGACACGACCCACAACACGACACGAAATAAATGGGTTTGGGTTGAGTTTTTCAACACGCCAACCTACTAACCCGCCAACACGCCAACCCGTTTATTAAACGGGTCATATATGGGTTTCTCAAAAAATAAATGGGTTGACTCGCCAACCCGTTTATATTCTTAATAAAAAAATATTTTATTTTTAAATAGATTTATGAATCGGTATTAATATTTAATAAGTATTATATAATATATATACCATTGATTCATAGACCATTTGACTATTTTGACATTCTGACTCGTGGTGGATGGTCTAAGGTCATAAGTCGTAACATATAAGGCCAAGTCTGTAACATGTTTCTATGAATGTTTTTAATTTTCATTTGGATGTTTAAGACTTAAATGCCTAAAATTCGGACCCACGAACCCTAATTTGACCCACGAACCCATCAACTTGTGAGCCCGTATAAATAAATGGGTTGGCGGGTCATATATGGGTTTATGTTCCAAACCCGTCAACCCGTGACCTGTATCTTTAAATGGGTCGTGTCTGGGTTGACATATTTCGACACGCCAACCCGCCAACCCGCAACCCGCCAACCCGAACACGACACGATTGCCAGGCCTAGACATTCTTATTTATCATTTTCATAGCCGATGATTTTTACAGTTGGTGTATACCGCAAATAGAATTAGATAGTTGTCAATCATATTTACTAATGTTTTTAAAATCAGGTTGGGCATCTTACTGGTTCAATGGTTCAAGTGGTCCGACCAATTAAACCGGATGAACCGATCTCAAATCGAATATCGAAAGCGAAGTTTTCACAAAAAGACAAACATTATATATGATTTTTGCTTTAGGCATACCCCTACTAAATAACCATAAAGGAAAATTAGAGCAATAGATGATATCGGAAAGGAAACTTTTCGCTCCCACGACTACACGCTTAACTAGAAACTATTCGACACAAAACAATCTGTCAAAAGATTGAAAAAAACTATCTTACATGAAAAGGAAATAAATCACATCATTGAAAATATCTGGCACCGCCGCATCGCGCGGGTACGCCATGGTATCACCGGTTCATCCGATGATACGGTAAAAAAAAAATTACATGAATTTTTGAATGATCAAAAGAAAAATGGCACAACCAATCAACACACGCGGTCTTCAATGGCCGCATTGCTGTCTCGACCGCACCAAACCGCACCCTAGGACAGTATTTACGGCCCACATGGTATCACCGCTGTTCTAAGCCGCACCCCCCACCGAGCAGCCTTATCATCCTTCTAGGCCCGCCAGGGGTTATCTGTGTTGATTCGTTACACCACCGCCATTACCCTCCAATACGTCTCCTCCGCGTGCTTCTCCACCTGTAGCTCATTGGAACCGATCCCATTAAAGATCGTGCCTCTTTCATCAGTGCTTCTTTTGGGGAGTGATTTCTGCGATGCGTTCCATTTTGTACCAAGCCCCCATTCACGAACATAATGGATATCGACGAGGATACTGTTGTGTCGCCTCTCACCTCCAACCTAACCTCCTCAAACCGTTGGATCTCACCGATTGCAAGGCTGCCTTCCGGATGTGTGGTTTTGGATATGATAATGCTAACGATTCATCTGCCTCTGCGAACTTCCACCGTCCGTTTTCAATTTTAATATGTGGTTTGGTCATCATCTGCCTCTTCTCAACGTTATCGATTGAGATGGTTGGGGAAGGAAGAACAGAGGCGAAGGTCGACAGATTCGTTTACTCTTACCACTTGGATTCCAAGAGGAAAGCAGTAAGAATCAACAATCAAGACCGGACCTGCCTACCTGAGGTAAATTCAAACTTATTAATCCCTAATAACCACTCTACTTCAGATTCATTCATATTTAACTGGATTCATCCGCCTCAATCCATGGGTTCTAGGGTTTGATTTTTTCTCGGCTTCTACAATCATGCTCTAATTGAAGGCAACACTGCTGGTATGCTTTCTGTTTACCAAAAATATCTTTTTTACATGCAACAACCTGATTGCATGCTTCGTGTATCAGACTTCGTTGATACATTCGATTACTCCATTCGAAAGGTATAATATTCTATATGTAAAATGTTTAGTTTGTATTTTTCCTGTTTCTATGTTGTGATTTTAGACTCTGAACATGGACTAAAATTTGTTGTTCACTATATGGAAAACATAAACATGCCCAGAACTAAATAAACTATTTAGATGGTATGAACTTTATATAAATGCTTATACTGATCTATTCTTTTCAGATTCCATCTTTTATTCTTTTGGCTATGGTGGATGATGTTAGGGGTTATACACAACCTAATAGTTCATCTTCACTTTATTTCATAAAGTCAAAATATGGATGACTGAGGGTTTATCTATTTCATTTGCTACTTTGGAGATGCACATTAGAATGGAGTATATGCATCAAATTAACTATCACAATCTAATGATTTGACTTGCACGTTAGATGTTTGACAGAATGTCTGAAAGAAACTGATCAGATTCTCTTGAAAGGTACATTTGGTTATGGATTTTATTTACATTTACAGATTGATCTGCAAGTGGTCCCTGATTTTGAGTTTTTAGTCAAAAATCCACATGATGTTTGGGTGGGAAAAACATGGATTATGTGAGATAGCTTATTGAGTGTACATATTTCACATGGCTCAAGATAGAGGATGGAGTAATGTTCATTTGACCGTGGTTCAAAAAATCACAAGTTTATTCATCTTTTCAATATTTGGAGCTTTTATGTTAATTCCAGGTGATGCTCAATACAGTTGCTGCTACAATATTAGTGCTTAAAATTTGTACAAGTGGCGATTGGTCCTCAACACTTAAAAGGTAACCATTTGATTCAACATGTGGATATTGTAAACGAAAATCAAAAGTATAACAGGTTAGCAAATAATTTTTATATATAAATTTTTATTCTCAACTTTTTGGATGCTTTTTGATATAATAACCTTCATTTCGGTCAATTTATTTTCAGAATGGTGAAATTGTTGGACGAGACGGACACATTTAGTGATTTTGGAGCTGTTACAATATTACGTAAGTTCAATAACCATCATAAAATAAAGGATTAATAATAGCAAAAAAAACAACACACTTTCATCTATTTTTTATGTTATATCATCCTACCTTCATTTCTTTTTTATTCAACATCGTAGCTTCAAAAACTACCCAATGAAAACAGTGTATAGGGGCAATATGGTCCTAAAACTGTAATATTGAATTTTATTAATATAATAACAGTGTGCATGGGCAATATGGTCCCAAAACTGTAAAAAAAATAAGTTTATTAATATAAAAACAGTGTGCAGGGGCATTATCGTCCAAAAAATGCAAAAATTAAATATTTTTAACATAAAAACAGTGTGTAGGGCAATATCTGTGCATGAACAGTGTGCGGGTACAATATGGTCCTTAGACCACAAAAATAGAAATTTATTAATATAAAAACAATGTGTAAGGACTATATGGTCCTAAAACTGGAAAAATTGTTATTTTTTTAACTATAAAAAGAGTGTGTAAGCGCAATATTATCCTAAAACTGTAAAAATTGAATGTTATTAATATAAAAACAAATAATGATGGAAAGGAATCACGAGTATTCAACTTTTTCTCTTTCCTATGACCTTGGCCTTCCTAATCGTGATGCTACTGATGATAAATTTAGTGTAGAAAGTGTTGAATCTACTCTCAACACTAGATTCATTAAAACTTTATTTTCTTGATTTCTTTCTGATATAATTTTGACTAATTTAATCAAACTTTAGGTACAGACGGATGGGATTTGATATGTTGAAGATGTTCAATATCACATTGATCATGGAACTTCTGAAAGAGTTGCTGGTTTTATAGCTGAAAGTATTCAGGTTAGGATGAAAACTAAGTATCATCGGTTTGTCTTTTATGTTATGTCAAATTTGATTACAACTATGGAATCAAAATATTTATTGTAGGGAGTTGGGAGAGCAGCGGAATTGGCCCCAGGTGGTGTTTGTATTATTGATGAAGTTCAAGCTGGATTTCTTAGAACCGGAAGCCATTATTGGGGTTTCCAAACCTTATATATTAATCTTAATGTTTTTCTACAAATAACTATTGATTGTTAACAAAAATTGTTAAACATTTTTTGTTGAAGATGGTAAATTATACAAATAACCTCATTCAATATGCTTTCTATTCTTCTTGCAATTCATATTTTTTTCTAGGTACGGATTGATCGCATAAGATACAAGAATCAATTGAAAAAGACGAAAATCCATACCCTGCAAAACTGCAAAACGGGGTTCCTATTCTACAGTTAACTAATATTTTTTACAACATTCATAATGAAGCCATGGCGTTCCACAAACAAATTGTCCATAAATTACTATAGAATCCTTCATATTCATAAGATGCACTGGATGCCAAAAATGATCATACTACCTCCGTTCCAAATTGATAGTCTACTTTTGACTTTTGAAATCTTTTTTCTTCAATTTTGACCTTAAATATTTTCGATTTTGATAGATAATACTTGATATGAAAAATATATAAATATATTGTATTTTAAATGTTTTTTCATTGTTATAAGTTTTATCAAATAATATATAACACAAATAAAAATATTTAAGGTTGGAGTTAAAGAAAAAAGACTTCAAAAGTCAAAAGTAGACTATCAATTTGGGA
The DNA here is from genome assembly GCF_002870075.4 of Lactuca sativa. Classification (NCBI taxonomy): domain Eukaryota; kingdom Viridiplantae; phylum Streptophyta; class Magnoliopsida; order Asterales; family Asteraceae; genus Lactuca; species Lactuca sativa. The sequence goes on from NC_056626.2 coordinate 90,417,913, forward strand.
CGGAGGGAGTATCTGTTTAAATCCATCCCCGCTCCTCCTCTATGTGTACACATTTCTATTCAAATTTAACATCCTGAATTTAAGTTCATATACATAGCAAATACTAGTTATAGCCCGTGGTAAATTATGGTTGAGTTTTTTAATTTATTTATTTATTTATTTATTTTTTCGAACTTGAATGCTTAAGTTATAAACTTTTTTAATTGTCATCGTACAATGAGTGAGATGGAAAACGGGCAACAAACTGTGTCGTTAAGCCTTTTTGAATGGTAAAACTAATTCTTTTAAATACCACATCCGAAGATCTAAGGGATATAACATTACTATGCATGATTCGTTGTACTCTTTTAAGAAGCTCTATCGCATCCGGTGCGATGAAACTAAACGTATCAAATGCTGAACACGTGTTGATTTTCCATGCACGATCTCTCATCTTTGGTGACTTTGTCTGTAGCTGCTTTTAAAGCAGCATATCCCGCCGTGAAACCTCCAGCCCTCAGGCCCGCGAGAGGGGATACCCCTGTAAGATCCATACATGCGTGTTTCCCTCTGACCCATCCAAAAATCAAAATGTCAGCCGGTCTGAGGGTTGACCTTCCTTCTGTCGGGTCAGTCAAGAAATTAACAGGTGCCTCTTTCTTAGCGGAAACCCCGACATGCTTAAATATGTCAAACAAAACATCCCTAACCATATCGTGCCTGTATTTGAACCTGGGAGTTCTTTACAGTGAACTGCAAACTCTCCAAAAGAGTCCAAACATGCCTTGCGACACACATGACATATCTCGTCAGCTGGGAATATGGGAATCATGAGTCGATATTTGAGAATAGTATGATACTCCACAGGAGACATGTGTTGGCCAAGCCCATCTATAGGGATAGCCAGGAGAAAATCTTGAGCATGTGGTGCACGTAAGCACTGGAAAACCGCTTTCTGTCGAGCCGTCATGTCGAGATGCACTTCCATATCTTGGACAATTTTACGAAAAAGGGCACTCGCTAGTGTATTCTGGGATTTAGGAGGGCGGTGTCTTTAGTAGTAAAATTGTCAAGGTCAAAATCTGGAATCTTGTTGCGAAGGGAAGCCAAGGCACAATCATAATCAGAATCCATACCATGTATACCGCTATCCCGTAAGATGTGGTCTTGCAATACCCAAGATTGGGCCCTTGAGGCAACAAAAGCATAGGAGGTAGCCTCTACTGCCGAGTATAAACCCAAACCCCCAAACCTAATGGGTAAGGAAGCAATTCGCCATTGTATGTCACCAAAGAAAGGGCCCCCACAAACCACAATGTCCCCAATCGCCCCGCGCAATCCTTTGTTAAAGAATATTGCCGCCTCCTCCATGTGAACGGGTTGGCACGTCCTCAACCCAAAGAAAAGCTTAGCAATACCCATACAAGACCGAAGAAGAATGAGCTCACTCTGGGGGTCAGACAATTGTGGAAGAAGATGTAATGCCCGTAGATCAGGGCTAGTCAATTTAGAGACGATAAGCGTCAAAAATGACTTTTTGATAAAAGATTATTTAGAATGAATAATCTTAACTAAGTTGTAGTATATGTTACAAGGATTCCGTACATATAAAGAACGTCGAAATCTGAGTTATAACGAAGAAGTTATGACCTATCGAAGTTTCGCGATAGAACCGACACGACACAGCGCGACGTAAAAAGTGAATTTACGTTAGAGAAATATTTAGCCTTAGCAATCTAAATGAAAGTCGTAGAGTACGTTAAACCATGAGCGTGCATAAAAAGAACGCCCAAATCTGACTTCGTATGAGGAAGTTATGATTTTTCGAAGTTTCGACTTAGCGGTATGCAGCCCGAATACTCGATTTGAGACCGAGCGGTTTTTAGCCAAAGCAATTTAAATGAGAATTGAAGATCTCATTAATTGTAGTAAAACAAGAAAAAAAATAGGCGAAAACGGACGTCAGATGAAGAAGTTATGATTTTATAACGGAGTTTTCCTGTCCCGGCCTCCTAAAAATAAATAATAAAAATAAAGTCAAAATTAGCCGACGAAGTCTAAACAAAAGTTGTAGATCGTAGTCTCACCTACGCGTGGATATAAAGAACGTAGAAAACAGAGTTCGTATGAGTATGATATGAATTTTTGAAGTTTATTTAATAATTTCGATATTTAATTTAAATAAAAATTGGCCGATATTATCCATGGGGGGGAGTCAGCGACCTTATCATCGTTACGCCCTGCGTAATGAAATTTACGCCCCGCGTAAATCGGGCTTCAGCCCCCCTATAAAAGGAAGTCGAGTGCAGCCGATTCAGTTGCTCATTTCTTCCCGTTTTCTCGCGTTTTTGCATCGTTTTTCGTGCAAGAAATATCCCGAAGCCCCGATATCATTCCCGAGCCCCGAAGCAAGTCCCGAGGCCCCGAAGATCCCGAGAAGTGCAATTCCCGAGCCGAAGCTCTGCCCGCGAAGAGTCCGGTTTTGTGAAGATCTTCCAGATCTGCCGAAGAATACTACTTCTACAAGCCGTAGTGCTGTCCGATCATCTTCTGATCAAGTGAGTGTGTAGTTACTTTCTTCTAAACACATAAATATTAAGTATTTGCTATGAAATACGTGCTATGTGTATAATATATCGTTGTTTATTTGAGATGGTTGTGGAGTGGATGAATTATATAAGTTTTAATGAGTTAAACTATATATGTATTTTGTGTCTAAAAATATGTTGGGTAGAACATGAGTAGATGAGATTGTTGGTAGGTGATAAAATATGGGTTGGACCATGAGATAAAAGAATAAAGAGATAAACTTGTTTTAGATCTGGATGTATGGATCAGATGAAAAGGTTAGTTTTAGATCCGAGAGTATGGATCAGATCAAGAGATTAGTTTTAGATCCGAGAGTAGGGATCAGATCAAGAGGTTAGTTTTAGATCCGGGAGTACGGATTATTTATTTTTGAGTTGCGTGTTCATTCGATAAGGTATCATGTGTATAGTCCCTTTTAGGAACGTGATTTTAATACAAGAATTGATTAAAGTATGAAATATACATATGTATGTGAAGTATTTGTTATTTTCTGAAATACGTGTTAGATATATTTGATGATATACAACGTACGAATCAGATATGGTTCAATATGTGTTAAGATGTATATATATATATATATATATATATATATATATATATATATATATATATATATATATATATGTGATATTATTACTTAAAACCTTGTGTTAAGTATACACTAGTTAATCTTTTTCCTAAACGGAGATAGTATCGGGAATTGATTTTAAGTATTGTAGGTTTGCCTAGTGATGGGTTAAAACCTAAATGGGATGTTTAGTTCAATTAAGTTTGGACATTGGGTAGTCTCTTATTAAGAGTACGTGTGTTGTGAGATTGATGATCGGTGGAGTACGTCCTACGTACAGAAGTACATTTTATGTACGAAGTCTTTTTCAAAGCTCTGTGTCTTGGGTGCTGCTTGTGCCAGGGTACTATTATGTTCTCGGGTACGATTCTTTCGCATACCAAAGTACTATAATGTGCCAGAAGTACTATCATGTACAAAGTCTTTTTGACAATTTTGTGTGTCGGTTACGGGAGCGTACATGAGTACTCTAGTAGTATTTCCCAATACTTTTATTTTGAGAGAGCTTTGGAGTCAGCGTTTCTTTTATGAAGTGATCGACCGAGCTTCATATGTCAGCGTTTTCTTTCACGAAGTAATTAAGGGAACTTCGTAGACTGCCTAATAAAGTGTGTCGGTTATAGACCACTGCTAGGTATGTTTGGTGTTATATTGCTGGATAGGGTGCGTCTGGGGGTTAAATACCTCATGTATTCAGGCCACTGCTAGGCAAAGTTCGATGCTGGGATAGGTAAAGTCTGGGGGTATAATACCTCATGATAGTCAGACCACGCCTAGGCATTGTTATCTAGATAACTACCCCTGACTTAAAATGTCTTGTGGTTCTTTGTTTTACGAACGAAGGTTCGTGGTGAAACTCATTCTATTCCCCTCATTTGATGTCTTTATTGATCCTCGTTTGCTGCTAGGGAATTTCCGAAGCAGCTTCGTCAGTTTGTTGTTCATACCGATTCCTTAGGCTAGATCTCGTAAGATCATAGTATAGGGTCAGTATGTGGGGATCGACGGGATGGGATATATTGTTTTAGAAATATAGTTTATATGTGTTTATAATATTAGTGATTTTGCAGGATCGAGATATACTTTATTATCACGTTGTTTGAACTAAGAGCTTTCATACTCTGTGTTCCTTAGGTGATTGGGTTCACCAGGGATATTCGAACTAAGTATTCATTAGATATTTGAATTTAGTGTTCATCAGAGATAATTGGAATTAAGTGTTCATTAGGTGTTCTTGAACTAGGTGTTCATTAATTATTGTGAATTGCGTGTCCACTAGAGGTAATCTAAGAACCTTGGCAGCACTAGACATTGTGTAAGTTCCTTAGGGCAATCCTTAGGAATGAATGGGAGAAAGGTAATTGGTTCTTAGGATAAATCTTTAAGAAATAAGTGGAGATAATGGGGGTGGGTATTTGAATTGAGTGTTTGATAACTAAATATAATAATTATATTATTGTGGGTTGAAAACCCTATATGCTCACCAGGCTCCCAAGCCTGACCCACTCAGTTTTCTTTGTATCACAGGTATCGATACGAAGATATATTTCACGGAGAGATTAAAGGATATGTAAAATCTTTAGTGTAAATAATGTAAGTTCTGTTTATGCTTATGTGTCTGTATCGGAACATGACATCCCGAGGTTTTATTATTTAATGAAAATACATTCTCTTTGAGAAATGTTTTGATAAATGGTTATCATATTTTATTTTGGGAACAAATTCCGCAACTGCTTTCTTTAAAGGATAACTCTGATTTTAAAACAAAGCATAAACAAATCGGTCTTTTCTGGCCGTGAAATTGGGGATGTCACAGAAGACGCATCAAATTCACAACGTTTTCGGCTCTCTTTATGGCTAAGCTGCGAATGAAACTAGCATCTATACTAACAGCTCCCCTAAGAAGTTTCACCCCCAAAGGCGGCCTCCCAATGTCCGTCGAAAATAGTCTCTCCCGTAACTTCCTATCATCGCACGAGGGCCAAAAGAGCTCGGTTTTCTTGATATTCAGCTGAAGGCCTAATTTTGGGCCAGTCACCGTAATGATGTCCAATGCTTTGGCCACCTCCTCCTAATCTCCGATAAGTATGCCATCATCCAAGTACCATGCATGGAGAAGAAACTTGTAATTGTCTCTAATCATATGCAAAAGCGGGTGCAATATAATTGCAAATAGAAGTGGTCCCAAGGGGTCTTGTTGCTGAACCCCAGTAGAAGACCGAATATGTGTGTTGCCTAGATAAAAGTTTATAATTATTAATCAATTATTTTAAATAAAATATTAATTTGTTTTATGAGATAACTACATGATTTATTTTTCCTGATTTTATGGGATAATTAATTAGTTTCTAATTGATTTTGGTATCTTCTGTTATAAAAATTTAAAACTTAAAAGATTGTGATAAGGCAAGACTAAAGGGATCCGTCAAATTTGAAATAAATAAAAATGGAAATGCAATCAAAATATTAATGTATTTTAAATCAATAAAAAAGGAAATGAAATCAAAATTTTAATGTCCTTTTAAATGAAAAATAATATTAAAGGAAAGCTCTCATATGATGACAAGTGCATATGCTGATATTGAGTTGACACGTGTACAATAGAAACTATTTAATTATTAGTAAGGGTAGATACAAGTTTTTTTTTCTTATATCGTAAAACCCGTATAGTACATGGGTTGATTAAAAAAAGAAATTAAATATTAAAGTGTAAACAATAAATATTTTTTAAAATAAAATTTTGAAATAAAAAATAAAGAAATGTATTAATTGCAATTTAATATGATATTTATGACATTTAATACTTTACATATATATATATATATATATATATATATATATATATATATATATATATATATATATATATATATATATATATTATGTGACTTTAATTTTAAATTTTGAAAAACCTTTGAATTGACATATGGATACTATTTATTCCAAAAATATCACAAAATAACATATTTCAAATGGATTATTATAGTTGATCTAATTAGCCTTATGAACAAATTCACATCCATCCTATTTATTCAAATACTCCCAATGTATATTATATGGATTCCATCAATCATGCAATTTCGTTCGTTTAATCGGCTCATACATGTAATAATTTCCAAAATTGAATTTCAATTTCATCTATATATATAATACACTAGTTTATAACCCGTAGGAACCACGGTTATAAAATTAATTAAACTTTTATAGTAAAAACTCAAAATTATTAATCAATTATTTTAAATAAATTATTAACTAAAAGATGTTTTTATTAGTTATATGAAATTATAATCGTTGATTCAAATAAATATGTAAAATTAATTTTTAATATATATTAGACATTTTTTATTTGTGAATTAATGAAAACAATAATATAAAATTTAAATTTAAAATTTAAAATAGAGAATAAATACATTAACAAATAGCATCACATTAATGATGAGTTTTAATAAATTTAAAATAGAGAACTAATAGATTGACAAGTGACAACACATTAATTAAGATGTCTAATATGATGACACATGACAAAAAAATTACTCTTTTATTAGTATAGATTTATGTGATTTGCACGAGTCATTTTCTTCACTGTGAAAATTAAGGGTCTTCAAGAATCAACATTAGCATACCAAACAACTACATAAGGTTAGCAATCCCATTTTTTTTTTGTTATGTATACATTATCTTTTTTTTTTTTTTTTTTTTTTTTTTTTTTTTTTTTTTTTTACTTTAATACACGATGTAAGATGGTCATTTGCAATATGTCCGCCAAATGTTTGATGTAATGCCAATGTGGTTCTTGATTGGAAATATTGTTGTGAATGTGTATACCGTAATGCGCCTTTTTTATAATTTTGTCCCACCTAGATATACATTATGCATTATTTTTTTTTTCTCTTTTGTATTTGTGTGTTAATGTGTATAAATTTTGGTTGGATTATGTTTTATTATCTTTATTTATTTTTCTGTTTTGTAGAGTGTATTAGGTATGTAACTGTGTGTATTGTTTTTTTGGGATTTGTAGTTTGCATTAGGTATGTAAGTGTGTAAACACGTATTCTATGAGCTTTTGTTTGTGTATAGGCATGTAATTGTGTTTATGCAATTTCTTGCCTTTATCCCAATTTGTTGTCTGGTGTAATGGTGCTATTTTGATTGTATCATTATAATAAATGGAAGTAAATTGCAATTTCTTCAAACAATGGTGGTGTTGGTTTTTTATTCACAGATTTGTGGTCCAATCAAACTGGATGGGACAGATTCAGATTTTGCCCATGCATCTTATGTTTTCAATAGTTACCGTCAGAAGAACAAGAAAAATGGTGTAGTATGTGGCTTTGGAAGGACCTCTATCTTAATCAGTTAAAACCTTAGTAAGCATCCTCTTAACTTCCTGTTATCAAAATTGGGTATTTCAAATTCAACTTCTGAATAAGAAAATGACAAATGTTGATGAGTTTTATGTAGAGGAATGAGAGCTACTTGAAGTGGAAAATGAGCACGTCTTTGACAAGTTTATTTTCTAAAGGCTACAGGAACTGCTATTGATTGGGTCCAGATGCATGGGAAAGGTTTTTATTAAATTAATACACATACTTCTTTGATTAAAAATGTACAACTTTTTTTTTTAAAAATTGAATCGTTTTTAAATTTTTTGCAGCATGGTCCATATTCTTTTGTGATCTTTGTCATTTCACTGAATTGCTGTTGAATGGCAGCTAGAGCCCACGGTCTGTAAGGTTAGAGCCCAAAAGGGTAAAAAAAATTGTCCCAAATTTGTATATATTTACATGTTGTATATTTTTGTGTATGTTAGTATATGTGTATGTATGTTACCGTTCCTATTTGTGTTTTACTATTCTTGTGTGTGACTTTTGTAACTACTATTTATATGTGTGAAGATTTATGTTATTTTCTCATTTGTTTATATATATATATATATATATATATATATATATATATATATATATATATATATATATATATATATATATATATATATATATATTTCATTCTTTTAGTGTTTTAATTAAGTTGTTACAATAAATGAATAAAAGATACGTGCAATATTCTCTCTATGTCTTATGTGTTCAACAGTAGAGTCACTGAAATCTTTATGGTATCAAGGTGGAGCTCGATCATGCTCTAATCAACTATTCATCAACCAACCAGTTAAATTTTTTTTTTCTCTCTGAAACTCACATATCAATCCATCCCCTGGTCGATTTATTTAAAATCTGTTTTTTTTGCATCTACTGTGGAAAGATTATCTCTCTATTTGGTCATCATGACTAATAATTCTATCAATTCGGGAATATATCTTCTGCCTTTGTCAGTGAAGATGTTAGTTCTGGCTCTTCAAATGAAAACCCGCCTCAAGCTCCACAAACTATCAATCCCGATTACATCACTTTACCCATAACATATAAACTAAATGGTCAAAATTATAATCTTTGGTCATACTCTGTTTTAATCTTCATTGGAGGAAAGGGTAAAGAAGACTACTTGTACATTAATCTTGCTCAAGCCGACGATAAAATCCCTAAATACAAAAAGTGGAAAGCAGAAAACAATATGGTTATGTTGTGGCTCCTAAATTCTATGACTCCTGAAATAGGTGAACAATTTATGTTTTACAAAACTGCATCATAAATTTGGGAAGCGGCTCATGATACGTTTTCAAACCAAGACAACACTTCTGCATTATTTGAAATCAAAGGGCTTCTCCATGATCTTCGTTAGGGAGAGTCAACCGTGACAAGTTATTTCACAGCACTGAACCGTTATTGGCAGCAACTCGATGTCCTTGATGCTATAACTTGGAGTTGCCCAACAGATGGAAAACAGTACAAGCGGTTGGTCGAAATAGGAAGAATTTATAAATTCCTTCTTGGGCTCAACCAAGAACTTGATGAAGTCCATGGAAGAATTTTGGGTACTAAACCTATGCCCAGCATCAGAGAAGTGTTCTTAGAAGTTAGGCGAGAAGAAAGTCAAAGCAAGGTTATGCTGGGAAATGCTAGCAACATCAAAAATGAGGTCTCAGCTCTTGCAACGCGTGCTTCATTCGGTATGAAATCTGTAGTGATTCTAGGAATATCTCATGAAAGGAATGGTCGAACTTGGTGTGATCATTGTAAACGGCCTGGTCACACCAAGGAAACTTGTTGGAAAATTCATGGTAAACCATCTGACTGATAACCTCGTGCAAATGCAACAACTAGTGACAACCAAGAAATTTTTAGCAAGGATCAAATTGAAGCTCTTAGGAAGATGTTCCAAATTACACCCCGTGAAGACAAATGTGTTTCCACTGTTACCCAACAAGGTGGGACATCATCTGCATTCATGACAAGTACATGTGGAGAAAAACCTTGGCTGGTTGACTGTGGTGCTACTTATTGATGGGTTTTGAGCATTTTAAAACTTCCTAAGTGTACATGCAACCCTAATAACCTTGGATCTGTGTTTGTCTAATTATCATGCAAAGTTGAATTCCAAGGTTATATTCCTATCTAGCATACATGAGGAACAATTTTAACTTTAATGGAAGATAGAATAACTTACCTTGTTGTTCCTTGTGATCCTTGAAACGTTGTGAGCCTAGCACCCCAAGTGTGATGCCTCAAATGCTTCACACAACACCAAATGCAAAGGAGTAAACTTTGAGAGAATATTACACTTGCAAAAATTGGCCTAGCCCTCACTTGTTCATGTGTAGCCGATTTTGGTGGAGAATGGGTTCCTTATATAGTGTTGACACATCTAGGGTTACACCATGTAAACCCTAATGTGTCATGACTCTTCATTTCCATGACCCATGGGTTTGTAACTCCCATGGAGCATCCTACGGGTGGAACCCAACTTGATAATCCATGGAGCCTCTTAGCATACTATACAAGTATGGATGATTTACATAATCAACCTATATATTTAATTAGTTATCTTTTGATCACTTAATTAATTCTAAATTAATTCTTGATCAAAGTAATTAAATAATATTATTATTAATATATTAGAACTTATAATATATTAATAATCCACAAGTGTTATTTATCTCATTTAGTCTATCCAATTGCATGGTGCCATGCAACCCAAATGGACCATGCAGGGTCGGGTCAAGTACATACCAGAAATAGTTATGGACTTAGACACCTTATCCAACAGTCTCCCACTTGGATAAGTCGAATAACTGTAACTGCAAGTATGACTTCAGGAACCGATCAACAATTGTAGCTCTTTCAAGGTTTCTCGGAACTGAGAAGATGGTGATACGCCATTTAAGATAAGTGATCATATAATCTTCTGTTCGAGATATCAGCCGGACAAATACATGGAACAATGTCTTACTTATTGACCAGCAGTTTGTTTCCCGATTTCTAATTTGTTTGACAAAGAGCTTAATTGAATACATCAACTTAGTTCTGATAGGGCCCGGTACATAGGTCAAAACAAAATCATCGAGGGGCCCATATATCAGCTTTTAATCCAGAAGGAGCAGATAAAATTCGACTCATATGTTTGTTCTACCACTCATTGAATTATACACAAAAGCACATTTTATAACATTAAGTTACCAATGCGTTTACGTACAATCAATGCATAACCAACTTGTAAGTAAAAAATCATATCTCTAGGTTTGAAGACTTATATGATATTACCGTCTCACGATCACTCGAGATAAATTCCATGAAGTGATTCCAGTGAGCGTGGGTTGTGTCCAATGCTCAGAACTTATGAGCACTCATGATTGTTGTAGCCATGTCCAACACGTTAGACCTTTGCAACCAATCATGACAGTCATGATTCATACTTACTTCCGACATATGACCGACTGTGGAGGTTCGAATAATATGATATACCAAACATAGTTATTCTGGAAGTCAAAACATGTAAAAGAAATATAGTAAACGATTGACAAGAGATAGCAACACTTTACTCATAAATAAAACACCTTTTATTCATCATATAATGTCAATTACACTTTACAAATTTCAAGGTTATCTAACTACTAAATATAATATCATCCTTCAGCCCTATGCTCCGAGCATGCTGGAGATGCTTAACACGAGTCAGTCCCTTCGTGAGGGGATCAGCTGGATTCTCATCCGATGATACCCTCTTTGCCACGAGGAATCCTTCTTCTATTCGATGTCTGATGAAATGGTATTTTCTGTCGATGTTTCTGGATCTCCCGTGATCCCTTGGTTCCTTGGCTAAGGCAACAACACTTTCACCATCACAAAAAATTTCCATTGGCTCCTTAATAGCTGGTACAACTCCAAGGTCTCCAATGAAGTTCTTCAGCCATATCGCCTCCTTTGCTGCCTCTCTAGCTGCTATATACTCTGATTCACAAGTTGAATCAGCCACCGTATCTTGATTGGAAGTCTTCCAAGAAATTGCTCCTCAGTTTAGAGTAAAGACCCAGCCTAACTAAGAGCGGAAATTATCCCTATCAGTCTGAAAGCTAGCATCATTATACCCTACAACTCTCAAGTCTTCACTCCCACCGAGGGTAAGAACCCAATCCTTAGTCCTCTGTAGGTACTTGAGGATATTCTTTACCGCAGTCCAGTGCGCCTTGCCAGGGTTCCCCTGATACCTACTAACCATGCTCAAGGCAAAGGCTACATCAGGTCGAGTACACGTCATAGCATACATGATCGATCCTACAACCGAAGCATAAGGTATTCGACTCATTTCTGCTATCTCAGCCTCAGTACTAGGGCTTTGTGTCTTACTCAATCCGGCGTTACTCTGGATGGGTAACTCTCTTTTCTTGGAATCCTGCATGCTATATCTCTTCAGCACCTTATCCAAGTAGGTACTCTGACTAAGTCCAATTAGTCATTTACTCCGGTCTCTCAAGATCCTTATCCCTAGAATATAGGCAGCTTCTCCTAGGTCCTTCATTGAGAAACACTTTCCAAGCCAGGACTTAACTTCCTGCAGAGTTGGGATGTCATTTCCTATGAGTAGTATGTCATCCACATACAGTACCAAAAGCTAACTATACTCCCACTAGCCTTGACATATACACAAGATTCATCTTCACTCCTAGAAAAGCCAAACTCTTTGACTTTCTCATCAAAGCAAAGATTCCATCTGCGATGTGCTTGCTTTAATCCATAAATGGATTTCTCAAGCTTACACACTCTATTAGGGTACTCTGTATTGACAAAACCCTCTGGCTGACTCATGTAAACATCCTCAGCCAACTTTCCATTAAGGAAAGCGGTTTTGACATCCATTTGCCAAATTTCATAGTCATGAAATGCAGCTATGGCTAACAGAACCCTAATAGACTTAATCTTGGCCACTAGAGAAAAGGTCTCATCATAATAAACTCGCAGAGTTCGTGAGAAACCCTTTGCAAACAGTCGTGCCTTATAAGTGTGTATATTACCATCCATGTCGGTCTTTTTCTTGAAGATCCATTTGCACCCTACAGTCTTACAACCTGGTACATTCTCAACCAATTTCCAAACTTGATTGTCATACATGGATTGTATCTCGCTGTCCATTGCCTCTTTCCACTTGGCTGACTCAGGGCCTGCCATGGCTTCCAAAACTTGAGGGCAAGTTTTGTAAACTTTCAAAACTTTTCATTTCTTGTAAATTATGAGTTAATAGAGTATTAAAAAATGAAGACTGTTCATTTTTATAACTCATGTGTTCTTTTGATGGTTTTTAACAAAGTGACTTTTGGTTTTCCATAACTCGAGGACAAGTTATGGACTCCATTAAAACACATAATGATCATGAATTAATCTACCACATAGGTTACAAACAATTCCTATGATCATCTAAACATCATAAGAACAAGAACATGAACATGAACACTTTCATGAATCAAAAAATTACACTTAAAACTTGTAATTTTGATAATTGTCATTGTAAATGGATTAGCATAAACATTAAACCATCTAAAACATGTTTTCAAGTACCAAAACAATTTAGGGTAATGTTTCTAGTCCATTTCCAGCAACTAAAATCGAAATTTTGAACACTGCAGCCTCTACTCGTCGAGTGCAAGAACAAACTCGACGAGTAGCTTGCTTTTTTTCATGGACTCGTCGAGTCCCCCCATGGACTCGGCGAGTTCATACGAGCAGAAAACAGAAAAAAACGATTTTTTCAACAGTTTGCACAAAAAATCAACAAACAAGCCTAGGCTCTGATACCACTGATGGGTTTTGAGCATTTTAACACTTCCTAAGTGTACATGCAACCATAATAACCTTGGATCTATGTTTGTCTAATTTTCATGCAAAGTTGAATTCCAAGGTTATATTCCTATCTAGCATACATGGGGAACAATTTTAACTTTAATGGAAGATATAATAACTTACCTTGTTGTTCCTTGTGATCCTTGAAACGTTGTGAGCCTAGCACCCCAAGTGTGATGCCTCAAATGCTTCACACAACACCAAATGCAAAGGAGTAAACTTTGAGAGAATCTTACACTTGCAAAAATCGGACTAGCCCTCACTTGTTTATGTGTAGCCGATTTTGGTGGAGAATGGGTTCCTAATATAGTGTTGACACATCTAGGGTTACACCATGTAAACCCTAATGTGTCATGACTCTTCATTTCCATGACCCATGGGTTTGTAACTCCCATGGAGCATCCTATGGGTGGAACCCAACTTGATAATCCGTGGAGCCTCTTAACCTACTATACAAGTATGGATGATTTACATAATCAAACCATATATTTAATTAGTTATCTTTTGATAACTTAATTAATTCTAAATTAATTCTTGATCAAACTAATTAAATAATAATATTATTAATCTATTAGAACTTATAATATATTAATAATTGTAACGCCCGTAGATCCGGGCTAGTCAATTTAGAGACAATAAGCATCAAAAATGACTTTTTGATGGAATATTATTTAGAAGGATTAATCTTAACCAAGTTGTAGTATATCTCACAAGGTTTCCGTGCATATAAAGAACGCCAAAATCCGAGTTATAACGAAGAAGTTATGACCTTTCGAAGTTTTGCAACAGAACCGGCACGACCCGACGCGACGTAAATAGTGAATTTAAGGTAGATAGATATCTATCCTTAGTGATCTAAATGAGAGTCGAAGATTTCTTCGATATTAGTCCAACGATAAAAAGACAGACGAAAACGGAGTTCAGATGAAGGAGTTATGAATTTCGAACGGAGTTTTCCTGTCCCCGCCTACTAAAGATATTATATAAGTAATATAATTATAATATATTAAAAATAAATTCAAAATTAGCCAATGGAAACGATAGTTGTAGAGCATAATCTCACCTTCGCGTCGATATAAAGAACGTTGAAAACGGAGTTTGTATGTGAAAGTTATGAATTTCTGAAATTCGGCGCGCGAAACCCCAAAACTGTCAGAGACCACGACGTGGCAAGCAATGCCACGATGTGGCAAGTCTCTTGACACTTCCGGGAGTCCCCCAGATGCAATTTGTGATGACGCATGCAATGACGATCAAGCCCACGACGTGGAAAAAGGTTCCATGACGTGGCAAGGGCCAGTTTTGCCCTATAAATAGATTTGAAGGGCCAGCCGAGTTTGGTTGCTCATTTTCTCTTCTCTCTCCCATATTACATCGTTTTACATGCAATTTTAACGCTTCGAAGCCCCGGTATCAACCCCGATACCCGAAGCAAGTTCCGAAGCCCGAAGATCCCGAGAAGAAAAGAGTTTCCGAGCCGAAGCTCTGCCCGCGAGAAACCCGGTGTGTGAAGTGATCCCGGTTTCACCGAAGAATATCTACTTGAAGAGCCGTAGTACTGTCCGATCATCTTCTGATCAAGTGAGTATATAGTTACTTTCATCTTACACATAGATATGAAGTATTTTATAAAATACGTGCTATGTGTATATATATTGTTGTTTATACGTGTGAGTGTGTGGTCACTTTCTTCTAACATACATACATATATATATATATATATATATATATATATATATATTAAGTATTTGCTATGAAATACGTGCTATGTGTTTATATATTTTGTTTATTTGAGATGAGTGTGGAATGGATGTTTTATATAGTATTAAATGAGTTAATATGTATATGTATTTTATATCTACAAATATGTTGGGTAGAACATGGGTAGATGAATTAGATGATGTGTGATGATAATTAGGTGATAAGAAATAGGTGATGAGAAATAGGTGATGAGAAATAGGTGATGATAGAAAGGTGATGATAGATAGGTGATGATAAATAGGTGATGTGAGATGAGAGGAGATACCATAACCTTGACCGGCGATGTCGCAATTTGGACATGTAGTCATCTACCAGAGTATAGATGGCGACCACGGACTATTCTAGATGACCCCGTGGAAACACCAACAGGCTCATAACCTGTAGGTGATGAATTACGAGTCCAAGCGATGTTGTGGCTACGTATTCATGCGATGATATTCTAACCCTTACTATGAATTACGAGTCCAGGCGATGTTGTGGCTACGTATTCATGCGATGATAGACTAACCCTTACTATGAATTATGATTCCAGGCGATGTTGTGGCTACGTATTCATGCGATGATAGTCTAACCCTTATTATGATTTACGAGTCCAAGCGATGTTGTGGCTGCGTAATCATGCGATGATACCCTAACCCTTACTAGACATATATTGAGGGAGTGATCCCCGAATTAGTATTGTCTATGCAATGTAGGAGATGATCCTTAGGAAAAGTTCTTAGGAACAAGCATATAAGGATATAAGATGTAAGGAGATGAGCGGTAAATATGATTTAGGAGATGACCCTTAGGATAATATCTTTAGGGAAATTAAAAGAAGATAATGGGGATGGGTAATTGGGTTGATTGTTTGATAATTAAATATAATAATTATATTATCGTGGGTTGAAAACCCTATATGCTCACCAGGTTCCCAAGCCTAACCTACTCAGTTTAATTGTATCACAGGTATCAATACGAAGCTGCTTTGCACTAAGAGATTAAAGGAGATGTAAATCACTAGAGTAAATGAATGTATGTTCTGTTTATGCTTATGTGTCTGTATCGGAACATGACATCCCGAGGTTTTATTATTTAATGAAGATACATTCTCTTTGAGAAATGTTTTGATAAGTTTTTATCATATCTTGTTTTGGGAACAAATTCCGCAACCGTTTTCTTTAAACGAATACGCTGATTTATAAAACAAAGCATAAACAAATCGGTCTTTTCTAGCCGAGAAATTGGGGATGTCACAATAATCCACAAGTGTTATTTCTCTCATTTAGTCTATCCAATTGCATTGTGCCATGCAACCCAAATGGATCATGCCGGGTCGGGTCAAGTACATACCAGAAATAGTTATGGACTTAGACACCTTATCCAACACTAATCACATGACTGGGGAATGGAGTGTATTCACTGAATTGCAACCGGTATGTAATGGCAGAACCATACATGTTGCTACAGGAGAAGACGCAAAAGTGGGAGGCATTGGTACAGTTGTCATATCCAAAAATATAACACTAAAATTTGTGTTATATGTCCCTTCTCTCGATTTCAATTTGCTAGCCCCTATTAAACTGATGAGGGATTTAAACTGCATTACTATCTTAACCCCATCTATATGTATGTTTCAGTACTTGAGTTCGGGGAAGATGATTGGTAGTGCTAAAGTTTGTGATGAGCACTACCACAATGAAGTTGTGAAGACAGGAAAACATCTAATTTCATCATTGTTTCATGTTTCTAGTCAAAATAATGTGATGTTATTGTTGGATTAGGTGTCTAAGCCCATAACTATAATTGGTATGTACTTGACCCGAGAGTAGCATGGTCAATTTGAGTTGCATATCGTCAGGACAATTTGATAGGATGGACTTTTGAGAAGAGGTTATTTGTGATTTGTTAATATATTATAAGCTCTAATATATTAATATGAAATCATATGATTTAATTAGTATTGATCAAGAATTAATTTGGAATTAATTTTGTGATCAAAAGAGACTAATTAAATATATGGGGATTGATTTGGTAAATCAATGATTCTTGTAGTGTAGGCCAATTGTTATTTAGGATGGGCTAAATCATATGATAGTTAATGGATAGTCCATGGAGGTTTAACCCATGGATCCTAAGTAATATGAAAGGTCATGGGCATTAGGGTTTACATGGATGTAACCCTAATCTTGCCACACTATATAAGAAGCCCCTTAGCATCCAAAATTGTGCCCTAGTGATCTTTGGAAGAGCATAGCCGTGATTTTGTGTACAAGATATTCTCTCTCAAAAGTCATCCTTTGTCCTAGGTGTGTTGTGAACCATTTGAGGTGCAAAAATTGGGGCACTAAGTTCTTAAAGGCCAAAACTACAAGCTACAACAAAGAGGTAACTCTATAACTTAATTCTATGTTGTTTATATCAACTGTATGCTAGTTGTAGGCTTAAAGCTTTGGAAACACTATTGCATGTATAATTAAAGAAAACATTGATCCAAAGCTTTTAGGGCTGTATGTACACCATAGGATGTTGTAGTATACCAAAACCCATCAGTGGCATCATAGCCTAGGGTTGTTTTCCATTATACTTGATGCTTGTTAAGTTTTCAAAGCTGAAAAATCGAATTTCTGGCTTTCTGACTGATGAACTCACCGAGTCCACTGATGAACTCGACGAGTGCAATCAGTAAAGGGTCAACTCCGCGATTCATGTTCTTGTACTCGACGAGTTGATGCTTCAGAGTTCAGACAACAGATTTTCAAGTTTTTGGCCTATTTTGGATTAGGATCATTTCCACAAAATGTGTTAGTTCATAAAATTTGATTTTGTTGGTATGTTAATGATTATGCTTATCCAAATTAAAAGATAATTGTCATAGTTTCAAGAATTGTATCAGTTTATATGATAGACTAATTTCTTGTAAATAGTTGATGTGAATTGTCTTGACTTATGAGTTTAACTAGATCATACACAATTTTTTTGTTTTTGTTAGTTAGAATATTTGATCTAAATGCATTTGATGAATTCCATAACTTGTCCTCAAGTTATGGAAAATGAAAACTCTTATTTTTTAAATGTCATCTTGAATGTTTTTGAAAGTCTTCCATAACTTGTCTTCAAGTTATGGAAAATGAAAAGTTTTTCATAAATGTTTTTATGAACTCTATAACTTGTCCTCAAGTTATGGAAAATCAAGAGTCTTTTCATAAAACCTACATTAAAATCATAAGTTATGGAAACCAAAAGTTTTGACAAGTTTCAAAACTTGCTCTCAAGTTTTGGAATTTGTAAAGTCTCACTTTTGAGTACTTTAATTTCAAACTCTAGAGTTTTAAAAGTTAAATTCAACCCTTATAATTTTATATTATTATAGGTTTAATAATATGTATATGTATAAGAATAAGTCAGTCTAACCATTAGTAGGCCTCATTCACGAAGTCGGTGTATAAGGGGGGTATAAGGTTACTGCCTATAAAATGGCAGTTTAATGGGTGTCCACTCTTACCCACCACTTCCTTGACTGGTGGAGGGTCGTTAGCCGAACGGGTTTGAGAGGACATTATTTTCATTAAAAGTATAATGATAATTATAGAGTAACTAAAATTTTATTAAATTCCCAAATCTTAGTTACTTTAGGAAAAATGTGAAAATGGTGGTAATCCATGAAATTGCACTTTGCACCTTGTTAAGTCGTTAGTGGAGCGCGTGTGGTTAACCGACACACTATTATGGAACTGACAGTGTGTGGAAAAGGGTATCTTGATGTTAATCATAGATCAATGGAGCGTGTGTGGTTAACCGACACATTGATTAGGTGGTTGTAACAATGGGTGTACCAAACTAATTTGCATGGTTATTTACACCTTGTTTGTCATCCTCGACATCCCAGTCACAAACTTGAAGGGCACAATTGAGATTTAAAAATGCCATTGGAAAGTTCAAAGAATCTCAAGGAATCTAGGAATTTTAATCCATTTAAAACTTAATAACCAATTTCGTTTTTCGTCGTGGAAATTGGTAAATCGTTATTTACCTACCTTCAAATATTTTGCAATTGGATTACGACATCCCTCTTCCGAATTGTGGAATATTGTATTGGTTCCTAGCCTTAATATTTCATTTTGGGTGTTATATTAAGGACTTAAATCAACTAAACTTGAATTTCTCCCTTGTAGATGTCTAGTTCAGACAACTATGGTCTTCCCAAATCCTATGGAAAAAGCTTTACTTATAGATGTGATATTCCACAAGACGATTAAGGTGAAAGATTTATCCCTTCTTCATGTTGTAGTGGAATTTCTCTTCCTCCACCTCCTCTAATAATTCTCCCTAACCCAAAAGTTCGAAGACTTGAAAAGTCAAGGTTAATCAAGCCTTATTGGATAGAAAACACAAGATGGAAGGTATGTGTGTGCACATGTCTTGGATATGAAGTCACCCATTGATAGGCTGGCAATGTTGGGTGTCATTTTCCAAGGAAGTTGGCTATTGACTAGGTTCTTCAGTCACTTCCCGAGTCGTATAGTCAGTTTGTTAAAGACTAATATATGACAGATCACGACATGACCCTTATCGATCTTAAATATTTGCTTATTGCTGCTGAATCAACAATGATTTGGCGAAATGGTCAAGCAAATTTGAGTGGAATATCTACCTCCCAAGCTGTCATGGGCAATGACATGGACATCCCAGAAATGGTGCCTTCTCCTAAAGGAAAGGAATTGGCCATGGTCAAAAGTTTTGATCATCAGAGAAAGGCTAAATCTGAGATTGTTCCATGTGCCATTCCCAATGAGCATGTTTGTAACATCCATAAATTTTACGCCAAATTTAAACTTTTTCAATCATAATAAAAACCAAATAGCATTGTTTACAAAAATGTTTTCAAGTCATTTTCCATCAGAGTGTCCCAAAAATCATAAAATAAGGATGAGGAGCGGTACGGTCACAGCTTCGCCTTTCCATGATCTCCTGAAGTACCTGAAACAATAAACTGAAAATTGTAAACCCGAGGGCTTAGTGAGCTACCCCTAAAATACCAATACCACACTAACAATACCATATCAGTCATAATCAATCAATCAACATGCATACTGGGCCATCGGCCTGACTGGACCGCCCTATCGGGCCTACAGTCTGTCTGAGTCTATCCCGAGCCTTCGGTATGACTGGTCCGCCACGTGGGCCTACAATCTCCTCGGACCGCTCATAGGGTATACTGGCCTTCAGCACAAAGCAGTACCACCTCAACCCAACCACATGAAAATAACCATGTGCGCATACTATCATATACATGCATATACAAACATCAAACATATCTGTCACACTGATCATCAATCATAGAATTCTCCTGTAACTAGAGTACCGACCTAGCAGGTCACTAACATACCAATCCCTACGGATCATAAGAGCATAACATAATGCCTACCCCGATTCCGATTTAACAGATCATAACCACATGTAACATACCATAACAATAACAACTAAAAGGTTGACCTTGGTGCTGTAGACCCTATCGATATAGTGAGGATAACTCACCTCGCAGATGTCGACACGAAAGGTAAACTCCAACTCTCGGATCACTTGACACAGGCTCCACAACCTATTATCGTAATACAACATACTCATAAGTCCTTAACCTTATAAGGTACTCCATAACCCACTAGTCAACCCCTAGTCTAGAATCCAAGGAGGGTCCAAATCTGAAGTTACAACTTCAGATCTAGCCCATAGCTCATCATACCAACTTGAAAATCCATAAAAGCCCTAGAAACTCAACAAAATGGAAAAAGGGAAGTAAGGATGGGACTTTGATACCTCCAAAGTGATGGGTTTTGGACATAAGATCTTTCCTATCTGCACATACAACCCTATAGCTTGGATCGAGGTTTCACTAATTGAACATGTAATATATCCAAGACTTTCATGGCTAGATCTAATGTAAACTAACAATCAAAACATATGAAAATAGATCTAGAATAATACCTTGAGTTACTTGCTTGAAAACCTTCTTCTTCTTGGAGCTTAGAGTCACAAATGTCACTCCTCTAATGGCTTACAAACACCAACTAGCAAGAAGATGATTTGAGAGAAGGAGAGAGGTGAGAAATCGGCTCTAGGGTTTCCTCAAACATGGAGTGGCCGATTTCTTGAACCCTAAGGGTCTATTTATAATGTGAGATCCTAGGGTTTCACCTTAAAACCCTAATTGGATAACTTAGCCTCAAAGCAATCCAATTCCCCTCTTGATAAGGCCTTGGACGATTTCTAGGTGATCCACATCCCTAAAATCGTCCAACCCATATCCATAAGGATTATTAGCTCAAAATACAACTATCACACATTTGACAGTTTATACCCCTATTTTTAATTAATCTCTTTAACTCACCAAATTAATTCCTAATTAATTTATGACTTATATTAATCAAATAATATTATTATTCCTCTAATATATTATTCTTATAATATATTAACAATAATATCTCTTCTCTCTAAATCACCCTATCAAGTTGCAATGGTTAGGGCAACCCAAAAGGACCATGCACAATCAGGTCAAGTACTTACAAAATATAGTTACAGCCTTAGACACTAATCCAACAGTCTCCCACTTGGATAAGTCTAGTAACTATAAACGCAAACAAAATCTGATTAGCAATCGTAGCTCTCAAAGACGCTGTCAACTCTGATCTTATCAGTAACCTTTCCTTTAGATAAGGGATCGTACAGTCCTCTGTTTTGATATCGTGCAGACAATTTCATGAAACATTGTCATACTTATTGTCCAACAATTATTTTTCTCAATCTCAGATTTATTTGACATAGAACTTAATTGAACGCATCAATTTAGTCCTGACCGGGCCCGACACATAAGTCAAATCAACTCATCGAGCAGCCGTGATATCGCTGTTACCCTATTAGGATAAAAGTAACAAATAAACTTCGACTTATATGTATTTACTTATCGACTAATCAACCATACACAACAATGCGTTTTATGACATCAATTTACTGATGCGGTTTCGCATTATTGACTAATCAACCATACACAACAATGCGTTTTATGACATCAATTTACTGATGCGCTATGTCTAATACTATTTAGACAATCTACACACCAATTCATAACAATCTTCATTCATACCTACTTCTAACATATGAACGATTGTGGACAGTTTGAATAATTCGATTATTTTTAATAAACTCAATTATTCTGGAAGTCAAAACATGCAAAGTGAAACAATAGCTAAACAATTAACATAAGACAGTAACTTTGCTTATAAACAATACTCTTTTATTTAATCATCAAATGTCAATTACATTTATCTATTTCATGTTTCTAAAACTGTCTAATCTAAACTAATATCATCCTTCAGCCCAATACTCCTAGCATGCTGCAAGTGCTTAACCCTGCTCAGTACCTTTGTAAGCGGATCTGCTGGGTTATCGTCTGATGATATCCTCTTAACCACAAGGTGTACTTCTTCTACTCGATGCCTAATAAAGTGATATTTTCTGTCGATATGCTGAGATCTACCATGATCCCTCGGTTCCTTGGTCAAGGCAACCGCTCCTTCATTATCACAGAAAATTTCCATGGGCTCCTTTATGGCAGGCACAACTCCAAGATCGCCAATGAAGTTCTTCAACCATATTGCCTCCTTTGACACTTCGCTCGCTGCAATGTACTCTGATTCACACGTTGAATAAGCTACAATTTCCTGTTTGGAACTTTTCCAAGTTACCGCTCCTCCATTAAGGGTAAAGACCCATCCCGACTGCGAACGGTAGTTGTCCCTGTCGGTCTGGAAACTGGCGTCACTATACCCTCACACCTTTAAGTCATCACTCCCTCCAAGGACTAGAAACCATTCCTTGGTCCTCCGAAGGTACTTAAGGATGTTCTTGACCGCAATCCAATGCGCTCTACCAGGATTCCCTTGATATCTACTGACCATGCTCAAAGCAAAGGCCACATCAGGTCGGGTATAAGTCATAGCATACATGATCGAGCCAACTGCAGAAGCATAAGGTACTCGGCTCATCTCAGCTATCTCGGCTTTGGTACTCAGACTTTGAGTCTTAGTCAACTTGGTATTACTCTGTATCGGTAGTTCTCCCTTCTTTGAGTTTTCCATACTAAAACGTTTTAGTACCTTATCTAAGTAAGTATTCTGACTAAGTCCTATTAGTCTCTTACTTCTTTCTCTCATTATCCTTATTCCCAAAATATAGGAAGCCTCTCCGAGGTCCTTCATAGCGAAGCACTTCTCGAGCCAGGACTTCACCTCCTGTAGATTCGGGATCTCGTTTCCTATGAGCAGTATGTCATCGACATACAAAATGAGAAAGCTAACTATGCTCCCACTGGCTTTGACATATACACATGATTCATCTTCGCTTCGTACAAATCCAAACTCTTTGACTTTCTCATCAAAGAAAAGATTCCATCTGCGAGATGCTTGCTTAAGTCCATAAATGGACTTCTCAAGCTTGCACACTCTATTCGGATGCTTCGGATCGACAAAACCCTATGGCTGAGCCATGTAAAAATCCTTAGCCAACTTCCCATTAAGGAAAGCAGTCTTGACATCCATTTTCCATATCTCATAATCATGAAATGCATCAATGGCTAGCATCACCCTAATAGATTTTATTTTCGCAACTAGTGAGAAGGTCTCATCATAGTCAACTCTGGGAGTTTGAGTAAAGCCCTTCGCAACCAATCGCGCTTTGTACGTGTGCACATTCCCATCCATGTCGGTCTTCTTCTTGAAGATCCATTTGCACCCAACTATCTTACGTTCGGGCACATTTTCAACCAAATTCCAAACTTGGTTGTCATACATGGACTGAATCTCGCTGTCCATCGCCTCTTTCCATTTTTGCAGACTCCGGGCCTGCCATGGCTTCCTTATAGCAATTAGGTTCATCTAGATTTATTAGTGTACTATCATTAATATACGTGTCCCATTCGGTAGTAATATGAAAACCATACAACTGGGGTTGAACTGTAACTCTTTCGGAATGTCTAAGAGGTAATGACTCGTCAATTGGTTCGACCGGAGTTTCCTCCTCGGGTTGATTGCCAGCGGTAGAGGTTCCTTCATCACTCGATTCTTGAATCTCTTCAAGATCGATCTGCCTCCCACTGTCTCCTTGGCTTATGATTTCTCTCTCTCGGAAAACCCCTCTCCTCGCAATGAAAACAACATTGTCATTCGGTCTATAGAAGAGATATCCAAAGGATTTCTGCGGGTAGCCGATGAAACTACATCTCTCACTACGAGGTTCGATCTTGTCATGAGTTTCTCGTCTTACGAAAACTTCACAACTCCAAACCTTGATATGGGCTAACGAGGGAGCTTTCCCTGTCGACATCTCATGAGGTGTTTTGGCAACCTTCTTTGTAGGGACTCGATTAAGGATATGGGCGGCAGTCTCTAAGGCATACCCCCAAAATGAGATAGGTAGTGAAGCACGACTTATCATAGAACGAACCATGTCTAACAAGGTTCGATTGCACCTTTCTGCCACACCATTCAACTGTGGTGTCCTAGGTGGCGTCAATTGCGAAACTATTCCGCATTCCTTTAGATAGTCATGGAATTCAAGACTTAGGTACTATCCTCCTCGATTGGATCGAAGCATCTTGATTTTCCTGCCCAATTTATTCTCCACTTCATTCTTGAACTCTTTGAACTTTTCAAATGTTTCAGACTTGTGCTTGATTAAGTAAATATACCCATATCTACTATAATCATCGATAAAAGTCACGTAGGAGCGGTTTCCATCCTTCGTGGTGGATCTAAAGGGCCCACATACATCGGTATGTATGAGATCCAATAAACCCTCACCCCTCTCACAAGGGCCAGTCAAGGGTGACTTGGTCATCTTTCCAAGTAAACAAGATTCACATGTGTCATCTTCCCAAAGGTCGAATGAATCCAACACTCCATCCTTTTGGAGTTGGGCTATGGGTTTCTTGTTGACATGTCCAAGACGATAATGCCACAAAGAAGCTTTATCCATACTATTGGAAGAATCTATACATAACACATCATTTCCTAGGTTATCTACAACCATAACAGTTTCATAAATTCCATTACAAGGCATTGCTTCAAAGTATAAAACACCATTTAGAAAAGCATAAATAGAACCATTCATATTATTAAACGAATATCTAAATCCTTGTCTAAACAAACCATGAAATGAAATGATGTTTCTTGCCATATCTGGCGAGTAGCAACAATTATTTAAATCTAGACCTAATCCATTACTAAGCACTAAAGAATACACTCCAATCTTGGTGACATGCGACGATCTTCTGTTTCCATGATTAGATTTATTCTTCCTTGCTCCACATCTCTATCTCTTCTTAGTCCCTGCAAATCAGAACAAATGTGGTAACCACATCCTGTATCAAGAACCCAAGAAATAGTGTGAGATGAATTACTAGATTTAATTGTGTATATACCTGCAAAAGATGGCTTGATCTTTCCATCCTTGATGGCTTGCAGATATTCCAGGCAGCTTCTCTTCCAATGCCCTATCTTGTGGCAATGATGGCACTCTGCCTCCTTCGGGTTAGGGTTGGGCTTTGCAGGATCAACTTTGGCCCCACTGGAAGAGGAACCATCTTGGGACTTTCCCTTGCGGTGGCTCTTTGACGGAGCCTTCCTCTTCTTGCCCCTTCCCTGCCCTATAGCCAAAACAGGAGCAGCGGTTGGTGCGGGAGTTGGTGCAACAGACTTGTCCTTTAGGTTGCTCTCAGCAGTCCTTAGGAGTCCTTGGAGTTTGCTTAGGGTGACCTCTTCCTTGTTCATGTGGTAGGTCATCTTAAATTGGTTGTAGAATGAAGGCAAGGAATGAAGAACAATGTCGATGGCCAAATCCTCCCCAAAGTTAACATTTAACTTGCGAAGACGATCAACATATCGTTGCATCTTTTGCAAGTGCACAGTCAACGATTCTCCATTTCCCATCTTAGCGGTGATCATGTTGGTGATGATCTCGTAGCGCTCTTGCCTTGCACTTTGGTGGTACCTCTCCATCAACTCTTGATGCATTTCATACGGATACATGTCCTCATAGGACTTTTGGAATTCTTGGTTCATAGTGGCTATCATGATGCAATGGACTTTCGTTGCATCATGTTCGTGTGTCTCAAAGACAGCCATCTCTTCGAGAGTAGCGATTTCCAGGTTGACCTTCTCGAGCTTTTCGTCGAGGACATACTCTTTGTCCTTGTAGCATGAAATAGTGCGAATGTATCTTATCCATTCGCTAAAGTTCGTACCATCGAAGGTCACCTTTTGGCAAAGACTCATTAACGTGAATGAGTTAGCAGCAACGTTGTTTGCGTTCGACATCTACAAATAGAAAGGACAAAGTTTGATTAGAATTGGATCCCTAATTAAACACCCAAAATGAAAAATTAGGGCTAGGACCCAACAACATTATTTACATATTAGAAAAGGTATGCCGTAATCCAATCATGCAAATAATTTGGAGGTAAGTGAATGACGATTCACTAATTCTTCACCTCGAAAACATAACCTTAAGTTTTATTGAGAATTCCTAGATTTTAGAGATTCATTGAACTCTTCAATGGCATGTGTAAATCTCGATATGCCCCTCTAGTTTGTGACTGGGATACCGAAGATCACAAAGCGGGTGTGAATAACCATGCAAATCTACACCGTGCCTTCATTGTTACAATCACCTATTCGATGTGCCGGTAAACCACACACGCTCCATCAAACTATGATAAACAGTGAATCACCCTTTGCCACCTTTGCTTAGAACCAATTAGTGTGTCGGTAAACCACACATGCTCCACTAACTTCTTAGCAAGGGTGCAAAGTGCAATTTCATGGGATTGCATCAATTCACTTTTCCTAAAGTAACTAAGATTGAGAATTTTATAAAATAGTTTAGTTACTTTATAGATTCATTATACTTATTAACGAGGAGAGAGAGCTGCCCTATCCTACCCGTTCGGCTAACAACCCTCCACCGGTCAAGCAAGCGGTGGGTGTGAGTGTACACCCTTTAAGCACCATTTTATAGGCAGCAACCTTATACCCACCTTATAGACCGACTTCGTGAATGAGGCCTACTAACGGTAAGACTAGCATTATAATTTTACTTATATATTTATTAAGCTTTTAATAATATAATAGTATAGGGTTGAATTTTAAACTTGTAAAACTCTAGGGGTTGAAATTTAAATTCTTCTAAATTAAACTATTAATCACAAAATTGAAATTGCAAAGCTTCGAGATAGAAATTGAACTTTTCAAAATAATAGGGATCAAATAACAAATAATTCAAATAAAACAATTAATTTCATAATTATCTATATTTGACCTAATTAAATTTTAGTCATTAGATAATTACCAAATAATCTTAAATAGTCCAATATTTATCATATCAATAAACAATATTTAAAAGATTTGAAATTATCTATATTTATGTCAAGGATAATCATTAAATTAAGTTAAAATTCGGATTTTTACATAATAAAACGATTTATGTATCAATCCATGACAAAACAGCAACAAAATCCCGAATTATCCTCTGTTTGACGCTCGGACTCGTAGAGTCAAGCTTTGGACTCGCTGAGTAGGGCCAACTCGCCGAGTCCAAACACTGACTCACCGATTTGGGTCGACAGAGGGCAAGAAAAAATGATTTTCAGCAAGCAAAACAGTTAAGCATCATATTCAATTGAAACCAATCATGTCTCTGATACCAGTGATGGGTTTTGGACATAAGATCTTTCCTATATGCACATACAACCCTATAGCTTGGATCTAGGTTTCACTAATTGAACATGCAATATATCCAAGACTTTCATGGCTAGATCTAATGTAAACTAACAATCAAAACATATGAAAATAGATCTGGAATAATACCTTGAGTTACTTGCTTGAAAACCTTCTTCTTCTTGGAGCTTAGAGTCACAAATGTCACTCGTCTAATGACTTACAAACACCAACTAGCAAGAAGATGATTTGAGAGAAGGAGAGAGGTGAGAAATCGGCTCTAGGGTTTCCTCAAACATGGAGTGGCCGATTTCTTGAACCCTAAGGGTCTATTTATAATGTGAGCTCCTAGGGTTTCACCTTAAAACCCTAATTGGATAACTTAGCCTCAAAGCAATCCAGTTCTCCTCTTGATAAGGCCTTGGATGATTTCTAGGTGATCCACATCCCTAAAATCGTCCAACCCATATCCATAAGGACTATTAGCTCAAAATACAACTATCACACATTTGATAGTTTATACCCCTTTCTTCAATTAATCTCTTTAAGTCACCAAATTAATTCCTAATTAATTTATGACTTATATTAATCAAATAATATTATTATTCCTATAATATATTATTCTTATAATATATTAATAATAATAACTCTTTTCTCTAAATCACCCTATCAAGTTGCTATGGTGAAGGCAACCCAAAAGGACCATGCACAATCGGGTCAAGTACTTACCAAATATAATTGCAACCTTAGACACTAATCCAACACAAAGGATGCTAGCTAAGGCAAATCCTGCTTCCCACTCTTTCCTTGCTTCAATTTCCTTTGCACTCTTAGCTTTCTTCCTCCAAGATTCTCTTTTCCAAACTTCAAACACCACACCAAGGAACACACACATGAATTAGGGTTTTAAGGGGCTCTTAAAGACTGTAAAGAGGCCAAAGGAGGCTAAGGCTCCTTTAAATAGAGGTGAAAACCCCGGGATTTAGGGTTCCACTTCTAGCTCCTACTCGTCGAGTCGTAACATGGACTTGTCGAGTAGGTCACTTAAAACACGATCTCATCCAGCTGCTACTCGACGAGTAGGTCAACCAACTCGTTGAGTAGAGCTTAACCCAATAAACCTTATTTAAGCAATACTTGGGAATCGGGGCATTACAACTCTCCCCCACTTGAACTAGACTTCGCCCTCGAAGTCTGCTGGAATAAAAAATGTCGGGTAATGCTCACGCATCTCCACCTCCAACTCCCATGTCCACTCGGATCCCTTCCGATGTTCCCACTGTACCTTTACTAAAGGTATTTCCTTGTTCCGCAAAATCTTCTTCTTCCTTTCCAAAATAGCCACAGGCCTCTCCACATAGTTCAAGCGCTCATCGACCTGGATGTCATCCAACGATACCACTGCCTCCTGGTCCATAATGCATTTTCGCAATTGCGAAACATGAAACGTGCTGTGGATCCGACTGAGGTCTTCCGGGTGCTCTAGCCCATAAGCCACCATGCCAACCCTGCCGACAATCCTGAACGGTCCGATATAACGGGGAACCAATTTTCCCCTATTCTTGAAGCGGATCACACCCTTCTAGGGTGAAACCTTCAGGAGAACCATGTCACCCACTTGAAATTCTAGCTCAGATCGGCATTGGTCGGCATAACTTTTCTGCCGACTCTAAGCGGTCTGCAGTCACTGTCTAATCTGCTGTATCATATCGGTAGTTTGCAAAACTACCTCTGTCCGAACCATCACTCTGTTCCCAACCTCACCCCAACAGACTGGGGTCCTACACTTTCGCCCATATAATAGCTCGAAAGGCGGGACGCCAATACTGGAATGATAGTTGTTGTTGTAGGAGAATTCTGCAAGCGGTAGGTGGGAATCCCAACTCCCACCAGAATCAATGATGCACGCCCTCAACATATCTCGAGGGTTTGAATGGTCCGCTCACTCTGCCCATCAGTCTACAGATGGAACACTGTGCTAAAATGCAGTCTCTGATGGGTTTTAAACAAACAATCCTATGTGTACATGCAACCCTAGCATTGGATCTATGTTTTCAGTATTAGATACACAACATTATGAACACATAATAAAACCCTAAAGATGATTTCTATTTTCGAAATTAACCAAGAAGGTTAGATTACATACCTCTTGTTTTTATATTGTAATAACAACTTGAATCTTCAAACCCTAAGTCTTGAAAGCAAGCACCACAAGTGTAGTGCCTCTAATGGCTCACAAACACCAAGAGCAATTGGAGAGGCTATAGAGAAAGAAGGAGAGGTATAAAATTCGTCCCTAAGAAGCCTTGGGAAGGTATGGACGAATTCATGAGCCAAAGGGGTGTTTATATAGGTGTAAAGATAGGGTTTCAGTCCTTATTCTTATCTAGTTGCTTGCCCACCAAGCAAACCATAAGATAAGCCTTGAATCCTTATCATGGACGAATTCTAAGGCCTTATCACATTAAATTCGTCCAACCTATCCTTAGGATAATCCTTACCCTATTTTGTAACTATCAAATAATTACAATTCAGCCCCACTAGTTTAATTAATTACATTTGATCACAAAATTAATTCTTAATTAATTGTTGACCAATATTAATTAAACAAATATGATTTCTCCTTTAATATATTATTCTTATAACATATTAATAAATCATAATAACCTCTCTCTCTCTCTATTATTTCTCCAGTCAAGTTGCTTTGGTGAAGGTAACCCAAAAGGACCATGCACAATCGGGTCAAGTACTTACCAATTATTGTTACAGGCTTAGACACTAATCCAACAGTCTCCCACTTGGATAAGTCTAGTAACTATAAATGTAAGTACACCTCGATTTGCAATCGTAGCTCTCAAAGATGCTGTCAAAATCTGATGTTATCAGTAACCTGTCCTTCAGATAAGGGATCATATATTCCTCCATTCTAGATATCGTATAGACATGAGACATGGATTAAAATCATTCTCTCAGTCTATGTGCTGTTTCGTGATTTCCAATTTACGACGACCGACTAATTGAACAAATCAAATTAGCCCTAGCCCGACCGAGCATTTACGTTTGTCATCACTAAATCATCGAGGGGCCCACAGATATTGCTTTTATCCCACTCTGGGTAAAAGGAACGGATAAACTTCGACTCAATGTTTGCTTGCACTCACTCACCAAATCACACACAACAATAAGTTTTATAACACCGAGTTACTGGTGCGTTTACATATTATCAATGTGCAACCGATTCGCAAGATACAACTCACACATCTCGGTTTCAAGAATACAAGATATTATCGTCTCACCAATCGCTCGTGATAAAATCCATGAAGCGATCCAAGTGAACGTGGGTTTAATACAATGCTCAAAATCATATTCATAAGCACTCATGAACGTTGTAGCAAATCTTTGCTATGTCTAATACACTTTAGACAATCTACAACCAATTCATGACAGTCTTCATTCATACCTACTTCCAATGTATGATTAACTGTGGTCCGTTTGAATAATTCGATTATTCTTAATAAAATCAATTATTATGGAAGTCAAAACATGTAAAGTGAAACACAAAGGTAATACTAATCCTATATGGTCCCAAACCCTTGAGTATAAATAAAACACCTTTATTTAATCACCATATTGATTACTTATTATCCCTTGTTTAACGTTTCAGATAATCAACTTTATAACTCGAATTATAACCACAATTGTCCCATGCTCCAATCATGCACACTTTGGTTTTCTATGGTTTATCACTTCGTGAAATAGATCAAGTGAACACATTTTCAATCATTCTCATTTCACAAATCCCAATTCTTTATCGTAAGCACAAGAATATCAAATTCTTGCCACTTATAGAATATGTCAAATTCTAATATTTTATGCAATGATCCTCTTGTGAAGTTACGGCACAAAATCACAAAGATGCGGCCATCGAAATCATAAGGTTCTCTATCAAAATAGTTACAAAAGTATTCTATAGATGTGATGTCTCTCACTCAAAGTACATTCTTTGAACATGCTTTTGCATAAAATTTTCTAATTTAGACATAAATTCTTAATTTCCAACTCCCATTTATGGAAACATTTCACTATTTACTATATGACAACTCATTCTTAACAGAATCTTATCTATTCATAATGATGTCTATATGGTCCATTCAATTCCATACTTCCAACTACTCACAAGCGACCAATCCTCAACGAGCTTTGGATCGTCCTTTGATAGTTGTTTAATTATCTTTAGTCAAAACCAATTCTTGTCCTTTTTCTCTCTTAATGCGCTAGACATTTGGAAAATTTTAGAATGGTAAAATATTATAGCATTTGCAATCGATACTATACCCAAAGCGTATGGGACACGATGCATAATGTCTTTCATGAAGATACGATAATCTATCAATCTTCTGCCATAACATTTTATGTGTCACGTTCTTACAATTCGAACTATGAAGAGGGACACCATAATCATAATCAAAATTTAAGAACACACTATGTATCCTTTAACTAAATTTATTAAAATTTCTCAATCTAAGCTTTATATTATGAAACGAAGTACAATATTCTCTCCCTTAATTATAACAAAACAATTTTTCAACTCTTACGACATTGCAAAGTACAACACTTGTTTTCTATAATTAATATTGCTAACTTGCAATACTTACCATAATAATCATGCTCCCACTTACATGATGATTGTTTCTTTACCAGCATAACACTTATGCTCCCACTAGTTTTGACATGTATTCAGAAATCAGCTGAACTTCTAGAAAACAATTTCTTAAGTTCATATTTCTAGATGCTTCGATAAGACTCTATCTAAGCTTCTTAAACTCATACACCTTTCCTTGGATAACTCATATGTGTATGTCTAAACGATTCTAGGACTCATATCAATAAGTCTAAGATGTTCAGACCTATTTTCCATTTCCCACAATTCGAACTATAAAGAGGTATGCCGTAATCAAAGTTGAATTTGAGAAACCCAAATCATATAATCCTATCTTCAAAATCTATCTTAGCGAAAGCGTTTCCTTACAATCATTCTTATGAATGAAAGAAACCTTATGACACTTAGATTTTGTGGTGTAGTCGTTCTCATCCATGTGAATTTGTCATAACCATAATCACAAGATAATGTTAGTGACAAATCCAAACTCTTATAGATAGAACTTGCTCTTCTTAATTTCTTGCCATGAAGGGTCCCACCATTACTTCCAAGTTATTTAGCAGCTAACCCCTTCATTTCAATGTACTTTCCATTGAACAAGGTGCCTTGCCCCTATACAATCCATTGAGAACTCGTAGAACTCACTTGCATAATTAACTCAATTCGGAATGGCACATAAACAAAATAGTGTCAACACGATAGGTCGTAAACCTCAAGTCGTGTGCTAGTGTTGTATTATAAGGTCTATTCTTGATTTGTTCTTGAAACCTTTCAAGACCATTAAGACTCCCACTGACTCCTTGACATATAAGATTCCCTTGTTAAGAAACATTTCTTGACAAACAAATATTCAAGAGTTAGTGCAGCCTTTATCAAGACAAAACTCTTCACATAATTGGTCCTAGTTGGTCTTTGTCTTATCCAAAACATCACAACTTACCAATTTCAAATGTGCAAGAACAAGAAAAACCCTTTTTCCAAACTTCACATTTGACGAATGTTATAAAACTTCTTAAGACTTATCACCTAATTCACAATCTTGGAGTATAACTCGAAGACTTGACATTGGAACGAAGCATGATTGACTTCTTGATTTAACCATTTTCACAATTCTCGTCTCCTCTTCTTAGACATACAAATTGTACTAAGAATCACTTAGAGGATCAATTGAGATATGGTTCTTAATCATTAAGTCCTATCACAATAAAAGGTACTCTCCCTTCTTCTTAGAACGGAGAAACTTTTATCTTTCTGCCTACTTGATTCTTCTTATTCGTTCTGCTATTGATTGAAACTCTGTTAATCAATTCAGAATTATACTCAATCTTATTATAACCATATTTACTAAACATTAGTAAATCATGACGAATATATTGTCACTCTTATGGTGGACTTGATCAACACACAACTTTGTGTACTTGATCTCATAGTCCTTCACTTGTCACTTTGTCAAAGACTAGTCTAAATTTCCCAAATTTGATAGTTTTTCATTCATCATGCAATACTTGTTGCACGATTCCAAGTTCCTATCCACTTGAAACTTGGGCGATGAGAAACTCTCCCTATTTGGTAAACTTTTGACACTTCCACAAGTAATCTAATTAAGAATCAAATCCATATTGCTAATAGTAGAAGTACACAAACATCAATTTTTCATATATGCCATTGCAAGGATAATCAAATAAGATAAAATCCAAAATTTATTTTATTCATCAAAGCAGCAGAAAAAATGTCCTTATAACGCAAAATTCAAATGAAAAACTATGTATTCAAATACTCCTAACAAATCTATCATAACTTCCTAAGCTCAAAATCTGATCTTCGAATCCATGCGATCGTAATCCATTTCTTCGTGATCAGACTCATCTTGCTGTTCCATCAACTTTCCTTTCTTTTCTTTGATCCTGCAAAACATGCAAATGTAATATTATCACATTATGTATAAATAATAGGAATTTAATGGAGTTAGATAGTGGATTTTGTACCTGAAGCAGAGCCACACTTCTTGACTCTTCCATCTCTTAGACTATTTGGTTCCTTTGGGCAGCTTCGTATCCATTTCCCTTTCCCTTGGCAGCAGAAACATGTGGCCTCTCCTAGAGCGTCAACAGAAGCATGGTTGGTTGAATTTCCTAACAAATATGCTCCATTGCTTTGCCAAATCATTTATGATTCAGCAGCAATGAGCATGTAAGTTAGGTCAATGAGGTTTTTGTCATGATCCATCATATAATACTTTCTTTTGAACTCATTATATGATTCAGGAAGTGACTGTAGAACCCAGTTCACAGCCAACTTATCCGGGAATGACGCACCCAACATTATCAACCTATCGATGTGTGATTTCATTCCTAGAATGTGAGCACACACGGGTTTACCATCTTCATGTTTCATTTCCGATAGGGCTTTAGTGACATTGAACCTTTCAATTCTTCGATCTTGTGGGTTAGGGAGAATAATTGGAGGAGGTGGAGGAAGTGAAGCATGATTTATTGTTCCTCGATCGAATCGTGGAATATCATCTTCATGTGGAAAGCTTGTTCCACGGAATTTGGGAAGACCATAGCTGTCGTACTTTGACATCTACAAAACGGGAGAAAACAAATTCAAGTTAGTTGATTGATTGAGTCCTTAATAAATCACCCAAATGAGATATTAAGGCTAGGACCCAACACAATACGCCACGACCTAGAAAGGGATGCTGTAATCTAGTTGCAGAATATTTGAAGGTAAGTGAATGACGATTCACTAATTTTCCACCATGAAAAACGAAAAAGAAATTTAAGTTTTAAATTTATGAAAACTCCTAAATTCTTTGAGATTCATTGAACATTTCAATGGCATGTTGAAATCTCGATATGCCCCTCTAGTTTGTGACTGGGATGCCGAGGATCACAAAGCGGGTGTGAATAACCATGCAAACTTACATGGTGCCCCCACATGTTACAGTCATCTATTCGATGTGCCGGTAAACCACACACGCTCCACCGAAATACGACAACTATTGAGTCACCCTTTGCTATCTTCGCTTAGAACCATTTAGTGTGCCGGTAAACCACACATGCTCCATTAACGTCTTCGCAAGGGTACAAAGTGTAATTTCATGGAATTGCATCAATTCACTTTTGCCTAAGTAACTAAGATTGAGAATTTGTAAAACATTTAGTTACTTTTGTACTTCATTATACTTATAATGGAAGGTTTTGTCCTATCCTACCCGTTTGGCTAACGACCCTCCACTAGTCAAGAGTGCGGTGGGTAAGAGTGGATACCCATTCAATCGCCATTTTATAGTCAATTTCCTTAAACACCCCTTATAGACCAGCTTCGTGAATGAGGCCTACTAACGGTAAGACTGACTTTTTCTTATACATACATATATATATATATATATATATATATATATATATATATATATATATATATATATAATGTTAGACTTTTAATGTTGTATATAGTATAGGGTGTGTTTTATACTTTTAAAATACTAAGTGGTCAAATATAACAATTATACTTTTAATTGCAAACCAAAACTTTTATGGATTTATTAAACTTCTTTTAATTATACACCTTAATTAATTAATAAAACCATAAGGGTGTGATTTGAACTTTTCAAAACAATACTAGGGTTTTAGAATTTAACATTCCTAAATTAAACTTTTAATCAACTTTTAAATTCCAAAACTTGAGGGCAAGGTTTGAAACATTTCAAAACATTAGGGTTTAGAATTTAAATATGCATCAAAATTAAACTTTTAATCAAAATTTAATTTCCAAAACTTGAGGGAAAGTTTTGAAACTTTTCAAAACAATTTAGTTTTAATTTCTCTTAAATTTTTTTCGAATTTCTCTTGAATTAGACTATTAATTTAATTACTAAATCATAATGGATTATCGAAATCATGAGGATAATTACCATTTATACATTTAAGATATCCTAATCCCTTAATTATCTCTCTAGATTTCGAAATTATGGTTAGGATAATGCAAAATCTATAATTACCATATATAACGATTAGAAGATAATTACAAGATATGAGATAATCCAAATCCCTAAAATTTAGGATCTTATCTTGGGGAGGAGGCTAATTTCGAAAATTAGGGGATTAAAACAAACCCTAGATTTCGAAATTTAAGGGTTTAAGGAAAGGATTTGAAAATCTTATTCAAACTCTTGCAAATTAGGGTTTGTAAACCCTAATCTCGAATATTATAGCCTCCTAGGGTTTATTGGTAATAAACCCTAATATGTCAAGTTCATACAATTGAATAAACTAATTGAAAACAAAATAACTAATGGCTCTGATACCACTGATGGGTTTTAAACAAACAATCCTATGTGTACATGCAACCCTAGCATTGGATCTATGTTTTCACTATTAGATACACAACATTATGAACACATAATAAAACCCTAAAGATGATTGCTATTTTCGAAATTAACCAAGAAGGTTAGATTACATACCTCTTGTTGTTATATTGTAATAACAACTTGAATCTTCAAACCCTAAGTCTTGAAAGCAAGCACCACAAGTGTAGTGCCTCTAATGGCTCACAAACACCAAGAGCAATTGGAGAGGCTATAGAGAAAGAAGGAGAGGTAAAAAATTCATCCCTAAGAAGCCTTGGGAAGGTATGGACGAATTCATGAGCCAAAGGGGTGTTTATATAGGTGTAGAGATAGGGTTTCAGTCCTTATCCTTATCTAGTTGCTTGCCCACCAAGCAAACCATAAGATAAGCCTTGAATCTTTATCATGGACGAATTCTAAGGCCTTATCACATTAAATTCGTCCAACCTATCCTTAGGATAATCCTTACCCTATTTTGTAACTATCACATAATTACAATTCAACCCCTTTAGTTTAATTAATTACATTTGATCACAAAATTAATTCTTAATTAATTATTGACCAATATTAATTAAAAAAATATGATTTATCCTTTAATATATTATTCTTACAACATATTAATAAATCATAATAACCTCTCTCTCTCTCTCTATTATTTCTCCAGTCAAGTTGATTTGGTGATGGCAACCCAAAAGGACCATGCACAATCGGGTCAAGTACTTACCAATTATTGTTACAGGCTTAGACACTAATCCAACAGTCTCGTACCCACTTCCTTATGGAACTTCTTCCAACAATGAGATGTAAACTTGACATCTCAATAGGAAACGATAGAAACTGGAACCCTATGGCGAGAGACAATCTCTTTGACATACAGGTTGGCCAACTTCTCTACCGACAAACTTTCCCATATGGCTAGGAAATGGGCACTCATGGTCAATCGATCCACGATGACCCATATAGCATCGATCCCTATTGCTGTCTTCGGCAACTTTGTGATGAAATCCATCGCGATCCGTTCCCATTTCCGCATGGGAATCTCCAGAGGCTGCAACTTACCATGCGACCTCTGGTGATCGGTCTTAACCATCCTACAGGTCAAGAACCTCTCAACAAACCAAGCAATATCTCGCTTCATGCCAGGCCACCAATAATTCGAACTCAAATCACGAAACATCTTGGTGGCTCCTGGGTGAATCAAAAAACAAGACTTATGAGCCTCTTCCATCACCGTCTACTGGACCCCTACGGACATCGGAACCCAAACCCAACCGTAAGGGGTCAGCAACCCACGGCTATCCATAACAAACCGGGCGCTTTCGCCCTTAATCCTCTCAATCTTCCAGTTCTATGGTCTTATACCCTCAATCTGAGCATCCCTGACCAAACCCACCAGTGGGGAATCCACCGCTATCCTCACACACCTAGCTGGGGTCGGGGATCCAGCTGACTTGCGGCTTAGAGCATCCACAACCACGTTCTATTTACCAGGATGGTAAAGGATCTCATAATCATTGTCCTTGACTACATCCAGCCACCTGCGCTGCCTCATGTTCAGGTTCGGCTGATCCATGATATGTCTCAAACTCTTGTGATCTGTGTATATAGTACAACGGACCCCGTACAGATAGTGCCTCCAAATATTGAGAGCGAAAACCACTGCTCCCAACTCAAGATCGTGCGTAGGGTATCTCGTCTCATGCGACTTCAGCTACCGCGATGCGTAGGCTATCACTCGTCCCTTCTGCATGAGGACTGCCCCCGAGCGTGTGATGGACGCATCACAAAATACCACAAAATCCTCAACTCCCTCAGGGAGTGTCAACACCGGCGCCTCGCATAAACAACGCCGAAAGGTCTCAAATGCCCTCTGCTAATCAGGGCCCCACTAGAAATCCACCCTCTTCCTCGTTAGACGAGTGAGGGGTACGACAATCTTGGACAAATCACGAATGAATCTCTGATAATACTGTCACACCCCCGAACCAGACGGCGGAAACGTCCGGGGGCTGTCGTGACTCAATTGAATACCATCACAATGAATATACATGAAACATAATATCAATCATTACCAAGCATTTGAATATTACAACCGATAGAATTAACATCCATTACATTGTTACCAAAATATTACATGCCCAAAAATAAAATTGTTCGTTGTTAATTAAACAACCGCAAAACATCATAGAGTAAAATTCCTTCTTCACTTTACCTGGTACCTGAGAATACAAGTATTTTGGAAAAACGTCAACATATGAAATGTTGGTGAGTTCATAAGTAATGTTTAAAATCCAATGTTTGCATTGTTTTGAAAACCACCAGAAAATCCGATATTTTCTGAAAATAGATTTGCGTAAAAAAAAAGTGTGAAGATCCGTAAGTATGCTTGTTTGTTTTCTATAGATGTAAGCATACGAGTTGTAAAATTCGGCATGTAGTTCGTAAGTGTATTAGTTGAAAACCCTAGGAAAACCCGACGTTTTCCTATCACTTTGCTTTAATTAGTTTATGTATTGTTATTTCGTTACGATAGAGGTATTAGTTGAGCTCCAGAGGCGTTGGATATACAGTGGGTTGTGAATTGTTGTAACGTACGTTAATGAAAACGACCGGTTGACAACCGTACAAACGATCCCTTAGGCGTCACTCTCACTTATTCACATAACCCAACCCTCCCGGACTTGTGTAGCCCCACAACCGAAGGGAAAAAGAAGGTGCAAAGCCCTCGGTATTTCCCTACGTCGTTCAAGACCATAGCGAATGCGAAGGGCCCGAAGCCCAACTCGCAATCGTGAGTTCCCGACTTTACTAGCAGTACCGAAGGACCCTTGGGGACCAGCAACATGTTTGCCATTGAAAGTCCTTTTACACGAGGTTAAGTCGTATTAGACCCAACTACATGTAAGTAAGTATCCTTTGGGCCTAAAGATCATGTCATCGGGCTAGCTAGGCCCAACACGCATGATTTGAAACTTTTGGGCCTAAGGACGGTACGTCGACGTATAGAGTATTTCCACGAGAGTATAGAGTTCCGAGAGTTCCATGTGTGTATTGAGCATCGTACTGTTAGTAGTTTCGGATTTGTTATTGATTCGAGACCGAATCAATTCGTTTGATAACGATTGTTGGTATAATTGTGTATTGTAATTCATCGGTAGTCGCAGTGTCAGTAGTTGATCACAACGGATGTATTGAATTAACATTGAAAATTTTCTGTTTACAACCCCTCTTTATTTTGTAAATTTACTTTTTCACCCCTTTAAGTAAATTAATTTCCGGTTTAGTCCTTAAACCATTTTTCTTGGCATTTTAACATCAAAACTTAATGAAATTGATATTTTTCAGCACCTTTTTAGTTGAAAACAGTTTTAGACCCTGAAAATACAATTTTCTCGGTTGTAGCCCTTCATTTCGCAATTTTTACACTTTTGGCCCAAATTGGAAATTTTTGGCAACTTTGGTCCTTTTTAAATATGGAAAGCATTTTTGACCTTTGAAAAGTACTTAGAACACTAATAACCCACTGTTTTACAGAAAAACACGGTTCAGCCCCTCAAGTTTGGGAAATTTCGCATAATGGGCCTTATTGGGCCGAAAATGTCATTTTTAGCCCATTAATCTTGAAATTTATGTTTTTAATCCTCCAAAAGAGTATGTTTTCAGAAAATACATTATGGAAACTGTTTTGACTCATCTCACCCATCAGATTTCGAAATATTTCATTTTGGGCCCTTCAACTTTGTATTTTTAACATTTTATGTCAAAAAAATGAGTTTTTAGCCCAAAGTATGTGTTGTTAAGCCACTTAGCTATTTTTCTTGGTATACTTTGCATGTAGTAGTATATTTTATGCTAGTATCATTTAACATAAAGTATATCTCGGGTTTTAGTGATTCATGACTAGATCCAACATCATAATCATACAAAACACACATATAAGCATAGAAATCATACAAGGCATATACATAATGATAGATCTACACATTTGCTTGTATTCTCCCCCACAAAACTTATAAAAACCGAAAATAAGGGGGGGTATAAAGCTCACCTTAGGGGGTAGTTTCGGTTCTTAAAGAAAAGATGGAAGAAAGTTTGGTGATTTTCGGCCCTAGCACCCGTTGATGAAGATCTCGAGTTTATGGAGTTTTCTAGGAGTATGATCACCAAAGAAACTTGTTTAGAATAAGAGATCACATGTGAGAGGGGAGTTTTGAAGCTTAGACATGGAAAAACTTACCAAAGGATGATGATAATCTTGAAGAATCCTCTTGAAACCCAAGCGAAATTTCGAGATGTTGGATGGAGAGGGAGGATGGTTCCTTGAGTAATCTAGAGAGAGTTTGTGAGAGATTTGTGTGTGTGTGTGTGTGTTTCGGCCGAGAGTGAGAGAGAGGGAAAGAAGAAATGATCTTTGAAGTGATATGTTCCTAGAGTTATGAGATGTGCATGGAAATATGTGTTTGTGCATGGAGATCCATGAGAGAATAAGGAGGTGGCATGCAATTAGTCAACTCTTCTTCATCTCTTCTTGGATTTGGGCCTTGGGCCGAGAATTTTGAAGAAAAAGGAAAATTTGGGCTTTTTGCCCTTAAGCCTAATATTAGAGTTAGTTTGGGTGTTCATTAGCCTTATAAAATAAAATTTTGATTTTTATGCTTTATTAAGCTAGATTAGGTTAATCATGGATCAAAGCTTTTAATTCATTTCATTCTAGGCCCAAAATGGCCCAAAATGTTGAATTAAATTAATGTGGGTCCAATTAGAGCCCATTTAAGGGTTCTAAGCCCATGATAGTCAAATTGGAAGCTTATTGGTCCATAGAGTCCAATAAGGAAGTCCTAGTCCAAAATGGACCTAATCAAGAACTTCTAGGGTTTCCAATTGCTTGATGTAGTGAATTGAGGTTTAGTTTTTCCATTGAGTAAGCATCATCCATGCTCTTGAGTTTTTGAATTCAACATTTACTTGAGTATAGTGATTACAAGACACAAAATTTCTAGTTGTGACATCATCCCCCCGTTAGAGGGAATTTCATCCCGAAATTCTGTTTGAAAGCTAGATTTGAGAATGCTAGAATAGGTGAGGGTACTTTTGCTTCATTTGGTCTTCGCGTTCCCACGTGAATTCTGGCCCACGCTTTGCGTTGCACCGTACTTTCACGATCGGGATGCGACTTTGCTTAGTACGCTTCACCTCCCTGTCCATCATTTCAATTGGTTCTTCAACGAACAAGAGATTCTCGTTGATTTCGATTTCGTCAAGGGGAATGACGAGTGTTTCATCTGATAGACACTTCTTTAGATTAGAGATGTGGAACACGGGGTGAACACTGTTCAGCTCTGCGGGTAGTTGCAGTCTGTATGCCACTGGACCTATTCGGGCGACGATCTCGAAAGGTCCAATGTATCGTGGGTTCAGCTTTCCCCGTTTTCCGAAACGAATAACTCCTTTCCAGGGCGAGACTTTTAACAGTACTCGATCTCCGACTTGAAATTCCAAGGGCTTCCGCCGTTTATCGGCATAGCTCTTTTGTCGGTCGCGCGACGCTTGCAATCGAGCTCTGATTTGAATGATCTTTTCCGTGGTTTCACGAATGATTTCCGGTCCCGTTAGCGCCTGATTCGACGTGAGTGCTTTTGCTAGCTGGGTGTCACCTACTTCCGCCCAACATAACGGTGATCTACACTTACGCCCGTACAGTGCTTCGAAAGGAGCGACCTTAATGCTGGAATGATAACTGTTGTTATATGAGAACTCGATTAAAGGTAGGTGGGTATCCTAAGACTTCCCAAAGTCTATCACGCATGCGAGGAGCATGTCTTCGAGCGTTTGGATGGTTCGCTCGCTTTGACCATCCGTTTGTGGATGATAAGCGGTGCTCATGTCGAGGTTTGTTCCCATCGCCTTATGGAGTGATTGCCAAAATCGTGAAGTGAACCTACTGTCCCTATCTGAGATGATAGATACTGGAACTCCGTGGAGTCTCACGATTTCTCGAATGTATAAACGCGTCAATCTCTCCATCTTGTAAGATTCTTTAATTGGCAGGAAATGGGAAAATTTCGTCAGTCGGTCGATTATTACCCATATGGTGTCTAATCCATCCGACGTTTTGGGTAGTTTGGTCACGAAATCCATAGAAATCCCCTCCCATTTCCATTCAGGAATTACCGGTTGCTGTAATAACCCTGAGGGTTTCTGGTACTCCACCTTTACCTTGGCGCACGTAAGGCACTTACTAACATAGGTCGCAATTTCCGCCTTCATGTTAGGCCACCAATAGTGTTGTTTAACATCCAAATACATCTTGTCTGAACCAGGATGAATGGAGTATCGTGTCTTGTGGGCTTCCTTCATAACAACCTCCCTAAACCCTCCGATTTTAGGGACCCAAATTCGGTTCATGAAGTAGTATACTCCATTCTCCCTTGCCTCCAGGTTCTTCTCCATCCCGCGTAATGCTTCACTTGCTCTATTTTCCGTCTTCATGGCCTCTGATTGTACTGCTGCAATTTGGGTGGCTAAGTGACATTGGATGGTTATAGAGAGAGTTTTTGTACGGCGACTTGAGTACTCCTTCCGACTTAATGCATCGGCTACCACATTGGCCTTGCCCGGGTGGTACTTGATGTCACACTCGTAGTCGTTCAACAATTCAACCCATCTTCGTTGCCTCATGTCCAACTCCTTCTGGTTCAAGATGTGCTGGAGACTTTTGTGGTCCGTGAAGATGGTGCACTTTGTACCATACAGGTAGTGCCTCCAAATTTTCAGGGCGAAGACCACGGCTCCCAATTCCAGGTCATGCGTCGTATAATTTACTTCGTGTGTCTTTAGTTGGCGAGATGCGTAAGCTATCATCCTTCCACGTTGCATGAGAACACAACCTAAGCCCTGATTTGACGCGTCATAGTAGACCACGAAATCTTCCGTTCCCTCTGGTAGTGATAGTACCGGGGCACTACAGAGAGCTTGTTTCAGGGTTCGGAATGCGGTTTCTTGTTTGTCCGTCCATTTGAAGGATACGCCCTTTTGTGTA
Source organism: Lactuca sativa (assembly GCF_002870075.4). Classification (NCBI taxonomy): domain Eukaryota; kingdom Viridiplantae; phylum Streptophyta; class Magnoliopsida; order Asterales; family Asteraceae; genus Lactuca; species Lactuca sativa. The sequence continues at coordinate 90,461,832 of NC_056626.2, forward strand.
AGTGAGGTAAGTGGCTTGGCGATCTTAGAAAAGTTTTTAATGAATCTCCTATAGTAGCCTGCTAGACCCAAGAACTGACGGATTTCCGTAGGTGTTGTCGGGATTGCCCATCCTTCAACAGCTTTGACTTTAGAGGGATCCACATGGATTCCATCTTGGCTGACTACATGACCTAGGAGGTTCACACTCCGGAGCCAGAACTCACACTTGGAGAGTTTGGCGTAAAGCTTTTCCGATCGCAGAGTTTCTAGGACTTGTCGGAGATGTTGGCCATGCTCTTCCTTGCTTCGAGAATAGACGAGGATGTCATCGATAAAAACAATGACAAAGTTGTCGAGGAACGGCCGACAAATTCGATTCATTAGGTCCATAAATGCGGCAGGGGCATTCGTCAGACCGAAGGGATTACGAAAAATTCATAATGTCCGTAGCGAGTTCGGAAAGTGGTTTTTGGAATATCCTCTTCCCGGACTTTGAGTTGGTGGTATCCGGATCGTAGATCTATCTAAGAAAAATAACTAGCTCCTTGGAGCTGGTCAAATAGATCATCGATTCGTGGGAGTGGGTAGCGATTTTTAACAGTGAGTTTGTTTAACTCTCTGTAATCAATGCACATTCTAAAAGATCCGTCCTTCTTTTTGACAAAGAGGACTGGAGCTCCCCATGGAGAGTAACTAGGGCGGATGAATCCCTTGTCCAAGAGTTCGCTGAGTTGGCTGGACAATTCCTGCATCTCGGCAGGAGCTAGCTGGTAGGGTGATTTAGCGAGAGGAGTTGCTCCTGGAACGAGGTCAATCCGAAACTCCACTTGTCTCTCCGGGGGTACTCCGGGAAGATCCTCAGGAAATACGTCTGGAAATTCACATGCTATGGGAATGTCTCGAACGTTAATCTCCTCCTTGGTTTTATCCACTACATGAGCCAGGAACGCCAGATTGTCCTTTCGTAGATATTTTTGTGCCTTGATGCACGAGACGAGACGGAGGTTCATGGTAGGTTTGTCTCGGTAAATTACTAGGGTTTCGTGATTAGGAAGACGAAGGCGAACGGCCTTCTCGCGACACATAATTTCAGCATGGTAGGGGCTTAACCAGTCCATGCCAATAATTACATCGAAACTCCTAATTGACACAGGCATTAAGTCTATCCGAAAGACGTGTTGATTAAGGGTTAGGGTACATCCGATGTAGATTTCCCCGGTGGATTCGGTCTTCCCATTGGCCATTTCCACCGTAAAGGTTTCTTTGAGCTTCTGGGGGTGTTGTTTTAATAGATGTTTTAAACCTATTACTTACGAAGCTTCGCTCCGCTCCGGTGTCAAACAGGATGCATGCATAGGTGTGGTTTAGGAGAAACGTACCGGTCACAACTGCGGGGTCCTGAACCGCCTCTCCTTGACCCATGGTCAGCATCCTTTCGGTTCCTCCGTTCCCGGGATTGTTGTTGTTAGGGCAGTCTCGACGGATGTGTCCATTCCTCCCACACCCGAAGCAGGTGTGGCTAGGCCCTGCGTTATTGCCGCCGGCATTGATGTTGTTGTTGCTGCGATGATTGTTGTTGTTGTTGTTTCCTTGTTGTTGATTCTGGGGAGGGTAAGCCCTGCAGTACCTTGCCGTGTGTCCTTTTCGATTACAACTGGTGCACTGAAACTCCTTGCAGTCTCCATGGTGATGGAAACCGCACTTGTTGCATTTGGGAAGATTACCGGAATAGGGTCTGGAAGCATTTGAAGCAGCTGAGGTTGGAGCATGTGGTGCGGCTGGAACCGGTGCGGTGACAGCGTTAACCGCCACTGTCTGCTGCTTCTTGGAGGTGTCGGGGCCCTGGCGCCCCTTCCTCTTATTGTTCTTTCCCTTCTTGCCATCACCTTCCTTCTTCCCCTCAGCCTCCACTGGCTTCTCGCCCTTCTTGTTGTTATGGTCATACAGCTTCTTTGCCAATCTTTTTGCACTGTCAAATGTTTCGGGGTTTGCAGCTATCACATTTCCCTGAATGGGTGACATTAGTCCCCAGATGAATCGCTCAATCTTCTTTCCTTCCGAGGTGATCATACCCGGGCACAACAGAGATAGTTCACTAAATCTCGATATGTAGGCATCGATATTCGCATTCTACACAGTGAGGTTCCATAGTTCTTGCTCCATCTTCTGTATCTCACTTCGTGGGTAGTATTCGGCCATCAACATTTCCTTCATCTCCGACCATGGCATGGAGTTAGCTACCGGGAGTGTCATGGCTTCTACATGCCCGTTCCACCAGGTGAGCGCTTGATCGACAAGAGTGCAGGCCGCGAACTTCACTTTCATCTGCTCAGGGCAATCGCATATCTCGAATACCGACTCCACCTTCTCGATCCATCGCTTCAGGGTGATCACTCCTCCAGTGCCATTAAAAGTTCGTGGTTTGGCGTTGGTGAAATCCTTGTATGTTCACGTTTTAGTGGGTCCTTGATTCGTCCCGTTGTTCGAACTCCTGGACCCTTGCCCGTTGCCTCCTCCGTTGTTCCCTCGGTGAAGTTGTTCCATAGCTGCTGTGACCGCAGCAGACACAGCCGCCTGGAATGCAGTGGAGTGAACCTCGGGTGGGATTGGTTCGGGGTTTCCGCGAGTAGCTCGGCGAGGCATCTTTCTTAGGCTCTTCCTCAGGCTCTTCCTCTGGCTCTTCCTCTAACCAACCGTTATTCCCCTGATTAGGGAAATAGGGGTCTTCAGGGTGATGAATGCCAACCATGCTGTCTGTGTGTGTATGCAAACATGCTAACATTAATCCTAGGATGCTACAACTATCGCACAGAATAAACAAGCGTTCTATTTTTGGTGATAGGGGTATAGTTTTAGGTTCCCTAGCTATCACGATCTCTTCAGAACGTGTGTTAGCTATACCTTGGAGAGAATGTAGTTGATCAGGCTACATCCACTCCTTGGTATCACTAAGAACAGTTCTGATTTAACCGGGATGCTAGCATTATCCTGTTTGGTTCGGTGTTATGTTCCTTGTTCCTAGTGCAGGCAAAGGTATTTTATTGTTGTATTTTTACTGGTTTCGTTCAGAGTTATGTTAGTCCCTCTTTTGGTTTATAGTTGCATATCAATGGATGGTTAGATATGCTAGTTCACTATAAACAGAGCTCTGATACCAACCTGTCACACCCCCGAACCAGACGGCGGAAACGTCCGGGGGCTGTCGTGACTCAATTGAATACCATCACAATGAATATACATGAAACATAACATCAATCATTACCAAGCATTTGAATATTACAACCGATAGAATTAACATCCATTACATTGTTACCAAAATATTACATGCCCAAAAATAAAATTGTTCGTTGTTAATTAAACAATCGCAAAACATCATAGAGTAAAATTCCTTCTTCACTTTACCTGGTACCTGAGAATACAAGTATTTTGGAAAAACGTCAACATATGAAATGTTGGTGAGTTCATAAGTAATGTTTAAAATCCAATGTTTGCATTGTTTTGAAAACCACCAGAAAATCCGATATTTTCTGAAAATAGTATTGCGTAAAAAAAAAGTGTGAAGATCCGTAAGTATGCTTGTTTGTTTTCTATAGATGTAAGCGTACGAGTTGTAAAATTCAGCATGTAGTTCGTAAGTGTATTAGTTGAAAACCCTAGGAAAACCCGATGTTTTCCTATCACTTTGCTTTAATTAGTTTATGTATTGTTATTTCGTTACGATAGAGGTATTAGTTGAGCTCCGGAGGCGTTGGATATACAGTGGTTTGTGAATTGTTGTAACGTACGTTAATGAAAACGACCGGTTGACAACCGTACAAACGATCCCTTAGGCGTCACTCTCACTTATTCACATAACCCAACCCTCCCGGACTAGTGTAGCCCCACGACCGAAGGGAAAAAGAAGGTGCGAAGCCCTCGGTATTTCCCTACGTCGTTCAAGACCATAGCGAATGCGAAGGGCCCGAAGCCCAACTCGCAATCGTGAGTTCCCGACTTTACTAGCAGTACCGAAGGACCCTTGGGGACCAGCAACACGTTTGCCATTGAAAGTCCTTTTACACGAGGTTAAGTCGTATTAGACCCAACTACATGTAAGTAAGTATCCTTTGGGCCTAAAGATCATGTCATCGGGCTAGCTAGGCCCAACACGCATGATTTGAAACTTTTGGGCCTAAGGACGGTACGTCGACGTATAGAGTATTTCCACGAGAGTATAGAGTTCCAAGAGTTCCATGTGTGTATTGAGCATCGTACTGTTAGTAGTTTCGGATTTGTTATTGATTCGAGACCGAATCAATTCGTTTGATAACGATTGTTGGTATAATTGTGTATTGTAATTCATCGGTAGTCGCAGTGTCAGTAGTTGATCACAACGGATGTATTGAATTAGCATTGAAAATTTTCTGTTTACAACCCCTCTTTATTTTGTAAATTTACTTTTTCACCCCTTTAAGTAAATTAATTTCCGGTTTAGTCCTTAAACCATTTTTCTTGGCATTTTAACATCAAAACTTAATGAAATTGATATTTTTCAGCACCTTTTTAGTTGAAAACAGTTTTAGACCCTGAAAATACAATTTTCTCGGTTGTAGCCCTTCATTTTGCAATTTTTACACTTTTGGCCCAAATTGGAAATTTTTTGCAACTTTGGTCCTTTTTAACTATGGAAAGCATTTTTGACCTTTGAAAAGTACTTAGAACACTAATAACCCACTGTTTTACAGAAAAACACGGTTCAGCCCCTCAAGTTTGGGAAATTTCGCATAATGGGCCTTATTGGGCCGAAAATGTCATTTTTAGCCCATTAAGCTTGAAATTTATGTTTTTAATCCTCCAAAAGAGTATGTTTTCAGAAAATACATTATGGAAACTGTTTTGACTCATCTCACCCATCAGATTTCGAAATATTTCATTTTGGGCCCTTCAACTTTGTATTTTTAACATTTTATGTCAAAAAAATGAGTTTTTAGCCCAAAGTATGTGTTGTTAAGCCACTTAGCTATTTTTCTTGGTATACTTTGCATGTAGTAGTATATTTTATGCTAGTATCATTTAACATAAAGTATATCTCGGTTTTTAGTGATTCATGACTAGATCCAACATCATAATCATACAAAACACACATATAAGCATAGAAATCATACAAGGCATACACATAATGATAGATCTACACATTTGCTTGTATTCTCCCCCACAAAACTTATAAAAACCGAAAATAAGGGGGGTATAAAGATCACCTTAGGGGGTAGTTTCGGTTCTTGAAGAAAAGATGGAAGAAAGTTTGGTGATTTTCGGCCCTAGCACCCGTTGATGAAGATCTCGAGTTTATGGAGTTTTCTAGGAGTATGATCACCAAAGAAACTTGTTTAGAATAAGAGATCACATGTGAGAGGGGAGTTTTGAAGCTTAGACATGGAAAAACTTACCAAAGGATGATGATAATCTTGAAGAATCCTCTTGAAACCCATGCGAAATTTCGAGATTTTGGATGGAGAGGGAGGATGGTTCCTTGAGTAATCTAGAGAGAGTTTATGAGAGATTTGTGTGTGTGTGTGTGTGTGTGTGTGTTTCGGCCGAGAGTGAGAGAGAGGGAAAGAAGAAATGATCTTTGAAGTGATATGTTCCTAGAGTTATGAGATGTGCATGGAAATATGTGTTTGTGCATGGAGATCCATGAGAGAATAAGGAGGTGGCATGCAATTAGTCAACTCTTCTTCATCTCTTCTTGGATTTGGGCCTTGGGCCGAGAATTTTGAAGAAAAAGGAAAATTTGGGCTTTTTGCCCCTAAGCCTAATATTAGAGTTAGTTTGGGTGTTCATTAGCCTTATAAAATAAAATTTTGATTTTTATGCTTTATTAAGCTAGATTAGGTTAATCATGGATCAAAGCTTTTAATTCATTTCATTCTAGGCCCAAAATGGCCCAAAATGTTGAATTAAATTAATGTGGGTCCAATTAGAGCCCATTTAAGGGTTCTAAGCCCATGATAGTCAAATTGGAAGCTTATTGGTCCATAGAGTCCAATAAGGAAGTCCTAGTCCAAAATGGACCTAATCAAGAACTTCTAGGGTTTCCAATTGCTTGATGTAGTGAATTGAGGTTTAGTTTTTCCATTGAGTAAGCATCATCCATGCTCTTGAGTTTTTGAATTCAACATTTACTTGAGTATAGTGATTACAAGACACAAAATTTCTAGTTGTGACAAATACCCTGCTAAACCCAATAAACTCCTAATGTCTGAGGGAGATTTCGGAGTCTCCCACTGCATTACCGCCTCCAATTTGGCCGGATCGATTAAAATCCCCTCCTGGTTAACGAGATGTCCGAGGAACTGGACCTCTTGTAACCAAAACTCACATTTCGAGAAATTGGCATACAACCGTTCTCGCCTGAGAACCTCCAGCAGCTCCCTAAGATGCTCCTCATGCTGCTCGCGAGTCTTGGAATACACCAAGATATCATCTATGAACAGAATGACTGAGCGATCAATCATCTGTCCGTAGACTCGGTTCATCAGGTCCATGAACACCGCTGGCGCGTTGGTAAGCCCAAATTGCATCACCACGAACTCGTAATGACCATAACAAGTCTGAAACGCGGTCTTCTCCATGTCCTCCTCCCTCACCCAAACCTGGTGATATCCTGATCTCAAATCAATATTGGAAAACCAAGATTTACCCTACAGCTGATCGAAAAGATCGTCTATCCTCGGGAGTGGATAACGGTTCTTCACCGTCAACCTATTCAGCTCCCTATAGTCAATGCACATCTTGTGCAAACCGTCCTTCTTCGTGACGAAAAGGATCGGTGCTCCCCAAGGTGAACTACTCGGATGAATAAACTTCTTACCCAGCAGTTCCTGCAATTGAGATAACAACTCCTGCCTCTCTGGCGGTGCTAGTCGGTATGGCGCCTTAGCGATAGGGGCCGCAGCTGGCACTAGGTCAATACTGAACTCAACCTGTCTCTCCGGAGGCACTTCGGGTAACTCCTTCGGAAACACATCAACAAACTCCCTGACCACCGAAACCTCAGAAACTGAGAGCTGCTCTCTAACCCGTGTATCTACAACATATGCCAAATAACTGGCACACCTGTGCTGAATATGCTGCTGAGCCCTGGCTGCCGAACAAAACCCTGATCCCAACCTGGTGCCCTCACCATATACTACAAGTTATCCTCCACTTGGGGTTTGAACCACCACCCGCTGTCCCTCACAGTCGATCATGGCGCCAAAACGGCTAAGCCAATCCATCCCTACAATCGCACACACTTCCTCCATGGGGATAGACATCAAATCTATCAAGAAGGACACCCCGAAAATCTCCAACTCGCATCCCCGATAGACCGAAGAAGTAGAAACCCCATGCTCGTTGTCGATTGAAACTCGCAACGGACACTCAAGATCATCTATCGACACACTGAACCCTCTAGAGAAGGTCTGAGATACAAATGACCGACTTGCCCCCGAGTTAAATAATACCAAAAGAAGCAAAGAATTCACTAAAACGTACCTAATCACAGGTACAATCAATAAGCATAACACAAATACAATAACTGAGATAGAGAATAGAAACGTACCAACAACCACATCTGGTGCTGAATTGGCCTCCTCGGCCGTGAGCTGGAAGGCACGACCCTGGGCCTTCGGAGGCTCCACCTTGACTGGCCCCCTATCTCCAATCCTCATAGTAGCGGGCGCGGAGCCCTGCGCCGACTTGGTGGCAAGCTGCGGACAGTTGGTCTTCACATGACCAACTTGATGATAATGGTAACAAATCCTCATATCTGCGGGAGGGGCGGACTGACGGCAGTCCCTGGCATAGTGCCCCTCCTTGCCACATTTGTGGCACCCACCTCCTCCGGGAGGGGCGGACTGACGACAGTCCCTGGCGACTCGCCGAGTCCATTTAGTCCTTTTTCCATACAGACTTGTTTTGAGCCATGCAATGGTTCCAACTCATAGATCCAAGCTTCTAGAGCATGCTTATCACGTAAAGTTGCAAACTTTACGTGCATGCATGGCTATAAAGGCTCTAAATGCCTATTTTCAGTTCTTAATGGAACTTCATGCTCAAGAGGGACCTTAATCACAACCAAGACTGTGACTTTATGCTTCTAGAATCCAAGGAGGGTTCAGATTTGAAGTTACAACTTCAGATCTAGCCCATAGCTCATTATACCAACTCGAAAATCCAAAAAAATCCCTAGAAACTCAACAAAAGGGAAAAAGGGAAGTAAGGATGGCACTTTCATACCTCCAAAGGATGCTAGCTGAGGCAAATCCTGCTTCCCACTTACTTGCTTCAATTTCCTTTGCACTCTTAGCTTTCTTCCTCCAAGATTCTCTTTTCCAAGCTTCAAACACCACACCAAGGCACACACACACACGAATTAGGGTTTTAAGGGGCTCTCAAGGACTGCAAAGAGGCCAAAGAAGGCTAAGGCTCCTTTAAATACAGGTGCAAACCCCGAGATTTATGGTTTCCACTGCCAACTCCTACTCGCCGAGTCCCAACATGGACTCGTCGAGTAGGTCACTTAAAGCGTGATCTCATCCAGCTGATACTCGACGAGTAGGTCAACCAACTCGTCGAGTAGAGCTTAACCCAATAAACCTTATTTAAGCAATACCTGGGAATCGGGGCATTACAATGTCTGTTTCTATTGCCAAGGAAAGGGAAACTGGAATCGAAGCTGACCTGGCTACCTGAGAACTTTAATCAGATTATATGGTTCTACTTCAGGTAAGTCCACTATCTAACTCTATTAAGTTCCTATTTGGAGATTCTTAATACATGATGTAATGTAATTACATTTTGATGTTTTGTAGGATCGTAGAAAAGAAAGGAAGCTTAAAGGAAGAGCAAGTTGAATCTAGTCGCGGATCGAATTTTTAAGCTGCTGCTTAGGAGTTATGATAGATTGCTTAGGAAATATTTTGTAACATGGTTTTTCATATGTAATTGCATTGAAAGGAAAAGTTTTTCTGCGTTTTATAAATAAATAAAATTTTGATTTTGTTTTCTTTTATATCTCCTTACAATGGCATTTGTGAAAATTGATGTTTATATATATATATATATATATATATATATATATATATATATATATATATATATATATATATATATATATATATATTCTAGCAATGTTCAATATGGATTTGATTCTTTCTTTTGTGGTAGTGTTAAAATTTACCAAATAAGGAAAGATTCTCATCACCCAAGTTTAAGTTGGATAGAAACTTGGAATCATGCAACTTATATTGTGTGATGAATGAGATTTTTCATCTTTGGAAAATTAGGACTAATTCCTTTTTCACATGTATATGCGAGTTAAGTGAAGGACTATGGGACCAGGTACACTTTATTGTGCGCTGGTCAGGTCCACACAAAGTTCGATAAGACTATTCGTCATGATTTACTAAAGTTTAGTAAATATGGTTATGCTTATAAGATTAAGTATAAGTCTGAAACATTGGGAAGGTTTCAATGTATGGCAGAACGAATAAGAAGAATCAAATTAGGCAGAAAGATAAAAGTTTCTCCAATCTGAAAGGATGAGAGTACTTGAGTATCGTGTTTTATGATCATCTTAATGATTATGAAACCATATCACAATTGATCCTCTAAGGACATCTTAGTGCATTGGTATGGATAAGAAGAGGAATCGTGAATTGTTGGAATGTTTAAATCGAGAAGATGAGTCATACTTCGTTCCAAAATCAAGTCTTAGAGTCATACTCCAAGATTGTGCCTTGAGTGACATAATCTTAAGAAGGTTTAAACACTTATCAAATGTAGAGTAAAATGTTTCTTACTCTTTTACATTTGAAATTGGTAAGTTGTGATGTTTTGGATAAGACAAATACCAACTAAGATCAATTGTGTGAAGTGTTTGTCTTGAAAAGAATCCACACTAACTCTTGAATATTTGTTTGTCAAGGAATGGTTCTTGACAAGAGAGTCTTATATGTCAAAAGGTCAGTGGGAGTCTTAAAAGATATTGACAAGTTTCAAGAACTAATCAAGAATAAAACCTATTGTCTATCACTAGCACATGACTTGAGGTTTGTAACCTATCGTGTTGTCATATTCTTGTTTCTATGTCCATTCCAGTTAAAGTTAACTATGCATATGAGTTCTATGAGTTCTCACTTGTTTGCATAAGGCATAGCACCTTGATCAGTTTGGGTGATTTGCTCAACAACTTGGAAGACATGGTAGGCCCTTGTGCTACCAAGTGGCAAGAAATTAAGATTGAACAAGTTTAGTCAATATGAGTTTGGATTTGTCACTAACCTTGCCTTATGATTATGGTTATGACATATTCACATGGATAGGAACACATACACCATAAAATCTACGTGTTACAAGGATTCTCTCCAATTCATGAAAATGAGTGTGAGTAAACGCTTTCACTAAGTAGATTTTAAGGAGATAGCAGTTGTGATATTTGCATTCTCAAATTCGATTTAGATTACGACATCCCTCTTTATACTTCAAATTGTGAGAAATGGCAAAGGGTCTAAACATTAGAGTCTTATTGCTATAAGTTCTGAAATTGTTAAGACACACATGTGAGCTATCTAAGGAATGATGTATGATTTTGAGAAGCCTAGATAAAGTCTTATCAAAGCATCTCGTATCAGAAATCTGAACTTTGGTAATGAAAGTCAATAAGCATTGATTTCTAGAAGTCTAACTGATTTCTGGGTACATGTCAAAGCTAGTGGGAGCATAAGTGTTATGCTAATAAAGAAATAATTATTATGCTAGTGGGAGCATAATCAGTTATGGTAAGTGTTACGAGTGAGCAATGTTAATTATAGATGAACAAAAGTTTCAATACGCAGAGTTGTTGGGTTTGAAAAGTTGTTTTGCTATCATTAAGGGAGAGGAATTCATACTTCATTTCAATTCTAAAATCTTAGATTGAGTTTTAATCAAATTTAGTTAAGGACATACATGAATGTTATGTTGAAAAGATGCAGCATAAGGAAAATCTATATGGGAATATTAATTGCGTTCTCAAATTCAATTATGATTACGACATCCCTCTTTATAGTTCGAATTGTGAGAACATGGAAAATAGAAATATTATAGCAAAAGACTGATCAAGTATCATATCTTTATGTAAGACATTATGAATCGTGTCCCATATGCTTCGGGTATAGGATCGTTTGCATATGCTATAATATTTTTGTGTTCTAATTTTTCCAAATACCTAGGGAATTAAGAAGGAAAAAGGAATAGAACCAGATATGACTAAAGTGGTTAAATAACTGTTAATGACAATATAAGGTTCGCCAAGGATTGGTCGCTTAAGGACATTTGGAAGTATAGTAATGGATGAACCATATTGGTATTATTATGAATAGATAGGATTCTATTAATAATGAGTTATCATATGGAAAACATAAGAAAGTTAGAAACTTTTATGAAAGAAGTATGTTCAAACGAATGTACTTTGAATTTGAGACTTCATTTCCATGGAATTGTTTTGTTATCAATCTCCAGTGGAAAGTTTTGTAATATTGTTGGTCAAAGTCTTTGTGACTTTTGGTACCATGACATTACAAAGGCTACATTGCATGATAGTTTAGAATCTAACACATTCTAGCAGTGATAAGAATTTGGAATTCTTACACTTGCAATAAGGATTTGGAATTGAGAAATGAGCTTCATTGAAATGTTTTTCAATTGATCTATTTCACAAAGTAAGGACCATAGACAAACATAGTGTCCATGCTTGGAGCATGGCATAACTATTGTTTTAATTCAAGTATTAAGTTGATAAATTGAAACATTATACAATGAATAATGTGTAATCAATATGGTGATAAAATAAAAGGTGTTTAATTTATATTCATAAGTTCTGAGACCATATTGGATTAGATTATTATTGTGTTTCAATTTGCATGCTTTGACTTCCTGAATAACTAGGTTATTCAAACTGTCCACAGTAGATCATACTTTGGAAGTAGGTATTGAGGCAAGACTGTAATGAATAGGCCTATAGATTTGTCTAAAGGCTTTTAGGCATAGCACACGTTTGCTGCAGTGTTCATGAGTACTTCTGGAATAAGATTTGAGTATCGGATTAAACCCACGCTCATCTGAATCACTTCATGGATTTTATCATGAGTGATTATGAGATGATAATATCTTATATTATTGAAACCAAGACATGTGAGTTGTAGTTTACAAGTCGATTGCACATTGACATATGTAAACGCACCAATAACTTGGTGTTATAAAACGTATTGTTGTGTGTGATTTGATGAGTAAGTACAAGAAAGCATTTGAGTCGAGGTTTATCCATTCCTTTTACCCCATGTGGATAAAAGTGATATATGTGGGCCCCTCGCTGATTTAGTGATGACACCCTACGTGCTTGGCCAAGCCTAGACTGATTTGATCTGTTCAATTAGTCGGTCGTCATATGTAACACCCGTAGATCTAGGCTAGTCAATTTAGAGATAATAGGGGTTGAAAACGAATTTTCAATAAAATATTATTTAGAATAAATAATCCTAACCAAGTTTTAGAATATGTCTTAGGGGTTCCGTACATATAAAGAGCACCGAAATCCGAGTTATAACGAAGAAGTTATGACTCGCTGAAGTTTCGCGATGGAACCGACACGACACCGGGAAGACGTAAATAGTGAGTTTATGATAAAGCGACTTTTAGCCTTAGTAATGTAAATGAAAGTTGTAGAATATGTTAACCTGAGAGCATCCATAAAAAGAACGCCCAACTCTGACTTCGTATGAGGAAGTTATGCTTTTTTGAAGTTTCAGCTTAGCAGGGTACAACCCGAAACTCGAATTTTAGTTCGAGCGGTTTTTGGTCTACACGACCTAAATGAGAGTTGAATATCTCGTTAATAGGAACTTAACAGTAAAAATATAGACGAAAATGAAGTCCATGTGAAGGAGTTACGAATTCTTCACGGCCATTTGAAAGCCAAAACTCCTCCTACTGTTAAATTTAAGATCGGTCGAGAATTAGTCAATGAAGTCTAAATGAAAGTTTTAGATCTTGTTTTTACCTATGCATGGATATAAAGAACATCGAAAACAGAGTTCGTATGCAAAAGTTATGAATTTTTGAAAATCGGCTGATTTCCACCCTATGTGAGATGCCACATGTCAGTATCGGGCTGTGGCTGGCAGTTGCCAGCCTGGATCTCGATGTGAATATAAAAATTCATGACGTGAGTGTCCCTCCAGCCCCTATAAATAAGAGGTGAAGCCCTCTTTATTCCTCACAGCTCCCATAACTTCCTTATCTCTCTAGAACTTCTCCCTAGCACGAGGTAGAAGCCCCAGAGTGCCCGACGACTCTGAGAAGAAGAGCCTTTCGGCTCGGGAACGCTGCTCCAACGAAGCCAGGTTTTGATAAAAACCCATTGTAAGTGAGATACGCCTAACCTATCTTTCGTATAGCTTATGATTCAATATAGTAATGTTATTAGGACCTTATAATAAATACTTGGGCTATTATTATAGGTTATATAAGTATTGTTTAACGATTATATAATAGTAATAATAGCTAGACTATTAATTAGTCTCGGTGAATGATAGACTAAACTCTAGTGGTAATGATACTAGGTTTTATCAAAGGAAAATTGTGTTAAGAGTAACGAAGCGCTGTCTGAGTTCGGAATCAGCACCTTAACAAGTGAGTGCATGCTCCCTTTCATCTTACACATAGATATGAAATATTTTATATAAATTACATTCTATGTGTGCATATTATCTGGATACTTGTTGTCTATGCTGGATGAATGATTTTATACATGTTTTAAATTATTTAAACTATATATTTATTTTATATCTACAAATATGTTGGGATAAAACATGGGTAGATGAAATAGTTGGTGTGTGATGAAATAAAATGATGAGATAGGTGATGATAGGAAGGTGATGATAATTAGGTGAGGATAGATAGGTGATGATGAATCGGTGATGTAGGATGAAAGATACTTTAACCTTTTCCGACAATTTGGAGATGTAGTCATCTACCAGAGTATAGATGGCGATCACGGACTATTATAGACAACCCCGTGGAAACACCAATAGGCTCATAACCTGTAGGTGATGAATTACGAGTTCAGGCGATGTTGTAACTACGTATTTATGCGATATACTCTAACCCCTTACTATGAATTACGAGTTCAGGCGATGTTGTAACTATGTATTCATGCGATGATACTCTAACCCCTTACTATGAATTACGAGTTCAGGCGATGTTGTAACTACGTATTCATGCAATGATTCCCTAACCCTTGTTGGGCACGTATTGAGGGAGTAATCCCTGAATCAATACTGTCTATGCGATGTAGGCGATGATCCTTAGGGAGAGTCCTTAGGAACAAACTTAAGGAAATGCGATGTAAGGAGATGAGAGGTAAATGTGATGTAGGCGACGATCCTTAGGATAAATCCTTAGGGAAGGTACTTAGGAATAAAGAAGATAATGGGGATGGGTAATTGGGTTAATTGTTTGATGATTAAACATAATAATTATATTATTGTGGATTGAAAACTCTATGTAATCACTAGGTTTCCCAACCTGACCCACTCAGTTTACTTGTATCACAGGTGACGAGGTGAAGTTACATTACATTGAGAGATTAAGGAGATATAGATCACTAGTGTAAATGAATGTAAGTTCTGTTTATGCTTATGTTTTTGTATTGATGATGACATCCCAAATGTTTTAAAATGAATAAAAATACATTTCTTCGGAAATGCTTCGATAATGAAATTATCATGTTTTTTTGGGAACAAATTTCACAACGTTTTTATTGAAAGAGATACTCTGATTTTTAAAAAGCATAAAAAAATCGGTCTTTTCTGGCGTGAGGGCAGCGGATCCCATAAGAACTCTGCAGTTAAGCATGCTCGGGAGGGAGTAGTACCGGGATGGGTGACCCCCTAGGAAGCCCTCATGTCGAGTGGCCTAAAGCGGACAATATTGTGATACGTGCCAGAGGGGGATGTTACATCATAAATCGGAAATTGGGAAACAATAGATGCATAGAGAGAATGATTAAAATCCATGTCTCAGTCCATACGATATCTATAATTGAGGAATATATCATCCCTTATTTAAAGGACACGTCATTGACTAGGTCAGAGTTCGACAACGGCTTTTAAGAGCTACGATTGATAGTCGGGTTGTGAAGTCGTACTTGCAATAATAGTTATTAGACTTATCCAAGTGGGAGACTGTTTGATTAGGTGTCTAAGCCCATAACTATAATTGGTATGTACTTGACTTGAGAGTAGCATGGTCCATCTGGGTTACATATTACCAGGGCAATTTGATAGATTGGACTTTTGAGAAGAGGTTATTTGTGACTTGTTAATATATTATAAGTTCTAATATATCAATATGAAATCATATGATTTAATTAGTATTGATCAAGAATTAATTTTAAATTAATTTTGTAATCAAAAGAGACTAATTAAATATATGGGATTGATTTGGTAAATCAATGATTCTTGTAGTGTAGGCCAATTGTTATTTAGGATGGGCTAAATCAATATGATAGTTAATGGATAGTCCATGGAGGTTTAACCCATGGATCCTAAGTAATATGAAAGGTCATGGGCATTAGGGTTTACATGGATGTAACCCTAATCTTGCCACACTATACAATAAGCCCCATAGCATCCAAAATTGTGCCCTAGTGATATTTGGAAGAGCATAGCCGATTTTGTGTACAAGATATTCTCTCTCAAAAGTCATCCTTTGTCCTAGGTGTGTTGTGAACCATTTGAGGTACAAACTTGGGGCACTAGGTTCTTAAAGGCCAAAACTACAAGCTACAACAAAGAGGTAACTCTATAACTCAATTCTATGTTGTTTATATCAACTGTATGCTAGTTGTAGGCTTAAAGCTTTGGAAACACTATTACATGTATAATTAGAGAAAAAATAGATCCAAAGATTTTAGGGTTGTATGTACACCATAGGATGTTGTAGTATACCAAAACCCTTCAGTTATTGCATCATAGGTTGGGTCATCCAAACTTTTATTATTTAAAGAAATTATTTCCTCATTTAGTGAATAAAAATCCAAATGATTACAACTGTGAAGTTTGTTAAATATCCAAACATGTTAGACATTCTTATTCTCCACTCCAGTATTAACCCTCTCATCCATTCTATTTAATCCACAGTGATGTTTGGGGTCACGCCAAAGTAAAAATATCTCAGGTGCGAAATGGTTTGTTACTTTTATCGATGACCATACTCGTGTTACTTGGGTCTTTCTAATGAAAGAAAAATCTAAAGTTGGGTCGATCTTCTAGAGTTTTCATCAAATGGTCCAAAACTAATTTGCAAGAAAAATTCAAGTGCTCAAATATGATAATGCAAAAGAATACTTTCATTCCGAGTGGAGCAACTATCTTACTCAACAAGGAATTATTCATCTCACATCTTGTGTTGACACTCCCCAACAAAACGGGGTACCAAAAAGGAAAAATAGACATATACTAGAGGTAACTCGTTCGTTACTATTATCTAGTCCAGTTTCAAACTATTTCTGGGGCGAAGTAGTTTTAACTGTTGCGTACCTTATTAATAGGATGCCTTCTAGAGTCATTTCCTTCAATACTCCACACTAATCTCTTCAATATAGCTTTCCCCACATTCGAATTCTATCCCAGGTGGAACTTAAAATATTTGGTTTCACCTCATTTGTTCATAATCATCAGCCAAATCATAGCAAGATTTATCCTAGATCATTCAAATGTGTCTTTCTAGGATATTCCCCTAACCAGCGTGCTTACAAGTGCTACTCTCCTTCCACTAAGAAGTTACAATTCCATGGATATCACATTCTTGGAAGATAAACCTTATTATTCCAAAACCGATATTCAGGGGGAGAAATGTGTGGAATATTAGTTTTTAGAATATCCTACCTTATTACCTTCCGAGTCGATCGCACACATAGATATTCCAGACTCAATACCAAGTTCTATTGAAGTCGATACCAATCAGTCAAATCCAAGTGTTCCAGAATTTTTTCCAACTCTATCAACTGATGAAACCTTAAATAATGATTATCAAAAAGAGTACATAGGAATGGTGTACAGACTTAGATTCAACAGGTAATTGGGGTGCTAGAAGAAGAAGTCTACATGGATGTTCCACCGGGACTCAAGTCCCCAGAGAACAAAGGAATGGTGTCCAGACTTAGAAAATCCATGTACGGCCTGAAGCAGTCGTCTCAAGCATGGTTTGAAAAGTTGACCCAAGTAGTGAAATGATATGGATTCATTCAGTGGAAAACCGATCATACGATGTTCACCAAACACTCTCGTGATGGACGATTTGTGATAATGATTGTCTACATGGATGATATGATTATAAATGGAGACTACTCAGAGGAATTAAGGAATTGAAACTCATTTTAGGAAGATAATTTGAAATAAAAGATTCGAGACAACTTAAATACTTTCTTGGTATGGAAATTGCAAGATCAAGAAAGGGCATTTATGTATCCCAAAGAAAGTACACTCTCGATCTCTAGGAAGAAACTAGTTTATTAGGGTGCAAACCAGCAAGTGTACCAATGGAACTGGGAATTAAATTCCAAACAGGAAGCGGAGATGAGCAGGTAGACAAAGGAAGATACCAAAGACTAGTGGGAAAATTAATCTATCTTGCACACACAAGACCGGACATCGGTTTGTTGTGGGTATGGTAAGCAGGTTCATGAAATCCCCTACAACAAGGCATATGAAAGTTGTTTTTCAGATTCTACACTACTTGAAAAAAAATCCAGGATATGGACTAATGTTTAAAAAGACCAGTGAAATGGGAGTAAAAATTTATATAGATGGTGACTGGCGAGGATTTTGTGTAAATGGATGATCAACTTCAGGATATTGCACATTTGTGTATGGAAATCTGGTGACTTGGAGAAGTAAGAAGAAGTCCGTGGTGGATAGAAGCAGTGTTGAGGCTGAATTCCGAGCAATGTGTCAAGGAATCTATGAAGGAATATGGTTAAAAAGAATGTTGAAGGAACTAAAACTTGAGAGTCTTAAGAAGATCACCCTATTCTATAACAATAAAGCTTCAACTGAAATTGAAAGAAACCCTGTTCATCATGATCGCACAAAACATGTGGAGATTGATCGTCATTTCATTAAAGAAAAATTAGAATCTGGACCTCAGGAGTTGTCCTATGTTCCACTAGACTTCCAAATTGCTGACATTCTCATAAAGGCCCTTCCAAAGAATAAATTTGAAAATATAAAGAGCATGTTGGGGAGTGAAGATTTATGTTATTTTCTCATTTGGTTCTTTATTTAATCTAGAGGGGTAATGTCGTTATTCTTGGTTTTTTAGGGTTAAGGCCAGCCCCATTTTTTCCTATATATATATATATATATATATATATATATATATATATATATATATATATATATATATATATATATATATATATATATATATTTCATTCTTTCAGTGTTTTAATTAAGTTGTTACAATAAATGAATAAAAGATACATGAAGTATTCTCTCCATCTCTTCTGCGTTCTACAGTAGAGTTACTAAAATCGTTAGTGTGTGTATGTATTTCATATGATGGGAAGAACAACTTTCTGCATATTTGTGTATATATGCTTTTATTTTTGTGTATGAGAGAGAAAAAATGACAAAATTTTATATTTTTTAAGCTGGGTTCATTTCTGGTAAAATATATACAAATGGATCATTTATACAGTTATTTGAAACTATTAACATTTATGAATTTTTTAAGGTGGGAACATTTTTTTATCATATTTTAGGCTAGACCATTTCAACGTTTTTAAATAGTAACCATTTTTTGAAATAACTAGAAGTTATCCTAATTATAGCAATGTACTTTGGAAGTACAATGCTATAACAACACTATCTTCTAATTTCCGGGAAATTTTGAATATGTATCGGCTGTTTTTAGTTTATACAACATTGTAATTTAAATACTTTAAAATAGGATGCAAGACATAGATACATGTGCTATTTGATAGTTATATCCGATTTGTGTTTTTTATTTGTGTCGATAATTTTTTTTTTCTAATTCCTATTTTGCCGCGATTCATGTGAATTTTGTTGAAATCACATATGGGCCTTGGTTTAAATCTACCATTATGCAAAAACCATTAAAATTAACAATGTTATGCATAATCTATATCTATTCTTCAAAAATTATATTGGATTTCAAATAACAAAAAATTGTATTTATATGGATGTTACAGGGGAATAATTGCTTATTTCAAAAAAAAAAAAACAAAAAGGGTATTACTTTCCAATCATTGAAATATGTGAAATTTGGAAAAAAGACTTTGTATGTCATCCTGTAAATTTACTTTATTGTTTGAAAATGTTTTTTTTTTCAATATAATGGAATTCTCTATTGTTGCCACATGTGCTCAGGTTGTCGGGTCTTCTCTGTTGGTTCCTGATCGGAGATCTGGAGGTGGTGTCACTAGCGAGTTTCCGCTGAGATGCCCTAGCTGTAGTCACAACGAAGTCATTAGTGTTTCCCTAGGGACTGTGCCCTGGGAGCAAGCTCCGACAATCGGGTTAGATCGGTTGGTAGATTTGAGATGGTTCTCCCTAGCTGGAAAGAACCATCTTGATGTGTAGGGTGAGTGTTTAGCCATTGAGGCTTTAGGTTAGAGAACGTGACTAGAAGCTTGTTAGAAGTTGCTTCCTCATGGAGGAAGAAGCATTCTATTTGTATGGGAAAATTAGGTCAAAGGAGAGTTGGATCAGGCCTTGGGCCAACCCAACTAGCAAGGAGCTGAGAAAGAGCTCCCGGGCGCCAGGCAAGGGCCAGGAACGAGTGTCTGACAAGGCTAGGAGAAGAACGCCAGGAAAGGCTAGCACGTCAAGTCTTGACATCTGGACCATGATAATGGACTATACGTTAACAAGTCCCCCAGTCTGATGTGATGGGTGACCAGCTAATGAAATTGGACTGGATATAGTCAAAGCAATAATGCAAAAGAGATAAAAAGAACGACCAAACCTTGACCACGAGAGGTCGTGGTGTTGCACGATGGGCTTATGAAACACTGGTTGTCTTGATACCCCTTTCTTCTCGAGAATATGATCTGATCAATGTCATGCCATGTAGATGTTGCTGGTAATGTGATACAGGGCAGGGCTGCTAATGATGTTTATGAAAAAACAAGGCTGCTAATGTGACAAATGGTGTTGATAAGATGCTAGGTGAAGGTACATAGGAAGCACGAACTCGTCATACAACCTCTGATACTGAAATTCCTCCGTAGAAACATTGTTGAGGAAAGCACGCATGCCCCGACGAGGCTGATGAGATCCGTGGCTAACGTTGGGTAGGGGTTATGTTATACCCAGGGGAAACTTTGGGTGATTGGCCAGCCTTGAATTCGGATCTATCAAAGTATCAATACAATCGTTTAATTTAATGCGGAATCTTAATCAAACAGTGATGCGAAACAATCAATTGGATATATCAAGAACATTTTTCAATAACATGAATGCACACAATTCTATTAAATAATTTTCAAGTACACTCATCACACTTCAGCCGTGAAGACTAGTATTCACCAAAAACGCATTCCTCTAGAACGGCTATACACAGACCATATATATACTAAACCGATAACCTAAAGCCCATACATAATAAGCCCACCGAGAACACACTAAGCCCACCGAAATCACTAGGTGATTTCGGTCCAAAACCGAGAACAACATAATACATATAAAACAAAGCATAAACCACTAAATATAGCCCAACAATCTCCCCCTTGGTTTATTGCTTTCTGTTCTCTTCAAGGTTTCTCTACAAGATGTACATCTGCTTGGTCAAAAGCCCCTGCCCACAGCTTCTTGTCAATAACTGTAGCTACCATTCCAGTGAAAGCTTTCACGGCAGCTTCAAATAGTTCATTCTCTACAATAATCTTAAAGTTTGATAAAGTGTGTATATCACGTTCTCCAAACTTCAACAAATCTTTGGGATCAAAAATACGGAACTGTTTTTTCTTCATCTTGATCACCATCGTTGCGGTAGCCTCATCATAAAACTAGAATTATGTTGTATCCAAAGTACCTTCAGGTAAGCGCTTGGGAAGAGGAATCCTTTTGGTTTGTTTTGTGGGTGGCCACATGACATTCACCATTGTTTTGTTTATGGGTGGATCAATGACACCCTTGGCCTTCTTAGTAAATGATGAAGCAGTCTTTAAGTATTCAAAGTTATTTTTCGATTTATTCTCAAGAAAATTATTAAAAGACCATGCTATGGTATCCTTGGTTGGATTGTTGAAAGGTGCGCAGATGAGTTCTGAAAGATTAAGTTTTGTCCAGGACAAGAAATCGACTTTCCTCTCATAATATTCAATTCTTCCACTTTTTCGCTTCACGATCCACATATTATTTTCAACATCGTATCCCTACATGACGATGCCAGAACGATCACCATATTTGTCTATGAACTTCTTCTCAGTTTCCCCAAAGAACATTTCATGGTGATCACCCAGAACATTTTGATCTGAATTCTTCATCAAGAGCATTTTCCCTTTCAGCTGAGCAATCCTAATTTTCTTCTCTCTTCTGTCTTGAGCGGAAAGAGGACCATAATATAAGAATGTATCAAGGTTAGCATCTGGATTAGGTCTTGCAGCTCTTTCACTTGAAGATTGTGAAGGTGGATTGGCAGGACCTGAACTAGAAGCAGTGATATTTTCTCCTTCAACGCTCAAGGGTTGAAATTCATCACCAAAATTCTGAAATAAGCGCTATTTCATTTCAAAGAATAGAGCAGTTAAACCACCGAGATTCTCTTGAAGTTCTGAGATCTTTGAATATTTATCGGAGTTCTCTTTCTCAAGCTCGCTAATTCAAATATCCTGCTTTCTAATTATCAAATCCTTTTCAACAAAGTTTTGTTCCAGATCAAAGACTCTATTTTGAAGCTGAATGACATCAAAAAATTCAAATTTAGGTAACTTGCATTTGCCTTTGGAGATTTCCAGCTTGGGTGTTTCAAATGAGCTTCCTGAAGCTTGAGCTCCTTCTGAAGGTATGACTTCTTCTTCAACAATTGGGCTTTGAAAATCATGATCCATAGGAATGGGCTCAGGGAAAGATCTTTGAATTTCTTAAATCACTAGAGAGGGCTCAGTGAATGTGCTCTGTATGTTTTGATCCATTGAACTAGGCTCAGTCAGTGTATATTTCTTTTGAACTAGGTCCATGATAAACAATCCCGACGTTGAATCTCTTCTTTTTCGCTTCCTTGGGAGTAAAGCATTGGCTGAGTCTTTTGGATTACTTTTTAGATGGAGGTTCAGTAGTGACAGGAACGGGGAGGCTTCCTTGCAGTTTGCTATAATTCTGTTATGAGAGCACCCATCCGTTAAGGTGTCGATATGAAAGATTGCACCGTTGTGTCGCTTTCCCTTTCAGTCACAATCGGAGGTGTGACAGCTACATCCTTCTCTGGGTTTGAGATACTTTGCTGAATAAAGTTTTCAAACTCTATTTCTGCCAATTCATTTTCTTGATTCTCTTCATCTTCTTCATCATCAGATAAGTCAATCTCTTTAATGGCGAATTAAAACTTTGGTTTGGGCGCCATGTGTTCGTCGGAAACCTCAACATTTATCGAAACAACAGCAGGAGTGTCTTCAATATCAGCAAACTTTCCAAATTTAGCTGAATCCTTTAATCCTTGATAAGCAACTTTGGCAGACTTTCTTGATTGCTTCATTAGTCCAAAAGTGTTGGGACCCAAAGCTTTCATATCCAATATATCGGGCGTCATTTCGATTTGGGGATATTTTTCCTTAAAAATCATTTGAAGTAACCTGGGGTACATCAAAAACAGGTCCTTTTTCTTTCCCAGGAGGTTGCTCTTCATTTCTTCGAAGATGAATTTTGAGAAGTTGTAATCCCAGTCCATAGCTAGAGCAACAATGGCTGAGGTCACAGTTTGACTGATTTCGTCAGAGCCTCCCTTGATTCCAAAAATGCAACTCATGAAGGAGTGTGCCAGGAACTTCTAATAAGGTGGCAGTAGCTTCTTGACAGTGGGAGGATAGTTTCCTTCATAACATATTTTCTCCAGAACTTCTTTGACACGATCAACAGCATACTCAATTGGGAATGCGGATGCGTCACCAAATTCGATTACCTCTCGGATAACTTGATTAGAGATAATCACTTGTGTTCCTTTCACCATATATTCCACTGTACCAGTTCCATTTTCTCATAGCTTTTGATCGAAGCATTTTTCGAAAATTAGTGATCAGGTCTCTGTGAATGACTGGATTGGCACGAAGGGTTGAGAGATTCTGCAGTTGTTCAAACCCACCATCATGGATTTGAATTCTTGATGAGCAGCAGGAGGATCCGTGAGATATCCAGCAATGTTGTGAGAGTCTATGAATTTAAGTTGCTCTGCCATTTATCTACACCAAACTAGCCAAGTGAGAACTAATTTAAAATTAATTAAATTAAGTCTGAAATCCGATTTTAGTCAAAGTCAAGGTCAAAGTAAAATTCCAGTCGATTTCGGTCAAAGATGATCGATTCGGTCGAAATCACTTGATTTCGGTGTTGACTAGACGATTTTTGTCAACGTTGGTTGATTTCGGCCGAAAACCCAGATTTGGGTAAGATTGGATTGGATCTTCATCGGATCTCAATTGAATCCGGGTTGAACCGAAAACTCAAAATCGCATCAGAAACTGTTTCAACACAGTTCGTCGAAAACCTCATTAAATCCATTAGAAAACCTGCAAATCTGTGAAACTGGGTACACCAAAAACATCTTAAATACCATTTCCATGATCGAAAACCAAAAAAATACTTGATTCACCAGACAATTTGCAACAGAAACAACGAACAGGTAGATTTTAGCAGAAAATCTCGAAGATATTGAAGAGAAAGCTGTTTGGGTTTTTCAGTGATAAACCCTAACCAGCCGAAAACAATATATATATATATATATATATATATATATATATATATATATATATATATATATATATATATATATATATATATATATATATATATATATATATATATATATATATATATATATATATATATGACCAAAATCGACCCAGATGGTCCACCTAAACGATTTCGGCCCAAAAATACCCGTTTTGAATAAAATGATTTCTTTCAATTTTACGTTTCCAAAACCAAATACGAAAATAAAAATGAAATTAAACATATTTTTGGATTTTTAATTTATTAAATTTTTTTATTTTTATTTTTTTAAAATTTTTTATTTTATTATTAGTGTTTTTTGATATTTTTGTGTGGTATAATTTCTACCCCTAAATTTGTGCATAATAGTGAAAATATATACAATTTTATATAAAAAAAATGTAATAAACAAATTCTAATAAAACAAAAACTTTTGGGATCAAACGTTATGAAGCAAATTAATAAGGTTTATCAGCACATACGTTCATGAAAAGCTCTGGTCAATAATTGATATTGTGATCCACTTAAGCACAAAGAACGTTTTTCAGGACAAAACATGAGTGACGATATATAGCTACTATATTCCTAGATAGACCATTTTGTATGACGACGACCAATGATATTGTTGTCCACTTACATTTAGTTAGTAAAATCTACCAGCCAGCCTTTCGTTATGGGTGCAGTTAATGTTAGTAAACTAGAACATGTTCCCCACTTCATGGCATACCCCGGTAATCAAGGAAATTGCTTTGGAATCCTTTACTTTAGGTGAGTAAATAATCATTGTGGAATGCATATGTTGTGTCCCCGGTCGGATCTACCAATCACGCATAGGGGACAACATATGTATAACATAGAGAATAGGATATATGTAGGAGACAATATACTAACTTAAAAGTAGTGTACATCATCTGAGTGCATATGTTGTGTCCTAGGTCGGATCTTCCGATCACGCAGAGGGGATAACATATGGCTGACTAAGAAAGAAAGAATAGCGATTTTAAACAGACCCAATTTATCAGAACCCCTTAGTCACCCCTGTCAATACAAGAATTAAGGACACAAGTCCATATGCCAATGAAGTGTTGAGCCACAAATCTAAATGATAGTTAAATTCAATTTACCGCAAAGGACACATGCTCTCCATTAAAATTCTGAATGTAATGCAGATGAAGATGTCTCCTATCATGTGCTTGGAACAATGACTATCAACATACCGAAGTCTGATGATATTCCTCCATAGCTGCTTCGGCACAAAGTGCGGGATTAATTGGTTTTGGGAACCCAGTCCATTTTGAAACTATATCCTGTTTATCAAAAAAACATAAAATTAAGAGATGTTAGAATTTTTAGGTGATTTGGGAGTGGGAACTTTTGGTGCCCAACTATAGTCAGGTTTAACCAGTTTCTTGTTTAATCGGATGGATGCTTCAGCACTTGTTTTGGAGGCTGAGTCCGATCGCCGAGATGACTTCGAACTTACCGATCTTGGTTTGAGTGAACTATTTCTCAAATCATATCTCTCTTCAGAAATGACCTTTTTGTTCTTGAGAGTCTGATTTTTGGCTTTGGCAGTTTTCCAGTCACCATCACGTGATCTCGAGGAGTTTCTCTTGAAAAATCTTCCTCGAGATACGTACTGCCTACCTTGGGAATAATAGGGAATATATGCACAATTTGGACAATTTCTGGAAATGTGAGCAAGAATTCCACAGTTAAAGCAGGTTTGTCTTTTAAAAGGAATACATTCCGAACTTGGTCCCTGTCTAACTAAATTTCCACAAGTACAAGCACATTTAACAAATTGTTCCACAACTTTATGTGGCTTAAAAATGTTCTCAACGTTAACACAAGCTTTTGAAGCAACTGAATATAAAATGTTAGTGTTTGAAGAATTTTCATTAAAACTAGAATTATCTTTGTTTTTTCGCACTCGTCTTGCACTGTTACTTTCTCTGCAAATGAAGTAGAAACATTAGTATCGTTCACCGTAATATTCTTAGTTTTGCCGGATTGTTCAGTCTTAACTGAAACAGTTACAGTAGGCTGACCATGTAGAACGAATTTTTTTTGTCTCTATGGTTTCAGAAGCTGGAGTATAGTTATCATTGAAAGTAGATGGTACACTATGATACATCAAACCCTCTTTCTGGTTACTCTTCCACTTTAACTATTTTTTAATCATAGACTCAACTATATCACTTAACACAACGAATTTCTGAAAATAAAGTCAGCATCCTTAAATTTAGCCTTTAATGCATCAAGTTCGGTAGTTAAGTTTGCAATTTTATCTTTGGCAAAACGATAGTGAACACATTTGGTGCTAAATTATTCTTTATTCCTTCTTAAATCTTTAGTTTGTGCTTCAAGTTTTTCTTTAAGTGGTTTATTGACTTTCTTAATGTCATATATTTCTTTTTTAGGGTTAAAAACCTCTCTAACTAATAATTCATTTTGTTCACGGTATTTATTTACTTTATCTTCGTAGGACTGGGAGCATGTGGTTTTACTTACCTCATTGGTACTAAAAGTGGTGATTGAATTGTTGTAAGAGCTCATTATTGACCAACGGTAAAAATCTGATTGTGCAATTTGAATTTAACCGGAAACCAAGATAAATGCCCTTTGACCGAAAACCTTGAAAGTCAACCAGTTTGATTGAGATCCCTGAAAGTCCACTGTTTGACCAAAAACGGTTGACCGATAACAATAGTTCTTGGCCGACAACTCCTCTGTACCGAGAACCCCAAGTCTCTTTACCGAAAACACCAAGTAGACGCCAAAACACTAAGACCTAGCCGAAAACAAAGTCTGTGATAGAGTTTCTTTATCCAAAGAGTCCTAAATTCGGAAAATTTCCAAAAATGATCTCAAATAAAATATCCTCCAAATTTAGTGAAGAACACTAAGAACACGATGGACAACAACACTATGCACAGCAAAATCCTTTTTCCCCAAACACCACAAAAAAATTATTGTTTCGAAAGCAATTGATACCAAAACGGACTTAAGTCAGTTTTAAGGCTCTGATACCACTTGTAAGTCCCTGAATTCAGATCTATCAAAGTATCAATACAATCATTTGATTTAATGCGGAATCTTAATCAAAAAACGATGTTAAACAATCAATGAGATATATCAAGAAAACGTTTCAATAACATGAATGTACACAATTCTATTGAATAATTTTCAAGTACAATCAATCACGCTTCAGCCGTGAATCACTAGTATTGACCAAAAATGCATTCCTCTAGAACGACTATACACAGACTATATATATACTAAACCAATAACCTAAAGCCCATATATAATAAGTCGATCGAGAACACACTAAGCCCACCGAAATCACTTGGTGATTTTGGTCCAAAACCGAGAACTACATAATACATTCAAAACAAAGCATAAAAAACATAATATATCCCAAAACGAGTCCCTTATAAATTCTTTACAGACCGAGTTATGCTCTGTCAACCTGCTATCGGCACGCTTTGAGTGTCGCAACACTTGGAACGGTTATCTGAAAAGACAACACAATTAAATCATAAGTTGATTGAAATTTTCTGTCATGGTCATTTTGAAATGCTTCATGGACTAGAAGTAGTACCGTACTGCTCTTCTCCCTCCTTTTTTTGAAAAAAAATCGAGCGGACCGAGCCCTAAGGCTTATTCAGAAAGCATATTTTGTCGAACGGGGTCGCAACACTTGAATGCTGAGCGAGACTAATTTTGTCTTGCAGAGTCGGTGGACTTTTTGTTGTCTTAAACTTGCTTTCTTTGGTCCTGGATGGCTCATGTTGGTCATTGGTTTGGTTTCTTCTCCAAGGATAATAATGTTGGTCCATGGGATTTATTTTTTCATGTTTTTCCCATAAAAGGGATTTCTTTCCAAAGGTTTGTGTTGGCCCAAGGAATTGACTGAGAGTGACTCCTACTTGCTTTGTAAGGTGTTAAGACTCGAAGGATGCTTCCCTTTGATAGGGGAATTTTGTTTAGTTCAACGAATTAGGATTCTTTCTTAAACAAGGTTTTTTGGTCTTGGTTCGGGAGTTCACGCTCGCGAGCTCGGAGTTCGTCCTTTATTCGAGTCGTCAGCCTATATTTTTAGGTTATGGTCTTAGCTAGCCCCTTTTTTATAGACCTTGGATGGTTCACTTTTAGGAGGGTATTCACCTTTAGGAAAAGTTTTCTAGTTACCCTTTAAGACTTTTCTCTAAGCCTTGAGCCGAGGAGTGTTGCACTCTGAGCCTAGTCATCTAAGTTAAGCCAAGATCGTCACCTCAAGGCTTTTAGGACTTAGGTATTTTTATATCAAGGGAAAGTTTATGAGCCTTTAAAGCCTTTGTTCATGTCATGAGTAAAGGTAGTGGGCCTTTGGATTTGACTGACATGTTTAGGGAAAGGTTATGATCCTTTGAAGCCTTTTGGTTGCATTCTCGCATTGATTTCACTCAAATGAAATGGATGATCAGTTCTTGTTATCACTTGGTAAATGTACACAACCTCTTATTGAAATGATATCAAGCTTGAATAATAATATACTTTGACACGAAAATAAGCCTAAAACAAGAGTTAATTGTTGGGGTCTAATTATCCACTTGGAGTTAGATCACATTACCCTCGCCCTTGTTGTGTCTTATTCCGTATTTTCTCCTTACTCTAGGAGTAATACTGGCGCTTATTGTACGCATTACAAGTCCAGGGGATAGGTTTTCTATCTTATGCTTCCAAGACGTAAGCTCTATTCTGGTGCATCTCTACTATCTGACCAGTACACCATAACTGTGTAGGCCACGCTAATGGGCCTGACATCAACAAGTATTCGCGATGATAACATATAGAGTGGGGCTGCTATGTGTGCATGCAACATCAATGTCGTGGCATTTCTATTGTGTCTTGGTGCGATGTCACCAATTAATCACCTACACAATCTTTTTTGTAATGAACATTGATAGCCATCTTCAAGGTGGTTCTTGCACGAGCTATATCTAGCAGATTTCCACCCAGTCTGATGGGGGTGGTGTAACACTCCACTTCAGGTATTCCATTGTTTACCCTCAAGTATTTATTTTTTGACAAAAAAAAGGTCCTTCCATACGCTGGGCGTACATTTGGGTACACTTAGCGTATTTAATTCTTGACTTGCACCCTTTTTAAACAACATTTTATCATTTGGACCAAACCCTAATATGCCTATATAGCCTCATTCCATCCTTAAAGCTCATTTTTGCAAGGTCTTGTGAGCTTTGAGCTTAAAGGTGTGTTTGGTGACTTTTCTAAAGAGTTTTCAAGAAGAAGAAGGTGGTAACCAAGCCTTGGATGATATTGAACTTCCAGATCCTGCACGTAGTTTATATTATAGAACTTCCAGATCCTGCACGTAGTTTATATTTAGGGTGTCATCACTAAATCATCAAGGGGACCACATATATCGTTTTTATCCCATTTAGGGTAAAAGGAACGGATAAACTTCGAATCATATGCCTGTACTATTTACTCATGAAATCACCCATAACAATACGATTTATAACACCAAGTTACTGATGCAATTACGTATTATCAATGTGCAACTAACTCGTAGACAACAACTCATATGTCTCTGTTTCAAGAATATAAGATATTATTTTCTCACAATCACTCGTGATAAAATCCATGAAGTGATTCAAATGAACATGGGTTTAATATAGTACTCAAATTCCTATTTCAGAAGTACTCATGAACATTGCAACAAACATTTTTTATGTCTAAGCACGTAGACAATCTACAGTCGGATTCATGACAATCTTAATTCACTATTTACTTCCAAAGTATGATTGACTATGGATGGTTTGAATAACAGGGTTATTCAAGAAGTAAAACATGCAAAATGAAACACAAGAATAATCTAATTAACCATGGTCTCAAAACTTTTGAATATAAATAAAAGCACTTTTACTTAATCACCATATTAATCATACTCTATCATCGTATAATGTTTCGAGTAATCTACTAAATACTTGAATTAAAACATTAGACATGCCATGCTCCAAGCATGCACACTGTGTATCTATGGTCCTTGCTTTGTGAAACAGATCAATTGAACACATTTCCAATGATACTCATTTCACAATTCCAAATCCTTATTACAAGTGTGAGTGATAAGTTAAAACAAACTTGAAGATCGATTAGATCTATAAAACAGGTAAAGAAATAAACGAATAAACAACAAGAACACGCGAATGGATCAAAAGATGTCGAATGATTAATAAACAATCATCAGAAGTGCTCGATAAAGAACTTCTACTGTAGAGGATTTAGGGTTTACAGAAAATCAACTTGATCGACAAAAAGTCTTCTCTATACGCATACATGCATGCATATATTTATAATGAAACCCTAACAGTTTATCTAAATAAAGGGAAACTAATCTAGATAAACACGGATTGACAAGCCCAATCCGGTTCTAAAACAAAAGGGCCCAAGACGCAACATCTTAATATCAACAATCTCCCCCTTTGCGTCTTTGGCACAGAGGCTTCATTCCCATTTTACAGCAGAGGGTTTCTTCACAGTTTCAAATATCCTCGGTATAATGGCCAGAATGTGATGCGTGAAAGTAATATACCACCGAAGCATATCTGTAAAATTCTTCTTGTCTGCTGCTGAGTTCTGCTTGCATCGGTGAATAATGTTTATGATATGCTCCAGACAGTCTGTTAAAAACAGATGCTTGTCTACCAAAGCAAACAGAAACTTGTGCTTATCGCCCTTTGTGAACATAACCGTCAGATTTGTAGAATCAATTTGCCCTAACTTCATTTTGTGCACATCTCCTGTCTTGGAAGTAGGCTTGACGGTTGGTTTCTTGTTCATTATCTTCGCTATCTCCTGATCCATAGTGGCAAGCTCATGGATGTAAGAAGCCAACATTCTTTTGAGATGTTTCAGAATCGGTTCATACTCCCTTTGATTTGAGAGAAGAATGTTGTATAGCAGAATCCAATCATGAGGATTCAGACTGGGAAGCTCTGCCAGAGAAATAAAATGTTCTGTGTTGGCTGTTCCTCTGTTGATTTTGAAATTAACGTTCACAAATTTCCCAGCCGGTGTTGGTTTCAGTACCTTGACCTTTACTATCTTTTGTGCACTCCATGTCAAGTACTGCGGTTGACCATACTTCAAATAAAAATCTATCAGTTCTTTGTCAACCTTTAAGTTTGGATGAGGGACATCAGCAGTGACATCAAAGTAATGAAACGTAAAAGCCTTTCGTGTGATCGGCATGTCAAACTGCGAGTCTTTAGAATTCTCACACTCAAAAGATGCAATCGGTTCCAGCCAATACATGGAAGGAAACTCAATCGCTTGATTAATGAGCGTGTCTCTGTCCCATTCTGGAAACAGAGTCTTCTTAGTCTTTAGAGCATCCTCATCCTCCTTAATTTTTCTTTCTCTTGCCTCTGCCTCTTGAGCGATTTTCAAAGTCTCATCCAGCTCTTTATCTATTTTCTTCCGTTGAAGAGCTTCAGCAATAGTTTCATCGGTGTCTGACTCGCTTTCAACAAGTATCTGCTTTCCAGAACCCGAAGCTAAATTAACCTTCGGGTCTGTCTTCATTACACTCTCCTCTCCCCCTTGTCTTAGAAGAATAGTCTTCTCCGAGACACCCTTCATTTCGCTCAGAATTGATATAGTAGGAAGGAGTTTGGCCTGGAGATTCTGTCTGATGGTTAAGGTGATAAAAGGATCATGAGTTTCAATCACATTCGTCAACATGTTTTTAACATCACCAGCACAAATTTGAAGAGCTGCCCACTGAGTCTTCAACAAAGAAATTTCTTGTTCTGCCTGGGCCAGTTTCACCTTTTTAAGATCGATAGTTGCCTGGTGTTTGACAAGATCCTCCTTTAACGTACTCTCTGCTGCAAGAGAAGCAAAACGTGAATCCAAAGATTGAAGAAAAGAGGTGGATTCAGTTTTGAGATCAGCACGCAGAGCTTCAGACTTGGATGTTTCACTCTGAAGGGTAGCTGAAAAGGTATCCACAGAAGCTTGATACTTGGCCGCATTGACATCAGCATGCGCCTTAAGAGAATCGAGAAAAATCTGAGTTGTGTGAACAACCTCAGAAACTTCCTTTGTGGCTTTGGAGCATGAAGCAGCTGACTTGTCAATGGTATCAGTGGAGCGATCCATAGCATTTGTATAAGTCGCGATAGCAGACTCTATAAAAGCTTTCAACACCACACTCCCATAGGCTTTATTATCAGCCAACAGACTATCTGGTTTATCATGAATGTCTTGAAGCTGCTGACTGGTAATTGGAGCATCTGCATCATTATCAGTGGGAAGTCTGTATGGGCTATAGTATAGGGAATCATACTCTTCATCATCACCACCTAAAGTAGCACCAGAGGTTGAGGATGGGGTAGGTGATGGTGGTATTTGAATCACTGGTGTTCCAACCACAGTAGCAGCCCCTGTATCAGATACATTGACTTTTACTGGAGGTTGGGAAAGGGTGGTAGTAACAGATTCGGTTATGATTGGAGTGGATATTGAGGTAGTAGAGATAGGGACAGAAGAAATAATGGTTGAAGTGGGTAAAGAGGTTGGTTCCGTTGTAGTGGGAGAGATGATGATAGGAACAGAAAGTGAAACCTTCTGTTTCGGTGATGGAGGTGGGGTAGGACTTTTAGGAGAAGGTGGAGGAGTAGGAAGTTTTGTGACTTTGGGAGATGCTGGTGGAGTTGGAATATGAGTATCTTTAGGAGAGGGTGGTTGTTTTGGAGACTGTGCAGGAGTTGGCTCTTTTGGTGAATCATGAGGAGCTTCAGTTTCTGCTTCCGGTGTTTCATTTTGATCAGATCCAGGAGGAGAGGTTCCTTTGGACCTTTTTGCCATCTTCTTGAACTTCTTTGGTTTGGATTGAGAAGTTGCTTCTTCACCTGATTTTCAATTAGAGGATCTTGGCTTACTCTCTTTTTTCTTTCCTTTCTCCTTCTTCTCTTCTTTTTCCTTTTTCCCGACCCTCTTGCCTCGGTTAGCAGGATCCAAGGCATCCAAGGCTGCTTGTTGTTCGTCAGTCAGAACCCTTGGAGGCAGAGGAGTTCTGGTGCTGTAATCAGCCATGACTCTGCTATGTGGCGTCACACACCTGTACATGGATTCAGGAATTAATCCATAATGACGAAACTTACTAGGGTCAGAGACAATGATCTTCTTAGTATGGAATGAAGTGATTGAAGCAAGAAGAGCATCCTTCATCACTGGAATTTCCAGAGAATCCATGGCTTTCATCGTGATAATCGTCCTGAAACGACCGTAGGAGATTTCGGAGTACCGAGTCGTTGTGTTAAGACTCTGAACGACTTGAGACCAGATTATGGAGCCATAATCTAAATTGATGCCATTGTAGAGACCATAAAGGATTGTGAGAAATCCTTTGCTTGTTGTATCAGAACCGCCACATCTTTCTGCTAAACCCTTGATCAACAGGGTAAGCAATCCATTCCACTGCGATGGTAGACAGGACTTCTTAACCTTTGCTATCGTCGTAAGAACGTCGGTATAGCCCATCTCATACATCATCGAGAAAAGTTGTGTAGTTGAGACGAAATCAGGCGAGATGGCGGATGAATCAACGGCAAGCCCTAAAAGAGAACAAAACTTGGTTTTTGAAATCGAGGATTTCTTGTCATGGATTGTGAAGTAGATACGATCTTTGTTCTTGTCATAACTTGCTGATGTATAAACTTGAGAAAGCAAGGACATCGGGACGGCTTCCACCTACGTTAGGGCCAACAGTAGTGGTGAATACTTCAGACATTCCACCACATGGAGCATGTACGCATCATACAGGAAAGGAGTCATCTCTATAATCATATTCTGATTAGGTTTGATTGTAAGCAAAGATGAAGTTGTAGTTTGATCGTGTGCAGAAGATGAAGTCACCATTGTTGAATCAAAGAAGAAGATGAACAGTGGAAACTTTTTCAGAGAGAGAAGATACGTGTGTGGTAAATGACAAAGAACATGCTCACCCCTATTTATACCGTTCCCTAGAGAGAGAAAATCGTGATGATTATGGAACTAAAACGTCGCCTGAAAAAGCGCGATTGGATGTTATGGTGTATCCCAGGAAAACGTCAGCACACGTGGGTGTGAAACGAATCAAATTCACGCGCCCAAATCTTATCTTCGTACCGTTTGAAATTCCTTTTACCCTTGTTTGGTTACAACTGAAACTTAAAACCATATACCAAACAGCAATAAGAATGTTGGAAAAAATTAATTTTCGTGCATAAGAGTGTGAAAGATAAAGAAATAAACCAAAGGTGTTTGAGATGTGATTGATGTCTTTGTAGAAGACATAAAGCAGAGGATTCCGGGAAAGAATCACTTCCTTCAAAGCCAAGAGAGACTTGAAGTGCTTGTGTGGTTTCCTGAGAAATACGATCAATTGTCTGTCAATAAACAATGAAAGGCTTCTTTTTGATCATAGGCTTTTGGGTGGTAGTCCTCTAACCAAACATCAAGTTTCAACATAAAACTGATTGTTGGTGGAGGTACCTATGAGACCGAGATGATCTGTTGAACAGGTAGGTGGGATTTATCTTGTGACTAGCATGTGATAAGCAGAAATCTCAAAAAAAAAATATAAACTGGACCTCTTTGGGAAGAAATGTCTTGGTTATAGATGATTTCATAAAAGATCACGCAAAAAATAAAAAGAGATTTCTTTTGATAACAAGTTACAACTTGAGTATATCACTCACCATCAATTCATTTTAGGTGTCGGATTTTGGGTTTCACTTAGAACGTGGTAATCGTATCCAAGATCATAAACACAGATGTTGTGTAACCATAAACTTCAGTGGTAAAGACCGAAAGTATCAAGGGTTACTTTAGTGAATTGAAGGTAGATGTAGAATATTATGTGGTGGTTAAGAAACAGAATGTACCTTCTGCTAGATAAGAGTGACAGAGCAGAGAAACTCTTTTCTCAAATGAGAAGAGTAAGGTAGCTCTAGACCGAGTAAGGTAAAATAGCCTGATTGGGAAGAAACGACGGGTATCAATCGAATCATTAAGGCTTACTCAAGATCATAGAGGCTTGTGACAACATACAACAGCATGCTTCTAGGGAGTTCTAACTAATTTGAGAGAAATTTGAAACATACCTGCTTGAACTCTATCGAAGGTTACACTTGTATATATCTGTTAATAGCATATACCAACCAAAACTAACAAGCAGAGGAAAGAAGTAAGATACTTTTTGAATGAGATACTGAATAAGAAATGAAAACAGAAATAAAAATATTTTTGTATTTTTGAGATTTTTCTGAAAAAGAAATAAAAACAGAAATAAAAATATTTTAGTATTTTTGAGATTTTTCTGAGAAAGAAATAAAAACAGAAATAAAAATATTTTTGTATTTTTGAGATTTTTCTGAAAAAGAAATAAAAACAGAAAGATAAAATATACGACAAAAATTAATCGAATATAATGGAGCAGAGAGAGACCGAGCGGTCTGTGTATTTTGGTTTCATAAACTTTCTAGAACAGAGAGGGACCGAGCGGTCTGTCTATTTTGGTTCCATTAAATTTCTAGAATAGAGAGGGACCGAGCGGTCTGTCTATTTCGGTTCCATTAAATTTCTAGACCAGAGATAGACCGAGCGGTCTGTCTGTTTCGGTTCCGGATTTTTAGAGAGAGATTTGAGGATTCGGGACCGACTCTCCTACCATCATACCTAAGCCTTGTAGAATTTTGTTGAATGACGCTTCAGGAAGAGCTTTGGTAAAGACATCAGCCAATTGATCAATAGTTCTAACAAAGTGTACTTCAACGTTTCCATCTTCCACATGATCTTTGATGAAGTGATACCTCAGTGCAATGTGCTTGGTCTTGGAGTGTTGCACTGGGTTATGACAGATCCTAATTGCACTTTTAGAGTCACAATATAGTGGGATCTTTTTCATATTGAGTCCATAGTCTCAGAGTTGACTCTGGATCCAAATCACTTGAGAGGTACAGGAAGCAGCGGCAATGTATTCTGCTTCAGCTGTAGACAAAGACACGGACGTTTGTTTCTTTGACTGCCAGCTAACCAACTTCCCATCGAGGAATTGGCAGCCACCAGTGGTGCTTTTCCTGTCGAGGCCACATCCACCAAGGTGTGCATCTGAGTAGGCTTAAACGAAGAAGCCTGAGTTAGAAGGGTACCACAGACCTAAAGAGGTAGTTCTCTTGAGATAACGTAATATGTTCTTCACTGCAAGCATGTGAGGTTCGCGTGGGTTTGCCTGAAATCTAGCACAGTAACAAACTGAAAACATTATGTCAGGCCTGCTAGCAGTGAGATACATTAGAGAGCCTATCATTTGACGATAAAGCGTAATATCAACAGCTGGTTTATCCAGAGATGGAGTGAGCTTGGTGCCGAACGCCATTGGAACTTTGACTTTTGAATCTCCCATCATGCCGAATTTTGCTAAGAGAGTCTTCGTGTAAGCTTCCTGGTTAATAAAGATGCCTTCGGGTCCCTATCTAATATTTAAACCTAGGAAAAAGTTAATAGGACCCATTGAGCTCATTTCAAATTTAGTCTCCATCAGCTTTCTGAATTCAGCTGTTAGGCTAGGATTCGTTGAGCCAAAGATGATATCATCGACATAAATTTGAACGATCATAAGGTGGTTACCTTCCTTTTTATGAAAGAAGGTTGGGTCAACCGAACCTTTTTTGAATTTGGACATCTTTAAAAATTTAGTCAGCGTTTCATACCAGGCTCTCGGAGCTTGTTTCAGTCCATACACGGCTTTATCCAAAATGTAACAATGATTAGGATACTTTTCATTCACGAATCTAGGAGGTTGCTTCACATACACAGTTTCTTCGAGTTCTCCATTGAGAAATGCACATTTGACGTCCATTTGGTAGACCTCAAAGTTTTTGTGGGCAGCATAGGCAAGAAATATTCTTACGGATTCCAGCCTAGCTACAGGAGCGAAAGTCTCTTCATAGTCAATGCCTTCCTCCTGACAGTATCCTTTCACTACCAGACGTGCTTTGTTTCTTATAACGTTCCCTTCCTTGTCAATTTTGTTCCTGAAGACCCATTTGAGACCAACAACCGAGGCATCTGGAGGAGTTGGAATAAGTCGCCAAACTTTGTTCCTTTCAAATTCATTCAGTTCGTCTTGCATAGCTTGAACCCAATCGGAGTGATCAAGAGCAGTGTTAACTGTCTTTGGTTCAACTTTTGATACGAATGAGTTAAACATGCAGATTTCGACTTGTGAGAACAAGGAAGTCTGTTTTGCCTTGAGTTGTGATCGAGTCAGAACTTTATCAGATACATCACCAACAACTTGAGAGACATGATGATCTCTGGTCCATTTGGTGAGAGGAGGGTAGTTTGGATCAAAGGTTGGATCTAATTCAGCGTTTATTATTTCTTCTGGTTCGGACTGGCTTTCATAGTCGTAAGACATATCAGCATGCTCCCCCTCAATAAATGATCTTACAGGAATGTCTTGAGAATCTTGAGCTACAGTGGTTTCTTGTGGTGCTGAGCTTTCGGGCGTTGATGCACTTTCGGATGGTGAGGCACTTTCGGTTGGCGAAGTGCTTTCGGTTGTCAAAGTGCTTTCGGTAGAAGTTTGAGACCTTAGCTCCCCTTCAACTTGTGAGCTCGGCTGGGATGATGATGGTGGATCCTCCCCCTCGACTGAAGCATTGTGTTGTGGAGGGTCTTCAGAACCTGATTCTCCTTCATTCATTCTCCTTGCAGCATCGTCGACAAGTTGCTTTAAGTGATCTACCCTGTTGTCTGCTGCATTGGCTTCAGAAAGAGTGGCCTTCTCTGGTTCATCAAAAAGCTCCATGAATTTCTCGAATAGATTAGCGATCGAGGCTTTGACTTGGCCAGTTTGAGGAAAGAGCTCTCCAGCTGTGTCTTCGTTGGCCTTTAGCTTTTTGACATAGCTATCATCAAAAGTCACGTAGTAAGTTTCTTCTATTTTCCTCGAACGCTTGTTTAATAACCTATACGCTTTAGAGGTGAGAGAATAGCCCAGAAATATCCCTTCGTCGGCTTTGACATCGAACTTGTTGCGGTGTTCTTTAGAATTGAAAATGAAACACCGGGAACCGAACACATGGAAAAACTTCACATTTGGCTTCTTGTTGTTGATGATCTCATAAGGAGTGAGAGTGAAGCGCTTGTTGAGATACGACCTGTTCTATGTAAAATAAGCAGCAGAAATAGCATCAGCCCAAAAATATAAAGGTAAGGAAGCGAAACTCAGCATGGTTCGGGCAGCTTCACAGAGGGATCTGTTTCGTCTTTCGACAATTCCGTTCTGTTGAGATGTGTAGGGAGCTGAGAAGTTGTGATTGATTCCCTTTTCTGCCAGGAATTCTTCGAATTCTCTATTTTTGAACTCCAATCCATTGTCGCTTCTGATGTTGCGAACGACCTTCTTCAGTTGTACTTCAATCTGCTTGATGAACACTTTTAGCTTGTGAGTCGCTTCAGAGTTAAGATTCAGAAAGAACACCCATGTAAAACGCGAAAAGTCATCAACAATAACAAGAATATACTTGCTACCACCGATGCTTTCGATAAATGATGGACCACACAAATCAATATGAAGTAATTCTAGTGGTTCAACAACTTTAGTGTTTATTATAGATGGATGACTTTGACGAGTCTGCTTCCCCATTTCACATGCAGCACACAAATGATCTCTATCATACTTGAGCAATGGAAGACCTCGAACATGACCTCCAGTAACAAGTTTGTTGATATCTTTAAAGTTGAGATGAGAGAGTCTTCGGTGCCATAGCCAGCTTTCGTCAGATTGTGCTTTGGATAACAGGCAGATGGATGGGTTTCCTTTAATGGGTTGGAGGTTTAAAGGAAACATTTCGCCTTTACGGTTTGATTTGAGAATAACTCTTTTCGTCTTCTTCTCAATTATTTCAGAACCCTCATCGTCGAATGAGACTTTGAGACCGGTACCTCCAACAAGCTGAGATACACTGATGAGGTTATGTTGTAGTCCTTCCACGTATGCAACCTTCCTTATTGTGAAATCACCGTTTGTAATCATTCCATAGCCTTTTATGGTGCCGAAGGAGTTGTTCCCGAACTTGACGTTTCCACCATTTGAAAGAGACCTGTATTCCCTTAGCTCTTCCTTCCTTCCTGTCATGTGACGCGAGCAGCCACTATCAATGTACCATTCTTCGTCAAACTGCTCGTCACTGATAACCTGCAAAAATTAAGCAGATTTAGTAACCCAAAGCTTCTTGGGTCCACGTGAGCCTTTCACAGGAACAGGAATAGTAAGAGAGATGTCAACTAAATATGTTCTTTTTATTAGTGTTGTTTCATCTTTCTTTTTGATGGTAAAAACTTTAATTTTATTGGCATTTGATGCTTTCGGTTTTGACTCTGGTTTAACCACTGAAACCTTCTGTTTTCCTTTTTGTTCAGCTGATGATTGAGATTTTTGAGAAGGAACAGAATGGAGTTTAGGACGAGATGGAGAAGAGATAGAAGAGTTTGAAGAATTAGAAGAATTAGAATGAGATAGCTTAGATTGAGATGACTTCTTGGTTGAAGATTCTAGGTGACCCTTTTGCTTTTGATCATCAGTGGGACCGACCCTAGAGTTTTGATCTCTTTTGATTTCCAAACCAAACCTTTGCTTTCGGTTGGAATCATTTTCTGAACCGAACCTTTGCTTTCGGTTGGAATCATTTTCTGAACCGAACCTTTGCTTTCGGTTGGAATCATTTTCTGAACCGAACCTTTGCTTTCGTTCGATGTTATTCTCCGAACCAAACCTCTGCTTTCGGTTGTTGTTGCTCTCTTTCGATCCGACAGGAATTTTCTCTGATTTTAAGTTCCTGTCTTGATGTGAGAAATTGGCATTCTGAGATTGCCAAAACTGTTTTCTTTCAGAGAGATTCTTCCTGTATCTCTGATTCCTTTCTCGTTTTTGATTTCTCATCTGCTTCGGTTGATGATGGATGTTAGCTTTCGGTTTGTGTTTTTCTTTAGCTCGTTCACTCTGAACTGATGAAGTTTCACTTGGGGATGTGACTTCTTTTGCAGGAATTTCTTTTTCTTGAGGAACATCTTTCGTACCACTAGTACTTGCCACGTTGAAGCTATCAGGTTTATTCAAAGGTTCTGGCACATATCTACCTTTGATTTTCCATGAAGTTCTTTCAGACAGACCTACCGTTTCATCAGCATTGTCAATGGGAGCTGACCAGAAGAACTCGTCACAGCCATCAGCATTGTCTTCGTTTACAATAGCTGTGAGTTCAGCAGTCTGATGTTCGGTTACACCTGTGACCTTGTACACCTGATTTGGAGTGGTTCTAACCTTTTGGTATACGACTGCCTTCTCTGCAAGGATCGGGGACTTTTGTTGGGACATACGAGCAAACTCCACTGAATTTTCTGAAATGAGATTTTTGTGATTCTCGCGTTCGCTCTTGACAAATTATGAACAATCAACTGTGTCCTCTACAGAAATTTCACTCATATTGTCGTCCTCATTAAGCTCAGATGCATTTTCAACATCAATTTTATTTTCTGAGCTCAAGTTGGCATTCAATGAGTCAAATTT
Source organism: Lactuca sativa (assembly GCF_002870075.4). Taxonomy (NCBI): domain Eukaryota; kingdom Viridiplantae; phylum Streptophyta; class Magnoliopsida; order Asterales; family Asteraceae; genus Lactuca; species Lactuca sativa. The sequence continues at coordinate 90,502,457 of NC_056626.2, forward strand.
TTGTATGGTTTCGGTTCTCAGTTTCAGTTTATCATTTTCATCCAAAAGGTTTTTAAGCATGTCCTTATGGTCCTTGGATTTAATGAAAGATTCTATTTTGTCCAGTCCATACATATACGTTGGATTAACATCCTCAGATGAAATAACACTCTCACAATTATACGCTTCAGCATCAATTTCATCCTCCTTAAACTCAAGGAAGGGTAAAATCATGCGATGAATCTTTTGTCCTATTTCACAATCCAAATGAAGCTGAGTAATATTAGTATAAAGACGTTTGGCAATCAAACAAAAAACATTTCGCTGTTTCAAAAGCTTTAAATTGTCTCTTTGCAAATAAATGTTTTCATCTTTTATTTTGATTAATTTCGACTCCTTCAGTTCGATCCACATCCGCCGTTCCTCACTCTTCGAAGACACCCTGCTTAATTGGTCAGTTAGGTTAGAATTGGTGACTCGAGTTTGAGTTAAACTACTATCTAGATGAGAGATTCTTGAATTAACACTTTTTAATTCTTTTTCATATGAACATTGTGGGACTTTAAATGAGACAAAAACTGATTGTACCTTCTTGATCAGTTCATCAAGTTCGTTGAACTGCACGCTGAGTGGTTTGGCAGTAAAGCACAAGTTCTGTTGCTCCTTCGTGTCATCATTCCCACCATCAGTGTTGTATCCCCTCATCTGAGATACGTCGGACACCATTAAGCATCTTCCTCCACTGCTCTCTTCTTTCGCCACATAAGCCTTTCCATGCGAAGGCTTCCTCACTTCATCATCTTCAGAGTCGGTTGACCAGACCTCCACGCCACCGAACTCATCATCAGCTACCGAACCCTGCACAATTAATGCATTCATAGGAGGGTTAGAAGTAGATTTCTTCTTTCTGATTTCATCTAGCCTTTTCTGCAACAGAGCTTCTTCATCCTTTTCCTCATCCTTTTCTGCCATCTTTTTGAGGACGCAATCTTTTGCATAGTGGTTCTTTCCTCCACAATAATAGCAGCTCACTCCCGAATCTCCTTCAGCCTTCGGTTCCTTCTTTGACTCTTCAGCCTTCGGTTCATCTTTGACCTTTTTAGAACTGTAACTCCCTTGCCAATTTCGGTTCTTGTTAATGGGGAATCTCTTCTTGATGAACCTCTTGGGGTTTGACACCATCATAGCATAGTCCTCATACGTGAGGTCATAGTCATCCAAGTTGAGATCTTCGTCCTCCATCACTGCTTTGCTTTTGGACAGGAGGGCCAACGAACCTAGGCTTGAAACCACATTCTTCTCCTGTAACACGATATTTTCTTGAGATTTTAGGATGCCCACCAGTTTCGCCAAAGAATAGGATTTGAATTGCTCGTGCGCTTTAACTGTGGACACAACTGCTCTCCACTCAGATTTGAGTCCGTTCAAAAACGTAACCTTCTGCTCAATAAGCTTCCTTTCGATGTCGTGTTTGATCATCTTGCTAAGAAGATGATTGAAGCGATCGAAGGTTTGAGTCACAGTTTCTTCGGCTCCTTGCTTGAATTCACCAAACTCGGACAAGAGTAAGGTTTGAATGGAGTGTTCAAGATCTTCGTCTGTAGAGTACAATTCACATAGCCTGTCCCATGTCTCTTTTGCAGTCGTGCATGAACTCACCAGCCTAAAAGTATCGGATTGAAGAGCAAATCTGATCAATCTTAACGCTTTGATATTGCACTGAAATTTATCTTTTTCGTCTTGCGCAATATCTTTAACATCTTTCAGAAGATCATTATACTCCTTTTGAGTTTTAATAATCCTTGAAGTTGCTGAATGAGAAAAAGGTCCAGAAATGTTTGCTTCCCAGATGAGGTATCCATTATCCTCAGATCCTATAACATAATCTTCAAAGTGATGCGCCCAGACTTCATAATCATGGGTGTACAGGATGGGAATCTTCGTTGTTGATCCAATGCTGTTCGAAATATTAATGGGATTGGATTGCGACTCGTCCATAATTGATCGAATAACCTGTTCAAAGATCAGACTTGTAATATATCAAATTAGGGCAAAACAATAAATATCGAGATACGTCAATTATGAGATGACGGCTCAATAAATATCAATGAATGCGGAATAACCCTAATCGAAACCTTTTTCACAGAAATGAAGTGTATCAATTACACAACCTCCCGCTCTGATACCAATTGATAAGTTAAAACAAACTTGAAGATCGATTAGATCTATAAAACAGGTAAAGAAATAAACGAATAAACAACAAGAACACGCGAATGGATCAAAAGATGTTGAATGATTAATAAACAATCCTCAGAAGAGCTCCATAAAGAACTTCTACTGTAGAGGATTTAGGGTTTTACAGAAAATCAACTTGATCGACAAAAACTCTTCTCTATACGCATACATGCATGCATATATTTATAATGAAACCCTAACAGTTTATCTAAATAAAGGGAAACTAATCTAGATAAACACGGATTGACAAGCCCAATCTGGTTGTAAAACAAAAGGGCCCAAGACGCAACATCTTAATATCAACATTGAGAATACCAAATTCTTGCCACTACTAGAATGTGTTAGATTCTAACCTTTTATGCAATGATCCAATTGTAATGTTAAGGCACCAAGGTCACAAAGACTTTGCCAATGGTATTACAAAGCATTCTGTTGGAGAGTTGTTACAAAAGCAATTCTATGGAAATTAAGTCTCATATTCAAAGTACATTCCTTTGAACATCCTTCTTGCATTAAAGTTTCTAACTTACTAATTGATTCTTAATATCCAACTCCCATAATGGAAACATTTCCATATTGCCATATGACAATCCATTCTTAACAGAATCCTATCTATTTGGAATCATGTCAATATGGTCCATTTATTACTATATTTTCCACTGTCCAAAAGCAACCAATCTTTTGGTGAACCTCAGACTGTCCTTGACTATTGTTAACAACTTTAGTGATGTCATGTTCTAGTCCTTTTCCCCTTTTAATGCTCTAGGAGTTTGGAAAAATTAGAACATGTGAAGTAGCATATGCAATCGATCCTATACCCAAAGCATATGGGATACGATTCATAATGTATTACATAAAGACATGATACTTGACCAGTCTCTTTCTATAATATTTCCATATATAGAATTTCCTATGTCGAAATGTTTCAACATCATATTCATATACATTCATGAATAAGTTCCATTAACACTTCAATCTAAACGTTTAGATTTGAAATGATGTATTAGTACCCTCTCGCTTAAAATTTTCTATAGCAAAACAATTTCCAAACTTTGCAACTTTGCAAATTGAAGGCTTTGTTTCCTATAATTAGCATTGCTAACTTGCAACACTCAACATAATAATTATGCTCCCACTAGCATAATAATTACATTCTAACTAGCATAACAATTATTCTCCCACTTGTTTTGACTTGTATCCAAAAATCAGTTGGACTTCTAGAAATCAATACATATTGACTTTCTTACTAAAGTTTAGATTTCTAATACGTGGTGCTTCGATAAGTCTTCATCTAGACTTCTCAAGCTCATACACCTTTATTAGATAGCTTATGTGCGTGTCTAAACCATTTCAGAACTTATAGAAGTAAGTCATGAATGTTCAAATAGTTCCCTACCATTTCTCATAATTCGAACTATGAAGAGGGATTCCGTAATCATACTCGAATTTGTGAACGTAATTATCACAACTGCTAACTCTAATGATATCAATCTGATTTAAAATCTATTAGCAAAAGAGTTTATTCACAATCAATTTCATGAAGTAGAGAGAAACCTCTTGCCACTTAGACTTTATGGTGTATGTGTTCCTATCCATGTGAATTCGTCATTCTCAACCACTATCATAAGACAAGGTTTATGACAAATTCATACTCATATGGACCGAACTTGTTTAATCTTAGTTTCTTGCCATCTATAGCATAAGGGCCTACCAATGCTTCTAAGTTGTTGAGTAGCTCACTCATACATATAAGTGTACTTTCACTGATCAAGGTGCTTTGCGTTATGCAATACAATGAGAACTCATAGGACTCATATGCGTAGTTAACTTAACTGGAATGGGCACAAAAACAATAATATGTCAACACGATAGGTTATGAACCTTAGGTCGTGTGCTAGTGACTACTAAAAGGTTTATTCTTGATTACCTCTTGAAACTATTCAAGACCATTAGACTCCCACTGACTTCTTCACATATAATATTTTCTTGTCAAGGAACATTCCTTGACAAACAACTATTCAACAGTGGTGCGGGTTCTTATCAAGACAACACTTCATCAAATTGGTCTTAGTTGGTCTTTGTTTTATCTAAAACATGACAACCACCAATTCCAAATGTGCCAATAGTAAGAAAACATTTCTACTCCACATTTCATGAGGTGTTATAAACTATTTAAAACATGTTACTTAGGGTACAACTTGAAGAAACTAGAGTATGACTCTTAAACTCGATTTTGGAATGAAGTATGACTCATCTTCTTCATTTAACCATTTAAAAAAAATTCATGATTCCTCTTCTTAGTCATATAAATTCACTAATGTGTCCTTAGAAGATCAATTGTGACATGGTTCCATAATCACTTGGATGATCATAAAACACGATACTAAAGTACTCTCCTTTCCTTTCAGATTGGAGAAACTTTTATCTTTCTGCCTAATTGATTCTTCTTATTCGTTCTGCTATACTTTGAAACTTCTCAAGGCATTAGAATTACACTTAATCTTATATGGATAACCATATTTACTGAACCAACTATAAATCATGAAGAATAGACTTTATCGTCCTTTGTGGTGGACCTGACCAGTCCATATCAATGGATACTAGATCCTTTAGTCTTTCACTAGACTCACATATACATGTGAACAAGGAATTAATCTTAATTTCCCAAAGATCAAGATTCTCATACATCACACAATAAATTGTATGATTCCGAGTTTCTGTCCAATTGGAACTTGGATGATGAGAATCCTTTCTCATTTGGTAAATTATGACACTACCACAAACGATATAACTAAGAATCAAATTCATATTCAACTTGCTAATAATAGAAATATAAACACCAACTTTTCATAAATGCAATTGTAAGGAAATGTAAAATAAGATAAAATCAAAATTTTATTTTATTAATAAAAATGAGGAAAAACTTTTCCTTACGACACAAATACAAAATGAAAACTATGTTTCTAAATATTATTAAGAAATCTATCATAACTCCTAAGCAGCATATCAAAAATCTAATCATTGAACCATGTGATCGAAATCCATTTCTTCATGATCAAACTGAGCTCACTCTTCCTTTAAGCTTCCTTCTTTCTCTTTGATCCTACAAAACATCAAAATGCAATCGTACATGTATTAAGAATCTATAAATAGGAAGTTAATAGAGTTAGATAGTGTACTTACCTGAAGTAGAGTCATACAATTTGACTTTACCATCTTTGAGATCTTTCAGGTAGACAGGACAGCTTCACATCCAATGTCCCCTCACTCGACAATATAAACATATGGACTCTTTAGGAACAACACATGGGACTATCTCAGAACCGACATTTCTCTTTACCGCATGGTCAAATGGTTTGACCTTGCCCGATCCCTTTCCATTGGGAAGAGAAACCTTTTATGGACTACCAATGTTGCCATTGTCGAGGTCCATGGAAAATTGGGAGGTATATCTTCCAAAAAAATTCTTGACAAGTGCGCCAAAGCATTGCTGTTAGCAACAATTAGCAAATATGTTAGACCATGTCGTGGTCAGTCACATAGTAGTCTTTAACAAACTGACTATATGACTCGGGAAGTGACTGAAGAACCATGTCGGCAGCTAGCTTCCTTGGAAAAATGACACCCAAAATTCCCAGTCTGTCAATGTGTGACTTCATGTTTAGAACATGTGAACATACAGAGTTTCCATCTCGGTGTCTGCATGCCAATAAGGCTTGAGTGACCTTGAACTTTTCAAGTCGACGAAAACGTGGGCCAGGGAGAATCACCAGAGGAGGTGGAGGAAGAGAAGTATGATTTCCATTTCCACCAATGCACGAAGAAAGGAATCATCTTTCACCTTGATTGAAACGTAGAAAATCATCTTCAGAAGGAAAGCCTTTTCCAAAGGATTAAGGAAGACCATAGTTGTTAGAACTAGACATCTATAAAAGGGAGAAATTCAAGTTAGTTGATTTAATCCTTAATATAACAACCAAATGAAATATTAAGGCTATGACCCAACACAATAATTCATAGTTCGGGAGAGGGATGCCTTAATCCAATTGTAAATTATCTAAAGGTAGGTAAATTACGATTTACCAATTCCACCATGAAATTTTAAACAAATTAGGTTTTAGACGAAATTCCTAGATATTTTGAGATTCATTGAAGTTTCCAATGGCATGTTTAATCTTGATTATGCCCTTCAAATTTGTGACTCGGATATCGAGGATCACAAACAAGGTGTGAATAACCATGCAAATTTGCTTGGTATTCTCGATGTCATTTATCATCTAATCAATGTGCCGGTTAGCCACACAAGTTCCATCAGTTTATGATAATTTATGAGCTACTCGTTTCCATCCTTCATTAGTCCATATTAGTCTGTCGGTTAACCACACACGCTCCACTAACTGACCAATAAGGTGCAATGTGCAATTTCATGGATTAGCATCAAATTCACATTTTTCCTAAAGTAACTAAGATTGAGAATTTACAAATAGGTTTAGTTACTTTGTATTTTTCATTATACTTATTAATGAGATTTTCTGTCATATCAAACCCGTTCGGCTAAGGACCCTCCACTGGTCAAGAGTGCGGTGGGTAAGAGTGGATACCCAATGACGGTCATTTTACAGGCTACTTTCTTAAACATCCCTTATAGACCGGCTTCGTGAATGAGGCCTACTAACGGTAAGACTGACTTTTCTTATATATATATATATATATATATATATATATATATATATATATATATATATATAAATTAAAATTTTAATCTTATAATAGTATAAGGGTGTATTTTAAACTTTTAAAATACTAGGGGTTTAGTCTTTTAATAAATTAAACCTTTAATATTATTAAATCTAAATCTATCTATGGATTTCTTAATTGTCTTCTTATTAACCACTTAATTAATTTATTAATAAAATCCATGAGGTTGTATTTCTTAAATTATTCAAATTACTAGGCTTTAACCATTTAAATTTATAAAATTAAAACTTTTAATTTCAAATTCAAACTATGAAACGACAAGGGTGTACTTTAAAACTTTTCAAAAATACGAGGCTAAATCTTTGAATCAAATAATCTTATATTATCCAATTTTAACCAAATCCTCAAATTTTGATAAAGATATCATGTTACCAATCAGAAAAATTGATTTTAGGCAATAAAAACGAGTTCTGGTAATTATCCTATTCAAAATCTGATTTGAAAATCGAAATTTTAGGCAATAGACGAGTTAACTCGTCGATTTCTCTGGTCAGACAGCAGAATTTCGATTTTCAATCACTTTGTACAGTTCACTCTTGCATCAATTCATTAGAAGAACATCCTAGGCTCTGATACAACTGATGGATCTTGAGCATAACAACATTCCTATGTGATCATGCAACCCTGATTGCTTTAGATCTAAGTTTTTCACTAATTGAACATGAAAATTGAATACCAAAGTAATAACCCTAGATCTAGCATATACAATTTGAAATTCACATATAAATTAGGGTTATGAAGTTACCTTGCTTGTTATGTAGTAATAACAAGTTCACCTTGAAGATCCTTGACCTTTGAAAGCTTAGTGCCCCAAGTGTTGCACCTCTAATGGAGTCACAAACACCCAATGCAAGAGGATGAGATGAGAGACAAGGTTTTTCGGTTATACTAGGGTTTCATAAGCATAGGGCCGAAAATTCCAAATGGTGGGGTTCTTTATATAGCTTGTGGGCTGCTATGGTTTCTAGAGGAATCCCTAATTTATGCTTAAGGATTATGTAGCCCATGGACTCCTCCATGTGAGGCCTTGGACGAAATCTAAAGGGCTTCCCTATAGGATTTCGTCCACTCCTAATTAAGGAGTCCATTAGCCCAATTTTGCAACTATCAATGATTTGCAAAACAACCCGTCCTTTATTAATCAGTTCCTTTAATCCCAAAATTAATACCAAATTAATTTCTGATTAATTAGTAATTAATAATATGATTTCCAAATAATATATTAATCTTATAATATATTAATAAAATCATTCTGAGTACCAATGTATTATTCATACAATAAATCATACTCCTTCTCCACTTTTCTTCCTGTCAAGTTGCATGAGTGAAGGCAACCCAAAAGGACCATGCTCATAATCAAATCAAGTACATACCAAATATAGTTATGTGCTTAGACACCTAATCCAACAAAAAGATGCCATCTGAAAGTTTGTATTGAGACCATGCATGAGTTTAAGGTCCCAAAAGTGGTCTTAATGGGTGAAATGATGTATTATGGACCCATGTGGCATGCAAGGGCATAAAGTTGTCAGCTTTATGCCCTAGGATATCTTAATAGACTCAGATTTGAAGTTAGACATTGAAGATGTCATGCATTAAGTACTTAATGGATTTGGTTCATGAACGGTTGGTAGGTTGGGCGTACTATGTTGTATGATGGGCGTACAACCCCTTAGACCTGTACACTAAGTGTACAGATGTGGTACATTGGTCGTATGCACCACAGAAGGATTAGGCTTCGTTTAGGATTGCAAGCTTATTGGGCCGTATTCAGCCTTGGGCCTGGCCTCACTCAAAGTTATTAGACATTGTTCTAGTTTGGGGCATTGGTGTACTAATTGGGCCTTATTGGGCCATGTGGCCTATTATAGTTTGGACTATGATGTTAGACCCATTAATGTGGGATAGGCATTTGGGCTTTAATGGAGGGCCTTAGACTGAGATGTTGGGCCTTTTGGGCCTTTTGGCCCGATATCAAATTGGATTTTAATGTTAGGCCCATTAGTTAAGGAAATGCCTTTGGACCATTATGAAGGGACTTGGACTTAGGATCTTAAGCCCATGTCTAGGTTATGCCATAATTATAACTGGGGTTATCTGTATATTGTTCAGTGTGAGATATTAGGGTAGTAGTCGAGCCGCTTTTGTGTTCAGCAGACTGAGGTGAGTCTCCTCAACATACCAATGAGTTGAAGGCACCAAGGCCGACCCATTACTTGATATGAATTCTTAATAGTTGTATGTTCAGTGAATGTATTATGTTATTATGTAAAGACCATGGGGGGAGCCCGTGGCATTTGGTTAAGACGATAGGGGGAGCGCATGACCCACGTGTATAAGACCATGGGGGTAAGCCTATGATATTCAGGATGAAGACCATGAATGGAGTCCATGGCAATTATATGTGTATGTTGCATGAAATTATGTTGTTATATGTTTTTGTATGTTGGGGAACTCACTAATTGTTAGCTTACAGTTTGTTGGTTGTTTCAGGTACTTCAGGATCTAAGGGCAAGGGCCTGACTTGATGGTGCAACGTGCACTCTCTAGTATTTCTGCATTAGTTGTTTTGGATAATCTGATCTTTTGAATAATGTGATTACGTAATGGAATTTGGGAAACAATTATGAAGGAGATTTCTAATTATTAAATATAAAAATTTACCTGAATTTTTGGGCTGTTACAAGTTGGTATCAAAGCCTTGGTTTGAGGGATTCGGGCAGACCCCTAGGTGTGTCAGGACTCAAACCGAGGAAATGGTAAACCCTTTTTCAAAAGAGACAAAAGTTTACTTTTTCTAAAAACAGTTCTCTTAAGTAAAAGGGGGAGAGTGAAATGCACGTAATCGGACGAGCTAAAGTAAGTGTTCCTAATGTATTAGCCATGCTATAGTTATATTTGGAAATTGACGTTGAATGAATTGTTTGCTAAGTGCATGCTTTCAAAGTTGTGCATGTCCAGGATTGCATAGCCCTAGAATGATGGAATCTGCCTTATTCATGTTCCTTGTTTGGTTATGGTTTAGGGTAGAAGCTTTATTTGATAGTCTATGTGATTCTATTTGTGTATAACTTTCATGCATAGGGAAACCTTCTATGAATGAGTTAGGCTTTTGGTTTAGTAAAGATTGAGGAATCCTAGGATAATCTAGGAATTGAGTTTGTGTTGTATTTTTTGGGTCATGTTATTATTTTTGGGTGAATTAGAGGTGTCAGGTATGGTCTTGGGAAAGGTACAGGTAGGTGTGGAAGGTAGTATTGGCTCCGTACTATTGAAAGCACAGGACCTGTACCCGAAATAAGGACAAACCTGGAAGCTCTAAGGAGTCCGGTGAGGAGGAACCCTTTCTAACTTCCTTATCAATTTGTATTTATGTTGTATTTTTCAGTTGAGGATGGCGATGATTACACGAGGTTCGGGTTCAGGATCAGGATCGGGATCAGGTTCAGGATCTGGTGCAGAGCCCATTGATGAGAGGTTGTGTGTTCTCATTGCGGCAGAGGTTACTCGTGGCATTCTTGACACTACCCCAGTGATCTATGGAACCGTCAAGGAGGGGATCATGGAGATTATGGAGGAGCGGCTCAGGTCGTTTCGAGCTGAAATCGTTGCGGGTTAGATAGGGGCTCGAGCTCCCTTATTTCGGCAGTTCAAGGCGTGTGGTGCGCCTGAGTTCTTTAGGGAAAGCGACCCCATCACTAGGCGATGTTGGGTGGAAGACATATAGAATGCCTAGCGTACAAGCTTTTTCCCTAGGCAGAAAAGGTGGGTTCGCATCATGTATGCTGAGATATCGGGCGCGAGATCGGTGAGAGGAGGTTGCCCATGAGGTGGCATCAACGGGTGTGGCTGAGATGACCTGGGAGGAGTTTTTCAGGATATTTGATCGGGTGTTTGCACTGGCCATTGAGGTGCATCGTTTAGTGAGGGAGTTTCAGGATTTGCAGCAAACTATTGAGACTGTGGTGGAGATCATCGCCAAGTTCAAAAAGAGGGTGCTTTTGATTCCGTAGTAAGCTACAGATGAGCAGATGAAGAAGACGAGGTATCATACCATGTTGAGGGATAATATCCAAGAGGTTGTGAGATTTTCCAGCTCAAGACCCTAAATGACATGATTGAAAAGGCTCGGGAACGAGAAATTAAGTTGGAGTTCCGGACGAAGTGGAAGTTAGAGCTGGTTCAGATAGCAGTGGGTCAGGCTAAGAAGCCTAAGACCTCCAATCCTTCTAATAGGGGCCAGTAGGGTTGGGGCCGATGTGCCAAGTGCTGAAAGCCGCATAGTGGAGCCTGTCGGGCAGCAGGCTCGGAATGTTTTGCTTGTGGTTAGTCGGGCCACATGAGCAGAGATTGCCCCAAGAAGATCTTGATTTCTTTCCACTGCAACTAGACTGGCAATAAAAGGCCGATTGTACGAGGTTGACGGGAGGAGCAGGGGTGGCGCCTGTGCGCACCACAATGAGGATTACTATGGCCGTTTAATCAAGGCAGAGGCCCCTGCAGTGAAGAGTCGTGCATTTCAGCCGACCACATAGGAGGCCCGAGCAGCACCTGACGTCGTGAATGGTATGTGATCTACTTCTGACTAATTATTTTATTTTATGCTCATGTTGTTATGGTCTTGTATAGGGACCTTTTTGGTAAATGGGTTGTCAGCTCATGTTCTCTTCGATTCAGGGGCTACCCGATCATTTGTATCTCTTGTGCTCAACAAGAAGTTTTGAATTGCCCTGGGGACCATGGATTCCCCATTCAAGGTGTAGATTGCAGGTGACCGCACCATGAGCGATGAAAGGGTATTTCGGAGGAGTAATCTGAATGTATCTGGAAAGAGATTTCTTATCGACTTGGTACCAATTCCTTTGTGGAGATTGAAAGTCATCATCAGGATGGACTGGTTGGGGCTCCAACGGGGACCTGATAGATTGTGAGCGTTAGCTTGTGAGAGTTCGAACCCTATGTGGGGGAGGATTGGTTATCAATGGAGAGAGAGCCTCACATGGGCAACCCTGTATTCGACTGCGAGGGCTGGTGGACTCCTTCAATAGGGTTGTTCTGGGTTTTTGGCTTATGTCTCGGATACGAGGGTGGATGCCACGTCAGAGATGAGCAAGGCACCTATTGTGCAAGATTTTCCTGATTTATTTCCAGAGGACCTTCCTGGGGTGCCTCCCAAGAGGCAGATGGAGTTTCTTATTGATTTGATGCCTGATGCAGCTCCGATAGCTAAGGCACCATATCGTTTAGCTCCGCCTAAGATGCAGGAGTTGTCTACGCAGCTTCAGGAGGTGCTAGATAGGGGATTTATTCGTCCGGGCAGTTCCCTGTAAAGAGCATTGATCCTGTTCATGAAAAAGAAGGACGGGTCACACAGGATGTGTATTGATTATCAGAAGCTAAACAAGCTAACGCTAAAGAACCGATATCTGCTACCAAGCACTGATCACTTATTTGATCAGTTGTAGGGTGCATCTGGGTTTTCTAAGATTGATCTTCGGTCGGGGTATCATATATGAGGATAAGGGATGAGGATATACTGAAGATGGCTTTCAGAAATCGTTATGGTTATTATGAGTTTGCGGTGATGCCATTGTTGGATAAGGTGTCTAACTCCATAACTATTTCTGGTAAGTACTTGACCCGACCCGACATGGTCCATTTGGGTTGCATGGCACCATGCAATTGGATAGACTAAATGAGAGAAATAACACTTGTGGTTATTAATATATTATAAGTTCTAATATATTAATAATATTATTTAATTAGTTTGATCATGAATTAATTAAGATAACTAATTAAACATATGGGTTGATTATATAAATCCTCCATATCTTGTATAGTGGGCTAAGAGGCTCCATGGGTAATCAAGTTGGGTTAAACCCATTGGATGCTCCATGGAGGCTCCATGGGAGTTACAAACCCATGGGTCATGGAAATGAAGAGTCATGACACATTAAGGTTTACATGGTGTAACCCTAGATGTGTCAACACACTATATAAGCAAGGTGTTTCTCCCAAATCGGCCACACTAGGAAACAAGAGGGCTAGAGCCAATTTTAGAGTGTTATACTTTCTCTCCAAGTTTACTCCATAGCATTTGGTGTTGTGTGAGGCATTTGAGGCATCACACTTGGGGTGTTAGGCTCACAAGGTTTCAAGGATCAAAATCAACAACAAGGTATGTATTTCTATCTTTTATTCAAGTTAAAATTGTTCCCCATGTATGCTAGATAGGATCATAACCTTGGAAATCAACTTTGCATGATAACTAGACAAACATAGATCTAAGGTTATTAGGGTTGCATGTACACTTAGGAAGTGTTAGAATGCTCAAAACCCATCAGTGGTATCAGAGCCTAGGCTTGTTTGTCGATTATTTGTGCAAACTGTTGAAAAAATCGTTTTTTCTGTTTTCTGCTCGTATGAACTCGCCGAGTCCATAGGGGGACTCGACGAGTCCATGACCAAATGCAAGCTACTCGTCGAGTTTGTTCTTGCACTCGACGAGTAGAAGCTGCAGTTTTCAGAATTTCGATTTTAGTTGCTGGAAATGGACTAGAAACATTACCCTAAATAGTTTTGGTTTTTGTAAACATGTTTTTGTTGGTGTAATGTTTATGCTAATCCATTTACAATGAAATTTATCAAAATTACAAGTTTTAAGTGTAATTTTTTGATTCATGAAAGTGTTCATGTTCATGTTCTTGTTCTTATGATGTTTAGATGATCATAGGAATTGTTTGTAACCTATGTGGTAGATTAATTCATGATCATTATGTGTTTTAATGGAGTCCATAACTTGTCCTCAAGTTATGGAAAACCAAAAGTCACTTTGTTAAAAACCATTAAAATAACACATGAGTTATAAAAATGAAGAGTCTTCATTTTAATACTCTATTAACTCATAAGTTACAAGAAATGAAAAGTTTTGAAAGTTTACAAAACTTGCCCTCAAGTTTTGGAACAAGTAAAGTCTTGATTAAAACTTTAGTTCCAACTCTTAGCATTTTAAAAGTTAAAATTCAACCCTTATACTTATAATATTATAAGTTAATAATATATATATATATATATATATATATATATATATATATATATATATATATATATATATATATATATATATGTATGTATGTATAAGATCAAAGTCGTCTTACCGCTAGTACGCCTCATTCACGAAGCCATTCTATAAGGTGGGTATAAGGTTGTTGCCTATAAAATGGCAACTTAATGGGTGTCCACTCTCACCCACCGCTTGCTTGACTGGTGGAGGGTTGTTAGCCGAACGGGTAGGACAATGACTTAAAAAATTCTCATTAAAAGTATAATGACTATTATAAAGTAACTAAATATTTTATAAATTCCCAATCTTAGTTACTTTAGGAAAATGTGAATAAGGTGCTAATCCATGAAATTACACTTCGCACCTTGTTTAAGTCGTTGGCGGAGCATGTGTGGTTTACCGGCACACTAACTTGGACTTAACAATGAAGGCAAAGGATGACTTAAGGTTTTTTCATGAGGTCAGAAGGAGCGCGTGTGGTTTACCGGCACTACGATTAAGTTAAAAACATTAAGGGTACCAAGTAATTTTCATGGTTACTTCACAGCTTGTTTTGTGATCCTCAGTATCCCAGTCACAAAATTTGAAGGGCACACTCGAGATTGAAACATGCCATTGAAAAGTTCACTGAATCTTAAAGAATCTAGGAATTTCTAAAAGCCAAATAAAACCTAATAATTTATGTTTCGTTTTCATGGTGGAAATTGGTGAATCTTCATTCACCTACCTTTCAAATATGCTATAACTTTGATTACGACATCCCTCTTCTAGGTTATAATATATTGTGATTGGATCCTAGCCTTAATATTACATTTGGGTGTTTTATTAAGGACTATCCCTATATCTAAACTAAACTTAATTTCTTCCTTTCAGATGTCTTCTAACATTCTACTCCTGGCTCAAACCCAACGGCCTCCTTCTCTCTCATGAACCTTTGTGGGAGAGTCATCTTTGATGGATCAAACTTTACTGACTGGATCAGAAACATCAGGATGGTCACTCATTACGAGAACAAGGAATATGTTCTTGACAAGGAGCTCAAGGTGACTGAGCCAACTGCTACTCCTGAGGAGCTTGCTAAATATGAGGTTCATGAAAGAGATTCTACCAAAGTGGCATGCATCATGATAGCCACCATGACACCCGAGCTCCAAAAGTCCTATGAGGACTACTATCCTTTTGAGATGCACCAGGATTTGATGGACCGCTACCATCAGAGTGCTCGTCAAGAGCGATATGAAATCATCTCCTCTATGATCACAACCCGAATGAAAGATGGTGAACCCATCACGAGCCACATGCAGAATATGCAAAGGTATGTGGATTGATTGATGAAGTTGAATGTGAACTTCCCTGAGGAGTTAGAAATAGATATTATTTTGCACTCCTTACCTTCGTTTTATGATCAATTCCGCATGGCATACCACCTGAATAAGGATGAAGTTACACTTAGCAAACTTCAAGGACTCCTAAAGACCGTAGAATCAGGTCTTAAAGGTAAGTCGGTTGTGACCACTCCTACTTCTACTCCAAACTCAGCACCTGTCCTGGAAATCGGGAAAGGTAGAGCGAAGAAGAGAAAGAACCCTTCGAAGGGTACCAAGGGTAAGACCCTTGATGGCTCCTATTCTAGCGGAACCAAGAAAGGTTCTGTTACACCTTCTTCTGATCCCAAAGAGGCTGAATGCTTCTATTGCCACGAAAAGGCGCACTGGAAGCGTAACTATCCAAAGTACCAACAAGATTTGAAGGATGGGAAAGTTAAACCCAACCATGTAGGTATTTACACTATCTCATCTAATAATTCACTCTATTCTAACTCTTGGGTCCTTGATATTGGTTTCGGTATTCATATTTGTTCTGAATTGTAGGGACTAAGAAGAAGTGAGAATGTGGAGCATGGAAAGATAAACTTGATCATGGGGAATAGTGAAGTTTCACCTGTCACCAAGATTGGAGTTTACACTTTGTTGCTTAGTAGTGGATTTACTTTAGATTTGAATAAATGTTGTTATTCACCAAAAATGGCAAGAAATGTTATTTCCTTTCATGCATTGTATAAACAAGGTTTTACCTTTTCATTTAATAATGAAATTGGTGGAATAAATGCTTTCTTTAATAATATGTTTTATTTTAAAGTATTACCTTGTGGTGGTGTGTATGAAGCTGTGCCTATTGTAGATAATTTAGGAAATAATGTGTTGTGTATTGATTCTACTAATGATAATAACTTGGATAAAACATCATTATGGCATTGTCGTCTAGGACATATAAGCAAGAGACACATAGGCCAACTCCAAAAGGATGGAGTCTTGGAGTCATTTGACCTAAAGTCAGATGATAGTTACGAATCATGCTTACTTGGAAAAATGACAAAGTTGCCCTTCATAGGTTCTTGTGAGAAGGGTGAACGTTTGTTGGATCTTGTACACATGGATGTGTGTTGACCATTGAAACATGCCACAAGGGATGCTAATCGTTATTATGTGATTTTTACTGATGATTACAGTAGATATGGATATGTCTACTTAATCAAGCATAAGTCAGAGACTTTCAAGAGGTTTAATGAGTTTAAACAGGAAGTCGATAATCAATTGGGCAGGAACATTAAGATACTTCGATCCGATCATGGTGGTGAGTATCTTAGTACTGATTTCCTCGACTATCTAAGGGAATGTGGGGTTGTCTCACAATTGACACCTCCCAGGACACCAAGTTGAATGGTGTAGCTGAGAGGCGTAATCGAACCTTGTTGGACATGGTTCGTTCCATGATGAGTCGAGCTACGCTACCAATCCCTTTTTGGGGGTATACATTAGAGACTACCACATATATCCTTAATCTGGTACCTACAAAGAAGGTTGCCAAAACACCTCACGAGATGTGGACTGGAAAAGTTCGTAGTCTAGCCCACATAAGGTTTGGGGTTGCGAGGCTTTCGTGAGATGCGAGAGTCATGACAAGCTCGAACCTCGAAGTGAGAGGTGTATTTTCATTGGCTACCCACAAAAATCCTTTGGTTACCTCTTCTACAGACCTAGTGAGAATGTGGTCTTTGTAGCAAGGAGGGCTGTCTTGAGAGAGAGAGAGAGAGAGAGAGAGAGTTCATAAGCCAAGGAGACAGTGGGAGGCTAATTGACCTTGAAGAACTTCAAGAGTCAAGTAGTGAAGGAACCTCAAACCCTAGCAGTCAACTTGAGGAGGAACCTCTTGTTGATCCAATTATACCTCCAATTGTACCTCTGAGGCATTCCATAAGGGTTAGGAATGAACCTGAGCATTACTATGGTTTCCATATTACTGCGGAAGGTGAGACACTTATCAGTGATGAGACACCAGTAAGTCTGGATGAACCTAAAAGCTATGCGGAAGCCATGGCAGGCCCGAGTCTGCTAAATGGAAAGAGGCAGTGGATAGCGAGATACAATCCATGTATGACAATCAGGTCTGGGACTTGGTTGACAATGTGCCAGGTCGTAAGACAGTTGGGTGCAAATGGATCTTCAAGAAGAAGACCTACATGGATGGTAATGTACACACTTATAAGGCACGACTGGTTGCAAAGGGCTTTTCTCAAACTCCAGGAGTTGATTATGATGAGACCTTTTCACCAGTAGCCAAGATTAAGTCTATTAGGGTATTGTTAGCCATAGCTGCATTTCATGACTATGAAATATGGAAAATGGATGTCAAAACCGCTTTACTTAATGGAAAGTTGGCTGAGGATGTTTACATGAATCAGCCAGAGGCTTTTGTCATTACACAAAAGTTCTTTGAAGACCTTTTGCTTCTGCTTCCCTGCTTACTATTGAGGAGGCCGATCACGAACGCTATAGGTGTGGGAGCGACCCTGGTCAGGGAAGGCTAAGACGGCGCCTCGCATATGGGTAGCAAGAGGGCGCTTATGCCCCGACGGTGGGGCCTTATGGGGAAGGGCCCAGCCCAATAGGGACAGCACACCCCCCACATAAAGACTAGGATTAGATGCTTAACATAACGACTCGTATGCTTTCACGAAAGAACAGCACATAGTACCCTAATAGAGTGTGTAAGCTTGAGAAATCCATCTATGGATTAAAGCAAGCATCTTGCAGATGGAATCTTTGCTTTGATGAAAAGGTCAAAGAGTTTGGGTTTTCTAGGAGTGAAGATGAATCTTGTGTTTATGTCAAGGCTAGTGGGAGTATACTTAGCTTTTGATGTTGTATGTGGATGACATACTACTCTTAGGAAATGACATCCCAACTCTGCAGGAAGTTAAGTCCTGGGTTGGGAAGTGTTTCGCTATGAAGGACATAGGAGAAGCTGCCTATATTCTAGGAATAAGGATCTTGAGAGACCGGAGTAAAAGCTAATTGGACTTAGTCAGAGTACATACTTGGATAAGGTGTTGAAGAGATTCAGCATGCAAGATTCCAAGAAAGGAGAGTTACCCATCCAGAGTAACATTAGACCGAGTAAGACTCAGAGCCCGAGTACTGAGGATGAGATAGAAGAAATGAGTCAAGTACCTTATGCTTCGGCAGTAGGCTCGATCATGTATGCTATGTTAGTACTCGTCCTGATGTATCCTTTGCTTTAAGCATGGTTAGCAGGTATCAGGGGAATCCTGGTAAGGCTCACTGGACAGCGGTAAAGAACATTCTCAAGTACCTGCGGAGGACTAAGGACTGGGTCCTTACCCTTGGCGGGAGTGATGACTTGAGAGTTATAGGGTATAATGACGCTAGCTTCCAGAATGATAGGGATAATTTCCACTCTCAGTCGGGCTAGGTCTTTACCTTAAACGGAGGAGCAATCTCTTGGATAAGTTCCAAGCAGGAGACAGTGGCTGATTCATCTTGAGAATCAGAGTATATAGCGGCAAGCGAGGCGGAAAAAGAGGCTATGTGGCTAAAGAACTTCATTGGAGACCTTGGAGTTGTACCTGCTATATCGCAGCCCATAGAGATTTTCTGTGATAGTGAAAGTGCAGTTGCCTTAGCAAAGGAACCAAGGGATCATGGGAGATCCAGAAACATTGACAGAAAATATCATTTCATCAGACATCGTATAGAAGAAGGACTTCTCGTGGCAAAGAGAGTATCATCGTATGAGAACCTGGCAGATCCCCTCACGAAGGGACTGGGTAGGGTTAAGCATCTCCATTATGCTAGGAGCATAGGGCAAAAGGATGATATTAGTTTTAGTAGTTAGATAATTTTGAAATTTGTAAAATGTAATTGACATTTTGATGATGAATAAAAGTTGTGTTTATTTATGAGTAAAGTGTTGCTATCGCTTGTCAATCGTTTACTATTATTTCTTTTGCATGTTTTGACTTCAAGAATATTTATGTTGTTTTACATATTATTCAAATTATCCACAGTCAGTCATATATTGGAAGTAGATATGAAGTAAGACAGTCATGAGCTGGTTGTAGAGGTCTAAGATGTTGGACATAGCCTCAACACTCATGAGTGCTCATAAGTTTTGAGTATTGGATTCAACCCACGCTCGCTGGTATCACTTCATGGAATTTATCTCGAGTGATTGTGAGATGGTAATATCATATAAGTCTTCAAACCTAGAGATATGACTTGTTAACTATGTGTTAGTTATGCATTGATCGTGCGAAAATGCATTGGTAACTCGATGTTATAAAAAGTGCGTTTGTGTGTAATTTAACAAGTAGTAGAACAAGCATATGAGTCGAAGTTTATCTGTTCCTTCTTGGATTAGAAGCTGATATTTGTCCCCTCGATGATTTTGTTTTGACCTATGTACCAGGCCCGGTCAGAACTAAGTTGATGTGTTCAATTCAGTTCTTTGTGAAACAAATCAGAAATCGGGAAACAAACTGCTGGACAATAAGTAAGACCATGTTCCATGTATTTTTCTGACTGATATCTAGAACAGAGGTTTATATGATCCCTTATCTAAAATGGCGTACCATTATCTTCTCAGTTCCGAGAAACCTTGAAAAGATCTATGATTGCTGATCGGTTCCTAAAGTATTACAGTTATCGTTATTAGACTTATCCAAGTGGGAGATTGTTGGATAAGGTGTCTAAGTCCATAACTATTTCTGGTAAGTACTTGACCCGACCCAGCATGGTCCATTTGGGTTGCATGGCACCATGCAATTGGATAGACTAAATGAGAGAAATAACACTTGTGGTTATTAATATATTATAAGTTCTAATATATTAATAATATTATTTAATTAGTTTGATCATGAATTAATTTAGAATTAATTAAGATGAATAATTAAACATATGGGTTGATTATATAAATCATCCATATCTTGTATAGTAGGCTAAGAGGCTCCATGGGTAATCAAGTAGGGTTAAACCCATTGGATGCTCCATGGAGGCTCCATGGGAGTTACAAACCCATGGGTCATGGAAATGAAGAGTCATGACACATTAAGGTTTACATGGTGTAACCCTAGATGCGTCAACACACTATATAAGCAATGTGTTTCTCCCAAAATCGGCCACACTAAGAAACAAGAGGGCTAGATCCGATTTTAGAGTGTTATACTTTCTCTCCAAGTTTACTCCATAGCATTTGGTGTTGTGTGAAGCATTTGAGGCATCACACTTGGGGTGCTAGGCTCACAAGGTTTCAAGGATCAAAATCAACAACAAGGTGTGTAGTTCTATCTTTTATTCAAGTTAAAATTGTTCCCCATGTATGCTAGATAGGAGTATAACCTTGGAAATCAACTTTGCATGAGAATTTGACAAACATAGATCCAAAGTTATCAGGGTTCCATGTACACTTAGGAAGTGTTAGAATGCTCAAAACCCATCATCCATTTGGGCTCACCAATGCTCCATGAACGTTTGTGGATCTCATGAACCGGGTTTGCAGCCCGATGCTGGATCGGCCGGTGATCGTTTTCAGTGATGATATCTTGGTCTATTCTAAGACCATGGAGCAGCATGAGCAGCATTTCAGGGAGGTGTTGGAGACCTTGAGGAAGGAGAGGCTATATGCCAAGTTCTCTAAATGTGAATTTTGGTTTCGTGAGGTGCATTTTCTTGTCACATCATCAACCAAGAGGGTATCTTGGAGGATCCGGCCAAGATTGAGGCGGTAATGTGTTGGGAGGTTCCGAAGAATGCATCCGAGATCCAGAGTTTTTTGGGTTTAGCGGGGTACTATTAGAGATTTATCTACGATTTCTCCATGATTGTCGTACATTTGACTTAGTTAACCAAGAAGAGCGTGACCTTTCAGTGGGGAACAAATCAACAATTGGCATTCGAGACCTTGAGGTAGAAATTATGCAAGGCCCTGATTCTGGCGCTACCCGAGGGATTGGATGATTTTGTGGTGCACTGTGACATTTCTATTTCGGGTTTGGGAGTTGTTTTGAAGCATAGGGTGCATGTGACTGCTTACGCCTCAAGGCAGCTAAAGCCTTATGAGGCGAATTACCCCACTTATGACTTGGAATTAGGGGCAGTGGTGTTTGCCGTCAAGATTTGGAGGCCTTATTTATATGGAGTTCGATGCATCATCTTCACTGGCCACAAGAGATTGAGATATTTGATGGATCAGCAAAACCTGAATATGCAACAAAGGAGATGGTTAGATGTCTAGAAAATTAATACTGAGAGATTTTGTATCATCCCGAGAAGGCCAAAAAGGTGGCCGATGCTTTGGGCCGTAAAACGGAAGGTACACCGATCCGAGATGTTTTCTTGAGGATGACAGTCACCTCACCTTTGATGGATATGATCAAGGGGGCGTAGGTAGAGGGATTGAATAAGGAGAACTGGAAGACTGAGCAAATTCAGGGGTAGATTCCACTATTTGTTCGAGACATCCGGGGATTACTAACTCAATGTAGTAAGATTTCGGTTCCGAAATTTGGAGGTATGAGGCAAAAGATCTTGTAGGAGGCGTATAAGTCCAAGTTCTCTATCTATCTAGGGGCCATGAAGATGTACCAAGACTTGAGATCGAGCTACTGGTGGGCCCACATGAAAGGGAAAGTTGCTTGGTTTGTTGAGCGGTGTTTGACCTGCATGAAGGTCAAAGTCGAGCATCGAGGCCTCACGTCAAGGTTCAGCAATTACCCATCCCCATGTGGAAATGGGAGGAGATCACCATGCACTTTATCATGAAGCTACCTAGGACGACGTGGGGTGTTGATTCATCTTGGGTTATTGTGGACAGGTTGAGCAAGAGTGCTCATTTTATTTCGATTTCCGAGAGTATCTCCACTTAGAAATTAGCAGATATTTATGTGTGAGAGGTGGTGGTCAGGCATGGAGTGCTGGTTTATGTAGTCTCGGACCGTGATGTTCGTTTCACCTCCAGATGTTGGAGGAAGTTTCATGAGGAGTTGAGTACTCAGTTACATTTCAGTACTAATTACCACCCCTAGACTGACGGTCAGGGTGAGCGAACAATCCAAACGTTCGAGGATATGCTTCAGGCATGCGTGTTAGACTTTGAAGGGAGTTGGGATACTTACCTTCCACTACCAGAGTTCCCATACAACAACAGTTATCATGCTAGTATTGACCGACCCCCGTTTGACATGTTGTATGGTTGGAGGTGTAGGAATCGAGTTTTTTTTTTTTTTTTGGGGGGGGGGGTTGTTGGACATCAAGTCATGGGCAACACCGAAGTGGTGCTTAATACCACTGAATTGATTCAACAGGTGCGTAATAGATGACAAGTTACGTAGATCCGTCAAAAAAGCTACGCTGACCGACGCTAATAAGATCTCGAGTTTCAGGTGGGAGATTTTGTGTTGCTGAAGGCGTCACCTTGGAAAAGTGTCATTTGTGTTTGGAAGAGGGGAAAGTTGGGGCCCCGATTCATTGGTCCATTTAAGATTTCTGCCCGAGTTGGGAGGGTTGCTTATCGGTTGGATCTTCCAGGATCCATAACACCTTCCACGTGTCTCACCTCTGGAAGTGTGTTATTGATGAGGCCACAATTATTTCTTTGGATGACATTCAGGTAGATAAGAGCCAGAATTATGTTGAGAAGCCCATTAAATTTTTGGATAGAAAAACAAAAGCCCTACAGAACAAAATGGTGAAGCAAGTAAAGTGCAATGGCAGCATCAGAAGGGCTCCGAATGGACTTGGGAGCTGGAGGAAGAGATACGAGAGCATTACCCAGATCTGTTTGCGATAGTGGACTTCGAGGACCAAGTCTAGTTCAAGTGGGGGATGTTGTAACACTTCGATCCAGGTATTCCATTGTTTATCCTCAAGTATTTAATTTTTGACAAAAAAAAGTTCCTTCAATATGTTGGGCGTACATTTGGGTACGCTTAGCGTACGCATGTATGTGCATAGGGTGGCTGAGGCTCGTACGCTAGATGTACGATTATATACGTAGGGCATACGTGGCAGATGGCTAAAACCCTAATTTCTTGACTTGCACCCTATTTAAATAACCTTATATCATTTCGACCAAACCCTAATCAGCCTCCGTAGCCTCATTTCATCCTTAAACCCCATTTTTGCAAGTCTTGTGAGCTTTGAGCTTAAAGGTGTGTTTGGCGACTTTTCTAGAGAGTTTTTAAGAAGAAGAGGGTGGGGACCAAGCCTTAGATGATATTGAGCTTCTAGATCTTACACCTAGTTCGTATTGAAGAGCTTATGGAGGTAAAAAGTCATAACCTTGCGATCACTTTTGCTAGTTTGAGTTAGGGTTTTATTATGAAGAACATTTTTGGTTGTTGGAAGTTCTCTTGTGAGTTGAGCAACTTCAGAGACTAGGATTGTTAGGTCTAAGCTCTTTGAGCATGCTTGATGCATAAATATGCAACCTTGAAGGTTGTATTGAGACCGAGCATGAGTTTAAGGTCCCAACAGTCGTCTTAATGGGTGAATTGATGTATTGGGGACCCATGTGGCATGCAAGAGCATAAAGTTGCCAACTTTATGCCCTAATACTCCTTAATAGACTCAGATATGAAGTTAGACATTGAATATCTCAAGCATTAAGCACTTAATGGATTTGGTGCAAGGACGGTTGGTACGTTGGGCGTATTATGTTGTACGTTGCACGTACAACCCCTTCGCCCAATACGCTAAGCGTACAAATGTGGTACATGGTCGTAGGCACCATAGAAGGATTGGGCTTCGTTTGGGCTTGCAAGCTTATTGGGCCCTATTCAGGCTTAGGCTTGGTCCCATACATAGTTAGTGGACTTTGTTCTAGTTTGGGGCATTGGTATCCTAGTTGGGCCTTATTCGGCCATGTGGCCTATTATAGTTTGGACTTTGATCTTAGGCCCAATAACGTGGGATAGACATTTGGGCTTTAATGGAGGGCCATAGACTAAGATGTTGGGCCTGTTGGGCCTTGTGGCCCGATATCGAATTGGATTTTAATGTTAGGCCTATTAGTTAAGGAAGGCCTTTAAGAAAATATGAAGGGACTTAGACTTAGGATCTTAGGCCCATGTCTAGGTTATGTCATAATTCTAATTAGGGTTATCTGTATATTTTTCAGTGTGAGATATTAGGCTAGTAGTCGAGCAACTTTCATGTTCAACAGACTGAGTTGAGTCTCCTCACCATACCAATGGGTTGAAGGCACCAAGGTTGGCCCATTACTTGATATCAATTCTTAATAGTTGTATGTGCATTGAATGTGCTCTTTGATGTGTTATGTGATTATGTAAAACCATGGGGGGAGCCCATGACAATTGGTTAAGACAATGGGGGGAGCCTATGGCCCACATGTATAAGACCATACGGGTAGCCTGTGGTATTCCGGATAAAGACCATAGAGGGAGTCCATAGCAATTATATGTGTATGTTGCATGGAATTATGTGGTTATTGTTGGATATAGTGTCTATGTCCATAACTATATTTGGTGTGTACTTGACCCGACACGGCATGGTCCATTTGGGTTGCATGGCATTGCAATACTTTGATAGACAAAATGAGAGAAAGGACACTTATGGTTATTATTATATTATAAGTTCTAATATATTAATAATAGTATTATTTAATTAGTGTTGATCAAGAATTAATTTAAAATTAAGTTGGTGATCAATAAGAGACTAATTAAATAAAGAGGGTTGATTATGTCAAGCATCTATTCTTTTATAGTGGGCTAATGATCCATGATTTATGGAGTTGGGCTATAACTCATTACGAGCTCCATGGATAGTCCATGGGGGTTACAAACCCATGGGTCATTAGAAATGAAGAGTCATGTCAGTTAAGGACATACATGTGTAAACCCTAATTGTGACAACACTATAAAAGGGACCCTATGGCTAGCAAAATCGGGAACTGGTTGTTTCAAAGAGGGCATAGCTGATTTTGAGTGTTAGTGAAATTCTCTCAAGTTATTCCAAGTCTTGTGGTGTTGTGTGAAGCATTTGAGGCACAACATTTGGGGTGCTAGGCTCACAAAGTCATCAAGGAATTTAAGCAACAAGAAAGGTATGTACTTCTACTAGTTTTATATTACATGTTCTCCATGCCATGCTAGTTAGGAAGTAAACCTTGGAAAAATCAAATTTGCATGTATATTAGAGAAAACATAGATCCAAGGTTTATAGGGTTGCATGTATAGCATAGGAGTGTTAAAATGCTCAAAATCCATCAGTGGCATCAGAGCCTAGACTTGTTTTCTATATACTTGATGCAAACTTCTTGAAAATCACTATTCGTCTGGACCCGCCGAGTCCATGGGGGGACTCGACGAATCCAAGGCAAAATTCATCGTACTTGACGAGTAGGTTCATGCACTCGACGAGTAGGTACGTGTTGTGCAGTTTTTCAAGTTTTGTTGCTGGAAATTGGCTAGAATCATTACCCCAAACTATTTTGGACTTGTAAAAGTCGTTTTTAGTGTGGTAATGATTGTGTTAATCCATTTCCAATGCCTATGATCAAATTTCAAGTTTTATATGTGTTGATATGATTTCTTAAAATTGTTTGATATGAATATTTGTTCTTATGAGTTTTAGAAGATCATAGGAAATTACTTGTAACTTACATGTTTGATTAATTCATTATCTTAATGCCTAATGATGGTGTGCATAACTTGCCCTCAAGCTATGGATAACCAAAAGTCACTTCTTTAAATTGTCATTAAAGAATAAGAGGTGCATAAAATGAAGAGTCTTCATTTTTATGAACCATTAAACTCATAAGTTGTGAATTGAAGAGTCTTGAAATAGTTTCAAAACTTGCCCTCAAGTTTTGGAATTTGTAAAGTCTTACACTCTAATACTTTAATTCCAAATTAAACCTTAGAATTTTAAGAGTTTAAAATTCAAACCTTATACTTTTATAATATTAAGAGTTTAATTATTATATATATATATATATATATATATATATGTATGTATGTATAAGAATAAGTCAGTCTTAACATTAGTAGGCCTCATTCACGAAGTCGGTCTATAAGGGGGTATAAGGTTACTTCCTATAAAATGGCGGTTTAATGGGTGTCCACTCTCACTAAAAGTACGATGAAATTATAAAGTAAATATACATTATTAATTCCCAATCTTAGTTACTTTAGGAAAATGTGAAATAGGCGCTAACCCATGAAATTACACTTTGTACCTTACCAAGTCGTTAGCGGAGCATGTGTGGTTAACTGGCACACTAATAGGGACTAGTAAGAGTGGCAAAGGGTAACTTGACTTTGTTATAGATCGGTGGAGCGTGTGTGGTTAACCGACACATCGATTAGGTAATATAGTTAAGGGTACCAAGTCAATTTTCATGGTTATTCACACCTTGTCTGTGATCCTCGACATCCCAGTTACAAACTTGAGAGGGCACAATTGAGATTCAAACATGCCATTGAAAAGTTCAATGTATCTCAAAAGATCTAGGTGTTTCAAATCCAATAAAACCAAATAATAATATATTTCGTTTTATGGTGGAAATTGGTAAATCGTCATTTACCTACCCTCAAATATTTTATAGCTTGGATTACAACATCCCTCTTCCAACTATAAGTAGTTTGTTGGATCCTAGCCTTAATATTTCATTTGGGTGACTTATTAAGGACTCTTTATCTAATAAAACTTGTATTTATTTCTTTCAGATGTCTTCCAACAATGCTGTTAGCTCAAACCCTACAAGCTCCTTTTCCTTTATGAACTTGTGTGGGAAAGTCACTTTTGATGGATCTAACTTCAATGAAAGGATTAGAAACATCAGGATGATTACCCGCTATGAGGACAAGGAGTATGTCCTCGATAGGGAGCTTCAGGTTGCGAATGAAGCCACTGCTACTCCTAAAGAGTTTGCGGAGTTTATTGCACATGAGAAGGATGCTACTAAAGTGTCCTGCATCATGTTGGCCACCATGACTCCCGAAATTCAAAAATCCTATGAAGATTTCTACCCCTATGAGATGCACCAGGATCAGATGGATAGTATCACACCTCAAAACCGAGAACGGCGGAAACGTTTTGGGGCGGAGGACGTCATGTAATGTATCACAACAAATGTAAAGTAGTAAACAAGCAACAACATCGTCCATTGCATTAATGGTAATAGTTTTATACATGTGTGTTCTTTCATAGTAATAAGACATTACAACAAGTAATCAAAATAAAAGACGAGTCTTGACTGCTATGTCTTCGCAAAACCTGGTCATCGCACCTGTCTACTGGTGATCTGAGAATACAAGTTATTTGAAAAGAGAGTAGGTCAACATTTAAGATGGTGAATTCATAAGTATTTTAATGTTATTGCTTTGGAAAGTTGTTATGAAAGACTGGTGAATGTTTGATGAAACATTTAGTATAAGTATGAAAACCCTAGAAAGTCCCATATTTCCTACTAGTATAAAAAGTAGTCTTCTACCAAGACCTGGCTGTTTTGAAAGTAGTCTTCTACCAAGACCTGAATGTTTTGAAAGTAGTCTTCTACCAAGACCTGACTATTTTGAAAGTAGTCTTCTACCAAGACCTGAATGTTTTGAATGTAGTCTTCTACCAAGACCTTACTGTTTTGAAAGTACGCATCACTTTTAAATGTGACGGTTTTTCCCCTGTGTTACTGTTATTATAAAATTATAAAAGTAATAATATAATAACTTATGTAGTATACTTTGGTACTAAGATATTTCAGTATGATCTACCTCGTCGGTTATGTGAACGTGACACCAAATAAAGGTAACAATATAATTATATAGGTATTAGTCTACCCCGTCGTTATGTGAATGTATCACAAAATACAGGTAATGAGCTAATAACTTAATATTATTCTTTGGTACTAGAATAAACACGGCGTGGAAACTCGCCGTAAATGAATCAACCGTAGACATCCATAGATGTGCATTTACCTCTGTTGCTAACAGCCGGGTGTTGGAATAGTTAGTCCCTTAAGTATACCTGTAATGCTATCCACCATAGACATTCGTAGATGTGCATTTACCTCTATAGCTAACCGAGGGATTAGGAGTGGTTAACCCCTTATAGTATCCTTTGGTACTAGGACAGACAGATCTAACCTAATAATATCTACACTAATAATATGTAAAAGTATCTTATCATATAGTATCTATGTAAAAGTATCCCTGTAAGAGTATCCATATAAGTGTATCCATTTAAGAGGAATCTCTGTAAGAGTATCCCTTCATATAGCATGTAGTATAGACTCATGAATGAACTGACTCTGGTGTAATTCCTTGTAATAGGAATAATGTTTTGTATCCCCTAAACTATTCCTATAATAGTTTATTGGAATGTAATTGATGAGTTTCCAAGCAGGTTTATACACCTTTGCTACCCAAGAGTGTCGGAACTGAACTAATTAATGGAACTTTTATGTCTATATAGGTATACATGATATATATATATATATATATATATATATATATATATATATATATATATACAATTTAGACGACATTTGGATGAATAACTGATACCCTAAGGCCACATCCCAACGAGAACCGAAAAAGAAATAAGGCGAGCTAGCCGTTCAAAGTCTTTTAAACCTTTCTTATTTAACTATACATATATAGGCAAGCATTTAACAATATAAAAGTATAAAAGAAGTTTTGTAAAACCTTTGAAAAGTTTAATAAATAAGAATTTATGACTTGATGTCATTTTATAAAACGATTTGAAAGCAGTTGACAAGACAACTTAAGTGTAAGAAAACCTTTGTTTGAAGCACAACTATAACAGATTCAAAAAGGTAACATACAGCTTGTAAGACAGTTTCTAAAAGTGTTTTAACATGTAAAAATGTTTGAGAAAGCTATTTGAGGTACTCTGTTTGGTGACACGGATAAAAGTGTAGTAAGTCCAATTGTATGTTAGTTCTAAATCACATGTGATTGATTACATAACCAAAAAGTTTATGTCTTTCACACGGGGATAACCGTGTGTTTAATTGTATTCCCCCCCCCCCCCCCCCCCCCCCGTAAAAGTGTACAAAAAGCATTTATAAAGCATTTGAAAGTGTAGATTAGGGGTATGAGCTCACTTGATTGAAGTGGTTGATTTGAAGTTGTCGAGAGAAGAATCGAGCAGAACTTCGACAGGAAGAGTTTAAAACACGGGGAAATCTTGGGATTCTCGGGAATCTCAGAAATCTCGGGAACAAAAAACCTTCCTTCGGGACTTGAAGGTGAAAACCGGGGCTTTGGGAGGGTCTCGGGGGCTTAAACGCAGAGTTTCGGTGCGAGAAAGAAGGGAACTGAGCAATGAATCCCGGATCCCTTGAAATCTATTTATAGGGACATTTTTGGGGTGTGCCACATCGTGGAAAGGGATGGACACGTCTTGGGGAGTCAAACTTATGCTCTTCCCATGATTGGACGCCCTCAGTCACTTACCGGGTCGCAGCAAACTTGTGCCACGTCGTGGCAAGCCTGACAGCCTCGAATTTCGGGCCTCGAACTTGTAAAATCCGTAACTTTCGCGTACGAGCTCCGTTTTCGACGTTCTTTATGTGCACGTGTATCTAAAAATATGATCTACAACTCTCGTTTTGACTTCATCGGCAAATTTTGACTATATTTTTAATAATATATTTATAACGGTCCGGGACACGAAAAGTCCGCTAAAATTCCATAACTTCTTCATCCGATGTCCGTTTTCGTCAGACTTTTCGCCGTTGCGCTACTATTATTGAGAACTTCGATTCTCATTTAGGTAGTTTTGGCCAAAAGTCTCTCGAGCTCTATTTCGAGTTTTTAGTTGTCTACAACTATATTCGGATCTTGGAAAAATCATAACTTCCTCATACAAAGTAAGATTTGGACGTTCTTTTTATGTACGCTCATGATTTAATGTTATATACAAATTTCATTTAGATACTTAAGGCTAAAAACTATTGTATTGAAACTTCGTGTTTTTCGTTTAATCGGTGTTGCCAGTTTTGTCGGAAATCTTTGAATGGTCATAACTTCTTCGTTATAACTCGGATTTTTGTGTTCTTTATATGTATGAAAACCTTGTTACAATTCCTACTTCTTGATTTAACCCAAATAATATTTTAGGAAAGTTATATTTTGACCTAAATTTGACTGGTTTTACATTACATTGTCTCTAAATATCGGGTTGTCACATCATCGCCCCGTTAGAGAGAATTTCGATCCGAAATTAGAGTTTAAGCAGAATTGATAAATATGCTACGAATAGAAGTTTTATTTGTTTCTCGTGTTCTTGAGTGAACTCAGGTCCTCGCTTGGCATTCCAGCGAACCTTTCACTATCAGGATACGACTTTGCTTCTTTCGTTTGACTTCACTAGTATGATAAGTCTTCTTGGTCGAATGTGTGTTGAGTGTTTTTGTGGACTGTGAAAATAGTACACCTTATACCCTACAAGTAGTGTCTCCAGATCTTCATCGCAATTACCGCTGCTCCTGACTCAAGATCATGTGTTGTATAGTTAACTTCTTGCGTCTTAAGCTGTCTTGAGGTATAGGCAGTGACCTTTCCTCTTGAATAAGAACACAACCAAGCCCTTGGTTGGATGCATCGCCTTTCTCCACGAAATCTTCTATCCCCTTTAAGAGGGATAGTATTGGTGCGGTGCACTAGGCTTACTTTAGCGTTTGGAACGCTCTTTCTTGTTTACAGACAAGTCCGGTGCTCCTCCAAGTGAGAAACATGGCCTAAAGAATCCTCTTCTGAGGAGTTCGTTAAGCTGTCTGGGAAGTTCCAGTATCTTAGTTGGATTTAGACGATAAGGTGATTTGGCTACTAGGGTAGCCCTTGTAACTAAGTCGATTCTGAACTCGAATTGACGTTGTGGTGGTAATCCCGGTACTTCTTCAGGAAAGGTGTTGGGAAAGTCATGTAGTTTTGGGATGTTCTGAATGTCCTTCACTTCTTGGCTCGTATCGACGATGTGTGCAAGGAATGTGTGATATTCCCTTCGTAAGCGCTTTTGAGCTTAAATACACGAAATGATGCGAAGGTTCGTACTTGATTTTTCTCTGTAAATAACAAGAGGTTCTTTGATAGGGAGGTTAAGATGAAATGCTTTCCCAAAGTGCTTGATATCGGCTTGATGTAGACTTAACCAATTCATACTGATTATGACGTCTTCGCTAGAAAGACGTTTACGGAGAAGGAGACGTACGCACGAAACTGGTATTGTGCGGATCGAATTGACTCAAGTTTTATGATAAAATAGGAGGCATTACAGACAAAACACAACAATGCAACTTTTAACAGAGTTACAGTACTTTAGAGTAACTACAGGAATACTGCTGCGAACAAAGTATACTACAAAAGGGCAAGTATACACAGCACGAGGGTCCCTTAACTGACGGGATCTCACAAAAGAAAAGACTCGAGTTGCACTAGTTTTAAACATGTTTTAAAAACATACATAATACTGACGATTGGAAGTGAACCTATACTATAGTAGGGTCCTTCGTTGCCTCTTTCCATTATGAGGTCAAACTCCTTCGGATTCGCCGTCGTTCTCCTCTATTGGACAGACCCTCTTGAGGTGTCCCATTACGCCACATAGATGGCATATTCGAGAGATTTCGACATTGGTGGTTGAAGTAATGTTTTGGATCCGAGTTTTGCAGTAACGGACGGCGTGTCCCTTTTTATTGCAGTTTAAGCACTCCATTTTTCGACAAGGTCCATGATGGTGATAGTTGCATTTGTTGCACTTTGGGAGATTGCCAGGATACTGTCTGGCCGGTTTAGGGATAACTGGGATACTAGAAGGGATAGTAGTAGGAGGTACAGAAGTCGTGGCTGTAAAGGTTACCACAGGTTGTTGTCTTTTGCTTGCCCCTTGGGGTGATTTGCCTTTAGCCTTAGCCCATAACTTTCGTTTGTTATTCTTGGGCTTGGGATTCGGGGTGTCGTGGTAGTTTGTTTCTCGTTGAGGTACTTGATTGTTACTAGGATTGGAATTATTGTTAACAATCCCACTAACTTTCGCGTTGTTAGCTTTAAGGTGGGTCAGAACAGCTGACACGACAGCCAAGACTGCAGCTTGAAAGGTAGCTGCATCAATCTGAAGAGTTGGTGTTTGGTTGATGGGTTGATCGTTTTTCTTCGGTGACATGATTCTATTACACGGAAAGAGAATGAAATTTTGAGTGAGTATGGTTGAACCTAGACGTAGTTCGATCGTTCATGTAAAGAGTAGAAGTATGTTCTTGAAGGTTTGACCTACATCCCTATGATGAAGTCCTAGTATAGATTAGAAGTAAACTAATAGAATGGTCTCAAAACGTTTATCGTCCAAAACAGGGTATTATTGGTTGGTGGATAACATTATCCAACCTTTGAAAGAGAATTGGGAACGATCCCTGAGCTAATTTACCCTAGTCCAATAACTTCTACCAAGACCTGACTGTTTTGAAAGTACGCATTACTTGTAAATGTGACGGTTTTTCCACTGTTTAACTATTATTATAAAACTATAAAAGTAATAATATAATAACTTATGTTGTATACTTTGGTACTAAGATATTCCAGTATGATCTACCTCGTCGGTTATGTGAACGTGAAACCAAATAAAGGTAACAATATAATTATATAGGTATTAGTCTACCCCGTCGTTATGTGAATGTATCACAAAATAAAGGTAATGAGCTAATAACTTAAGTATTATCCTTTGGTACTAGAATAAACACGGCGTGGAAACTCGCCGTAAATGAATCAACCGTAGACATCCGTAGATGTGCATTTACCTTTGTTGCTAATAGCCGGGTGTTGGAATAGTTAGTCCGTTAAGTATACATGTAATGGTATCAACCGTAGACATTTGTAGATGTACATTTACCTCTATAGCTAACCGAGGGATTAGGAACCCCTTATAGTATCCTTTGTTACTAGGATAGACAGATCTAATCTAATAATATCTACACTAATAATATCTAATAGTATCTTATCATATAGTATCTATGTAAAAGTATCCCTATAAGAGTATCCATATAAGTGTATCCATGTAAGAGGAATCTCTATAAGAGTATCCCTTCATATAGCATGTAGTATAGACTCATGAATGAACTGACTCTGGTGTAATTCCTTGTAATACGAATAATGTTGTGTATCCCCTAAACTATTCCTATAATAGTTTATTGGAATGTAATTGATGAGTGTCCAAGAAGGTTTATACACCTTTGCTACCCAAGAGTGTCGGAACTGAACTAACTGATGGAACTTTTATGTCTATATAGGTATACATGATCTACATATATATATATATATATATATATATATATATATATATATATATATATATATATATATATACAATTTAGACGACATTTGGATGAATAACTGATACCCTAAGGCCACATCCCAACGAGAACCGAAAAAGAATTAAGGCGAGCTAGCCGTTCTAAGTCTTTTAAACCTTTCTTATTTAACTACACATATATAGGCAAGCATTTAACAATATAAAAGTATAAAATAAGTTTTGTAAAACCTTTGAAAAGTTTAATAAATAAGAATTTATGACTTTATATCAGTTTATAAAACGATTCGAAAGCAGTTGACAAGACAACTTAAGTGTAAGAAAACCTTTGTTTGAAGCACAATTATAAGAGATTCAAAAAGGAAACATACAGCTTGTAAGACAGTTTTAAAAGTGTTTTAACATGTAAAAACGTTTGACAAAGCTATTTGAGGTACTCTGTTTGGTGAAACGGATAAAAGTGTAGTAAGTCTAATTTTATGTTTGTTATAAATCACATGTGATTGATTACATAACCAAAAAGTCTAACAAAGATTTATGTCTTTCATACGGGGATAACCGTGTGTTTACTTGTATTCCCCCCCCCCCCCCTTAAAAGTGTATATAAAGCATTTGAAAGTGTAGATTAGGGGTATCAACTCACTTGGTTGAAGTGGTTGATTTGAAGTTGTCGAGAGAAGAATCGAGCAGGACTTCGACAGGAAGAGTTGAAAACGTGGGAAAATCGAGGGATTCTAGAGAATCTTAGAAATATCGGGAACACAAAACCTTCCTTCGGAACTTGAAGGTGAAAACCGGGGCTTTGGGAGGGTCTCGGGGGCTTAAACGCAGAGTTTCGATGCGAGAAAGAAGGGAACTAAGCAATGAAACCCAGATCCCTTGAAATCTATTTATAGGGGCCTTTTTGCGGTGTGCCCCATCGTGGAAAGGGATGTCCACGTCGTGGGGAGTCAAAATTATCCTCTTCCGTTGATTGGACGCCCTCAGTCACTTGCCGGGTTGCGGAAAACTTGTGCCACGTCGTGGCAAGCCTGACAGCCTCGGATTTCGGGCCTCGGACTTGTAAAATCCGTAACTTTCACGTACGAGCTCCGTTTTTGACGTTTTTTTATATGTACACGTATCTGAAAATGTGATCTACGACTCTCGTTTGGACTTCATTGGCAAATTTTGACTTTATTTTTAATTATTTATTTATAATGGTTCGGGACACGAAAAGTCAACAAAAATTCCATAACTTCTTCATCCGATGTCCGTTTTCGTCAGACTTTTCGCCGTTGCGCTACTATTATTCAGACATTCGATTCTCATTTAGGTTGTTTTGGCCAAAACTCTCGAGCTCTATTTCGAGGTTTTAGCTATCTACTGCTATATCCGGATCTTGGAAAAATTATAACTTCCTCATATGAAGTCAGATTTGGACGTTCTTTTTATGTACGCTTACGGTTTAATATTATATACAACTTTCATTTTGATACTTAAGGCTAAAAACTATTGTATTGAAACTTCGTGTTTTTCGTTTAATCGGTGTTGCCGGTTTTGTCGGAATCTTAGAATGGTCATAACTTCTTCGTTATAACTCGGATTTTTGTGTTCTTTGTATGTATGAAAACCTTGTTACGATTCCTACTACTTGATTTAACCCAAATAAGATTTTAGGAAAGTTATATTTTGACCTAAATTTTACTGGTTTTACATTACATTGTCTCTAAATATCGGGTTGTCACAGATAGATACTATCAGAGTGCGCGTCAGGAGAGGTATGAAATCATCTCCTCCAAGATAACAACCAGAATGAAGGATGGTGAACCCATCACCGGTCACTTGCAGAAGATGCAAAGGTTCGTTGACCGGTTACTAAAGCTCAATGTTGAATTCCCTGAGGACATGGTGATTGATATCATTCTCCATTCCTTACCTCCAAGTTATGATGAGTTTCTTATGAAGTATCATATGAACAAGGAGGAAGTCACACTTAGCAAACTTCAAGGACTCTGAAGGAAAACTAAAAATGGCCTTAAGAGTAAAACGGTTGTTACTTCTACTCCTTCGACAGCTCCTATTCTGGAAATTGTGCAGGGAAAGGGGAAGAAGAGGAAAACCCCTTCGAAGGGTACCAAGGGAAAGTCCCTTGATGGTTCCTCTTAGAGTGGGACAAAGAAAGGTCCCATCACTCCTTCTTCAAACACTCAGGAAGCACTTTGCTTCTATTGTCAAGAAAGGGGGAACTGGAAACGAAGCTGCCCCAAGTACCTACAAGATGTAAAGGATGGGAAAGTTAAACCCACCCAAGCAGGTATTTATACAATATTTTCTAATAACTCATCCAATATTGATTCTTGGGTGCTTGATACAGGTTGTGGTATTCACATTTGTACTGATTTGCAGGGCCTAAGAAGAAGTGAGCAAGTGGACCACGGGAAGATAAACTTAGTCATGGGCAATATGAAGGCATCACCTATTACCAAGAAAAGAGTTTATTCTTTGTTGCTAAATAATGGATTAAGGTTAGATTTGAATAAATATTGTTACTTGTCCGAAATGACGAGAAATATTATTTCCTTTCATGGCTTGCACAAACAAGGGTTTACATTTTCGTTTGATAATAATAATGGTGTTATTATTGTCTATCATGATGATGTATTTTACTTTAAAGCATTACCTTGTGATGGCGTATATGAAGTCGTGAATATTGTAGATAATCTAGGGAATAATGTGTTGTATA
The DNA here is from genome assembly GCF_002870075.4 of Lactuca sativa. Classification (NCBI taxonomy): domain Eukaryota; kingdom Viridiplantae; phylum Streptophyta; class Magnoliopsida; order Asterales; family Asteraceae; genus Lactuca; species Lactuca sativa. The sequence continues at coordinate 90,538,860 of NC_056626.2, forward strand.
TTTATTCTTCAAATAGCTTGGATAAAGCATCTTTTTGGCATTGTCGTCTTGGGCATGTAAACAAGAAGCGCATAGGCCAAATCAAAAAGGCTGGAGTCTTAGAATCATTTGACCTAAGGTCGGATGATAGTTGCGACTCTTGTTTACATGGAAAAATAACAAAGTCACCCTTCACTGGCCCTTGTGAGAGGGGTGAAGGTTTGTTGGACCTCATACACATAGATGTGTGTGGACCCTTCAAAACTGCCATGAGGGATGCTAATCGCTATTATGTGACTTTTATTAATGATTACAGCAGATATGGATATATCTACTTAATCAAGCATAAGTCAGAAACCTTTAAAAAGTTTAAAGAGTGTACACAAGAAGTTGAGAATCAATTAGGCAGGAACATCAAGATGCTCTGATCCGATCGGGGAGGAGAGTATTTTAGCATTGAGCTCCTTGACTATCTTAAGGAATGTCGGATTATCTCACAAATGAAACTTCCTATAACACCACAGCTGAATGGTGTGGCTGAGAGGCGCAATCGAACCTTGTTGGATATGGTTCGTTCCATGATGAGTCGACCTTCGTTACCAATCTCTTTCTGGGGGTATGCCTTAGAGACTGCCGCGAATATCTTTAATCTAGTCCCTACTAAAAAGGTAACCAAGACACCTCATGAGATGTGGACTGGGAAAGTTCCCAAATTAGACCACATCAAGATTTAAGGTTGTGAAGCTTTTGTGAGGTGTGAGACTCATGATAAGCTTGAACCTCGAAGTGAGAGGTGTATTTTCATCGGCTACCCACAAAGATCCTTTGGTTAACTCTTCTATAGACCCAGTGATAATGTGGTCTTTGTAGCAAGAAGAGGAGTCTTTCAAGAGAGAGAATTTATAAACCAAGAGGACAGTGGAAGGAAAATTTACCTTGAAGAACTTCGAGAGTCAAGTAGTGAAGGAACCTTAAATACTATCGGACAACCTAAGGAGGAAAATCATGTTGATCTCATAGATGAGTCTGTACCTCCAAGGTATTCCACAAGAGTTAGGAACACACCTGATTTTTATTATGGTTATCATATCACTACTGAAGGTGATACATTTATCAGTGATAGTACACTAATAGATTTGGATGAACCTAATAATTATAAGGAAGCCATGGCATGCCCTGAGTCTGAAAAATGGAAGGAGGCTATGGACAGCGAGATTCAGTCAATGTATGACAATCAAGTTTGGAACTTGGTTGAGAATGTACCAGATCGTAAGACAGTTAGGTGCAAATGGATCTTGAATAAGAAGACCGACATGGATGGGAAGGTACACACTTACAAAGCGCGACTGGTAGCAAAGGGCTTTACTCAAACTCCCGGAGTTGACTATGATGAGACCTTCTCACCAGTAGCGAAGATTGAATCTATTAGAGTTTTACTGGCCATAGCTGCATTTCATGATTATGAAATATGGCAAATGGATGTCAAAACCGCTTTCCTTAATGGAAAGCTGGCTGAGGATGTTTACATGGCTCAACCAGAGGGTTCTGTCAATACAAAATACCCTAATAGAGTGTGTAAGCTTGAGAAATCCATTTATGGATTAAAGCAAGCATCTCGCAGATGGAATATTTTCTTTGATGAGAAAGTCAAAGAGTTTGGCTTTTTGAGGAGCGAGGATGAGTCGTGTGTATATGTTAGGGCTAGTGGGAGCATAGTTAGTTTTTTGGTGTTGTATGTGGATGACATACTACTCACAGGAAATAACATCCCAACCTTACAGGAGGTTAAGTCCTGTCTTGGGAAGTGTTTCGCTATGAAGGACCTCGGAGAAGCTGCCTATATCCTAGGAATAAGGATATTGAGAGACATGAGTAAGAGACTAATTAGACTTAGTCAAACTACCTACTTGGATAAGGTGCTGAAGAAGTTTGGCTTGCAAGAGTCCAAGAAAGGGGAATTACCTATCCAGAGTAATGCCTAGCTGAGTAAGACTCAGAGTCCGAGTACAGAGGCTGAGATAGTAGAGATGAATCATATACCATATGTTTCCGTTGTGGGCTCCATCATGTATGCTATGACTTGTACTCGCCCTGATCTGGCCTTTGCTTTGAGCAATGTTAGTATATATCAAGGGAACCCTGGCAAGGCTCACTGGACTGCGGTAAAGAACATTATGAAGTATCTGCGGAGGACTAAGGGCTGGGTCCCTACTCTCGGTGGTAGTGATGACTTGAGAGTGGAAGGATATAACAATGCTAGCTTTCAGCCTGATAGGGATTATTTTTTCTCTCAGTCAGGCTGGGTCTTTATCCTAAATGGAGGGGCAATTACTTGGAAAAGTTACAAGCAGGAGACAATAGCTTATTCAACTTGCGAATCAAAGTATATAGCAGCAAGCGCGGCAGCAAAGGAGGCGATATGCCTAAAGAACTTCATCGAAGACCTTGGAGTTGTACCAACTATAAAGGAGCCAATGGAAATTTTCTGTGACAGCGAAAGTTTGGTTGCTTTAGCTAAGGAACCAAGAAATCACGGAAGATCTAGGCACATTGACAAAAAATACCATTTTGTCAGACATCAAATAGATGAAGGACTCCTCATGGCAAAGAGGGTATCATTGGATGAGAACCCAGCAGATCCCCTCACGAAGGGACTGAGTAGGGTTAAGCATCTACAGCATGCGAGGTGCATTGGGCTGAAGGATGATATTAGTTTTAATAACTAGATGGTTTTCTGAAACTTGTAAAATGTAATTGACATTTGATGATTAAATAAAAGTTGTTATTTATTTATGAGTAAAGTGTTACTATCTTATGTTAATCGTTTGTTATGGTTTAATTTTTTGCATGTTTTCATTTCCTGAATAATTATGCTATTAATAAAACTATCCACGGTCAGTCATACTTTGGAAGTAGGTATTAAATTTAAGACTGTCATGAATTTGGCTTGTATGACTTGTCTAATGTGCATTAGACATAGCAATGGTTGCTGCAACATTCATGAGTACTCATAAGGCCTGAGTATTGGATTCAACCCACGCTTACTTGCATCACTTCATGGAATTTACCTCGAGTGATCGTGAGACGGTAATATCATATAAATCGTCAAACCTAGAGATATGAGTTATTGACTATGAGTTGGTTATCCATTGATTGTACGAAAACGCATTGGTAACTCGATGTTATAGAACGTGATTTTGTGCATAATTCAACAAGTAGTCAGTACAAGCATATGAGTCGAAGTTTATCTGTTCCTTCTAGAAATAGAAGCGATATCTGGGCCCCTCGATGATTTGGTTTTGACTTATGTACCGGGCCTGGTCAGAACCTAAGTGATGTGTTCAATTTAGTTCTATGTCGAAACACATCAGAGATCGAGAAACAAATGCTAGACAATAAGTAAGACCATGTTCCATGTGTTTGTCCGGCTGATATCTTGAGAGTAGAGGATTATATCATCACTTATCTTAAATGGCGTATCATTATAATCTTAGTTCCGAGAGACTTTGAAAGAGCTACGATTGCTAGTCGGATCCTGAAGTCATATCTACAAAAATAGTTATTAGACTTATCAAAGTGGGAGACTGTTGGATACAGTGTCTAAGTCCATAACTATATTTGGTGTGTACTTGACCCGACACGACATGGTCCATTTGGGTTGCATGACATTGCAATACTTGGATAGACAAAACGAGAGAAAGGAAACTTATGGTTATTAATATATTATAAGTTCTAATATATTAATAATACTATTATTTAATTAGTGTTGATCAAGAATTAATTTAGAATTAATTTGGTGATCAATAAAAGACTAATTAAATAGATAGGGTTGATTATGTCAATCATCTATTCTTTTATAGTGGGCTAATGATCCATGATTTATGGAGTTGGGCTATAACTCATTAAGAGCTCCATGGATAGTCCATGGGGGTTACAAACCCATGGATCATTAGAAATGAAGAGTCATGACAATTAAGGACATACATGTGTAAACCCTAACTGTGACAACACTATAAAAGGGACCATATGGCTAGCAAAATTGGGAACTAGTTGTTTCAAAGTAGGCATAGTCGATTTTGAGTGTTAGTCACATTCTCTCAAGTTATTCCAAGTCTTGTGGTGTTGTGTGAAGCATTTAAGGCACAACATTTGGGGTGCTAGGCTCACAAAGTCATCAAGGAATTTAAGCAACAAGAAAGGTACGTACTTCTAGTAGTTTTATATTACTTGTTCCCCATGCGATGATAGTTAGGAAGTAAACCTTGGAAAAATCAAATTTGCATATATATTAGAGAAAAAATAGATCCAAGTTTATAAGGTTGCATGTGCACCATAGGAGTGTAAGAATGCTCAAAACCCATCGGTTATATGTTTGTGTATGTTGTGGAACTCACTAAGTGTTACCTTCCAATTTGTTGGTTGTTTCGGGTACTTAGGGATCTAAGGGCAAAGGCCCGACTTGATGGCCCAGCATGCACTCTTCAGTATTTCCACATTAGTTGTTTTGGATACTCTGATCTTTTGAATAATGTGATTATGTAATGGAATTTGGGAAACAATTATGAAGGAGATTTCTAATTATCATAAAAAATTTTACCTGAATTTTTGGGTTGTTACAGGTGGAGTAGGTAGTCGTATCTGACTATGGTGCATGTGACAAGGTTTTTATAAGAATACACAACGAGGTCGTTTTTGTGATAATAAACAACAAGATTGTTGCCAAGTGCTAAGAAATAGAGATGCTGAGGGATTTTAAGTAGCAGGGCTGTTGTCGTGATATCATATTTTGTTGATGACTAACCTTGACATAATAAGATGTGATGTAGGAAACACTTTATTGGTCGTCTCCGCATAGGAATACCAAATGTGTGGTGATGAGCATGTCATAGGTTCATGACACACGACTTATGTTGTGCTGCGGCGTGTGACTTATATTGCTCGATTTAGCAGAATGGATTGGGCTTAGCCGACAGCGATTGTGGAGATGTCACGCGGGAGAACGTCACCTAGGAAAGATCGAGCTTGGTGGCCGGTGATCATGAATACATTACACGGAATGGCTGATGGGTTTTGAGCATTCTAACACTTCCTAAGTGTACATGCAACCCTAATAACCTTGGATCTATGTTTGTCTAATTATCATGCAAAGTTGAATTCCAAGGTTATATTCCTATCTAGCATACATGGGGAACAATTTTATCTTGAATGAAAGATAGAATAACTTACCTTGTTGTTGCTTATGTTCCTAGAAACCTTGTGAGCCTAGCACCCCAAGTGTGATGCCTCAAATGCTTCACACCACACCAAATGCTCTTGGAAAGACCTTTGAGAGAATACACACTTCTTGAAATCGGCCTAGCCCTCTTGTTTCTTATGTGTGTCGATTTTGGTGGAGTATGGGATCCTTATATAGTGTTGACACATCTAAGGGTTACACCATGTAAACCCTAATGTGTCATGACTCTTAATTTCCATGACCCATGGGTTTGTAACTCCCATGGAGCATCCATGGAGCATCCTATGGGTGGAACCCAACTTGATGATCCATGGAACCTCTTAGCCCACTATACAAGATATGAATGATTTACATAATCAACCCATATATTTAATTAGTTATCCTTTGATCACTTAATTAATTCTAAATTAATTCTTGATCAAACTAATCAAATAATATTACTAATATATTATAACTTATAATATATTAATAATCTCCAAGTGTTATTTCTCTCATTTAGTCTATCCAATTGCATGGTGCCATGCAACCCAAATGGACCATGTCAGGTCGGTTCAAGTACTGACCCGAAATAGTTATGGACTTAGACACCTTATCCAACAGTCTCCCACTTGGATAAGTCTAATAACTATAACTCCAGTACTTCAGGAACCGACCGGCAATCGTAGCTCTTTCAAGGTCTCTCGGAACTAAGAAGATGATGGTACGCCATTTAAGATAAGGGATCATATAATCCTCTGTTCTAGATATCAGCCAGACAAATACATGGAACAATGTCTTATTTATTGTCCAGCAGTTTGTTTCTCGATTTTCGATTTGTTTGACAAAGAACTTAATTGAACACATCAACTTAGTTCTGACCGGGCCCGGTACATAGGTCAAAACAAAATCATCGAGGGGCCCAGATATCAGCTTCTAATCCAAGAAGGAACAGATAAACTTCGACTCATATGTTTGTTCTACCACTCATTGAATTACACACAAAAGCACGTTTTATAACATCGAGTTACCAATGTGTTTTTGTACAATCAATGCATAACCAACTTGTAAGTAACAAATCATATCTCTAGGTTTGAAGACTTATATGATATTACCGTCTCACGATCACTCGAGATAGAATTCCATGAAGTGATTCTAGTGAGCGTGGGTTGAGTCCAATGCTCAGAACTTATGAGCACTCATGATTGTTGTAGCCTTGTCCAACACCTTAGACCTCTACAACCAATCATGACAGTCTTGATTCATACCTACTTCCGACATATGACCGACTGTGGAGGTTTGAATAATATGTTATACCAAACAAAATTATTCTGGAAGTCAAAACATGCAAAAGAAATATAGTAAACGATCGACAAGAGATAGCAACACTTTACTCATAAATAAAACACCTTTTATTCATCATCTAATGTCAATTACACTTTACAAATTTCTAGGTTATCTAACTACTAAATCTAATATCATCCTTCAGCCCTATGCTCCGAGCATGCTGGAGATGCTTAACCCGAGACAGTCCCTTCGTGAGGGGATCTGTTGGGTTCTCATCCGATGATACCCTCTTTGCCACGAGGAGTCCTTATTCTATTCGATGTCTGATAAAATGGTATTTTCTGTCGATGTGTCTGGATCTCCCGTGATCCCTTGGCTCCTTGGCTAAGGCAACAACACTTTCACTATCACAGAAAATTTCCATTGGCTTTTTAATAGCCGGTACAACTCCAAGGTATCCAATGAAGTTCTTCAGCCATATAGCCTCCTTTGCCTCCTCGCTAGCTGCAATATACTCTGATTCACAAGTTGAATCAGCCACTGTCTCTTGCTTGGAACTCTTCCAAGAGATTGCTCCTCCATTTAGGGTAAAGACCCAGCCCGACTGAGAGCGGAAATTATCCCTATCAGTCTGGCAGCTAGCATCACTATACCCTACAATTCTCAAGTCATCACTCCCACCGAGAGTAAGGACCCAGTCCTTAGTTCTCCGTAGGTACTTGAGGATATTCTTCACCGCATTCCAGTGTGTCTTGCCAGGGTTCGCCTGATACCTGCTAACCATGCTCAGGGCAAAGGCTACATCAGGTCGAGTACACGTCATAGCATACATGATCGATCCTACAGCCGAAGCATAAGGTATTCGACTCATTTCTGCTATCTCAGCCTCAGTGCTAGGGCTTTGTGTCTTACTCAATCTGGTGTTGCTCTGGATGGGTAACTCTCCTTTCTTGGAGTCCTGCATGCTGAATCTCTTCAGCACCTTATCCAAGTAGGTACTCTGACTAAGTCCAATTAGTGTTTTACTCCGATCTCTCAAGATCCTTATCCCTAGAATATAGGTTGCTTCTCCTAGGTCCTTCATAGAGAAACACTTCCCAAGCCAGGACTTAACTTCCTGCAGAGTTGGGATGTCATTTCCTATGAGTAGTATGTCATCCATATACAATACCAAAAAGCTAACTATACTCCCACTAGCCTTGACATACACGCAAGATTCATCTTCACTCCTAGAAAAGCCAAATTCCTTGACCTTTTCATCAAAGCAAAGATTCCATCTGCAAGGTGCTTGCTTCAATCCATAAATGGATTTCTCAAGCTTACACACTCTATTAGGGTACTCGTTGCTGACAAAACCCTCTGGCTGACTCATGTAAACATCTTCAGCCAACTTTCCATTAAGGAAAGCGGTTTTGACATCCATTTGCCATATTTCATAGTCATGAAATGCATCTATGGCCAACAGAACCCGAATAGACTTAATCTTGGCTACTGGAGAAAAGGTCTCATCATAGTCCACTCCAGGAATTTGATAGAAACCCTTTGCAACCAGTCTAGCCTTATAAGTGTGTACTTTTCCATCCATGTTGGTCTTCTTCTTGAAGACCCATTTGCACCCTACTGTCTTACGACCTGGTACATTCTCAACCAAGTTCCAAACTTGATTGTCATACATGGATTGTATTTCGCTGTCCATTGCCTCTTTCCACTTCGCTGACTCAGGGCCTGGCATGGCTTCCGCGTAACTGTTAGGTTCATCTAGACCTATCAGTGTCTCATCACTGATAAGTGTATCTCCTTCTGCAGTGATATGGAATCCATAGTAATGCTCAGGAGCATTCCTAACCCTTGTGGAACGCCTCAGAGGTACAGACTTGTCAATTAGCTCAACAGGAGTTTCCTCCTCAAGTTGAGGGCTAGGATTTGAAGTTCCTTCACAGCTTGACTCTTGAATTTCTTCAAGATCAACTTGCCTCCCACTGTTTCCTTGGCTTATGAACTCTCTCTCTCTAAAGAAATCCCTCCTAGCTACAAAGACCACATTTTCACTAGGTCTGTAGAAGAGGTAACCAAAGGATTGTTGTGGGTAGCCGATGAAAATACACCTCTCGCTTCGGGGTTCGAGCTTATCATGAGTCTCGCGTCTCACGAAGGCCTCGCAACCCCAAATCTTGATGTGGTCTAGTTTGGGTACTTTACCAGTCCACATCTCGTGAAGAGTTTTGGCAACTTTCTTTGTAGGGACTAGATTAAGGATATGGGCAGCAGTCTCTAAGGCATACCTCCAGAATGAGATTGGTAGCGAAGCTCGACTCATCATGGAACGAACCATATCCAACAAGGTTCGATTACGCCTCTCAGCCACACCATTCAACTGTGGTGTCCTGGGAGGTGTCAATTGTGAGACTATCCCACATTCCCTTAGATAGTCAAGGAACTCTGAACTAAGATACTCACCACCACGATCGGATCGAAGCATCTTAATGTTCCTGCCCAATTGATTCTCGACTTCCTGTTTAAATTCCTTAAACCTTTTGAAAGTCTCTGACTTATGCTTGATCAAGTAGACATATCCATATCTACTGTAATCGTCAGTAAAAGTCAAATAATAACGATTAGCATCCCTTGTGGCATGTTTGAATGGTCCACACACATCCGTGTGTACAAGGTCCAACAAACCTTCACCCCTCTCATAAGAACCTGTGAAGGGTGACTTTGTCATTTTTCCAAGTAAGCATGATTCGTAACTATCATCTGACTTTAGGTCAAACGACTCCAAGACTCCATCTTTTTGGAGTTGGCCTATGCGTTTCTTGCTTATATGTCCAAGACGACAATGCCATAATGATGCTTTATCCAAGTTATTATTATTAACAGAATCAATACACAATACATTATTTCCTAAGTTATCAACCACAGATACTGTTTCATACACGCCATCACAAGGTAATGCTTTAAAATAAAGAACATTATTAAAGAAAGCATCAATAGAACCAACTTCATTATTAAATGAAAAGGTAAAACCTTGTTTATACAATGCATGAAGGGAAATAATATTTCTTGCCATTTCTGGAGAATAACAACACTTATTCAAATCTAAACTAAACCCACTACTTAGCGATAAAGTATAAACTCCAATCTTGGTGACAGGTGTAACTTTCCTATTCCCCATGATTAAGTTTGTTCTTCCTTGCTCCACATTCTCACTTCTTCTTAGTCCCTGCAAGTCACAACAGATATGAATACCACAACCGGTATCAAGGACCCAAGATTTAGAATGGGGTGAGTTATTTGAAATGATAGTGTAAATACCTGCATGGTTGGGTTTAACTTTCCCATCCTTCACATCTTGTTGGTATTTTGGGCAGTTCCGCTTCCAATGTGATTTTTCATGGCAATAGAAGCATTCAGCCTCTCTTGGATCAGAAGAAGGAGTGATGAAACCTTTCTTGGTTCCACTTGAAGAAGAGCCATCAAGGGTCCGAGCCATGGTACCCTTCGAAGAGCTCTTTCTCTTCTTCCCTCGACTTTTCCCGATTGCCAAAACCGGAGTAGAGTTTGGAGTAGGAGTGTTAACAACCGACTTCCCCTTAAGACATGATTCTGCGGTCTAAAGAAGTCCCTGAAGTTTGCTGAGTGTGACCTCTTCCTTATTCATGTGATATGTCATACGGAATTGATCATAGCACGATGGTAAGGAGTGCAAAATTATATCTATTGCAAGCTCCTCAGGGAAGTTCACATTAAGTTTCAGCAAACGATCCACATACCTTTGCATTTTCTGCATGTGGCTCGTGACGGATTCCCCGTCCTTCATCAAGGCTGTTATCATGGAGCAGATGATTTCATACCTCTCTTGTCGTGCAATTTGATGGTATCTTTCCATCAGATCTTGGTGCATTTCATAAGGGTAGAAATCCTCATAAGACTTTTGGAGTTCCGCTGTCATCGTGTCCATCATGATGCATGCCACTTTCGTAGCATCCCTTTCATGTGCCTGAAAGTCAGCGATCTCCTGAGGAGTTGCAGTGGTCTCATCAATCTCCTTAAGCTCCTTGTCAAGGACATATTCTTTGTCCTCGTAGCGGGTAATCATCCTGATGTTTCGGATCCACTCATTGAAGTTGGATCCATCAAAAGTGACTTTCCCACACAAGTTCATAAGGGTAAAGGAGCCATTAGGGTTAGAGCCAGAAGCAGCATTGTTTGAAGACCTCTGAAAGAGAAGGACAAGACTAGTTTAGATATTAAGAGAATCCTTAATAAAACACCCAAATGTAATATTAAGGCTATGATCCAATCACAATATATTATAACTTAGAAGAGGTATGCCGTAATCCAAGCTATAACATATTTGAAAGGTAGGTGAATGACGATTCACCAATTTCCACCACGAAAACCGAAATATTAAATATTAGGTTTTTGATTGGTTCTTAGAAATTCCAAGATTCTTTGAGATTCAATGAACTTTTCAAAGGCATGTTTCAATCTCGAGTGTGCCCTCCAAGTTTTGTGACTGGTATGCCGAGGATCACAAAACGAGGTGTGAAGTAACCATGCAAATCACTTGGTACCCTTAAAGTTTATCACTCAATCGATGTGCCGGTAAACCACACACGCTCCACCGATACTATAATAAACTCTAAGTCACCCTTTACCTACCTTGTTAAGTCCAAGTTAGTGTGCCGGTTAACCACACACGCTCCACCAACGACTTAAACAAAGTGTAAAGTGTAATTTCATGGATTAGCACCTTTTTCACATTTTTCCTAAAGTAACTAAGATTGGGAATTTAATAAAAACATTTAGTTACTTTATAGCATTCATCATACTTTTAATGAGAATATATAAGTCCTTGTCTTACCCGTTCGGCTAGCGACCCTCCACCGGTCAAGCAAGCGGTGGGTGAGAGTGGACACCCATTAAGTTGCCATTTTATAGGCAACAACCTTATACCCACCTTATAGACCGACTTCGTGAATGAGGCGTACTAGCGGTAAGACGACTTTGTTCTTATACATATATATATATATATATATATATATATATATATATATATATATATATATATATATATATAATTAATAATTCATAATAATATAAGTATAAGGGTTGAATTTTAACTTTTAAAATTCTAAGGGCTGGAACTAAAGTTTTGATCATGACTTTACTTTTTCCAAAACTTGAGGGCAAGTTTTATTAACTTACAAAACTTTTCATTTCTTGTAACTTATGAGTTTAATAGAGTAATAAAATGAAGACTCTTCATTTTTCTAACTCTTGTGTTCTTTTAATGGTTTTTAACTCAAGTGACTTTTGGTTTTCCATAACTTGAGGACAAGTTATGAACTCCATTAAAACACATTATGATCAAGAATTAAACTACCAAGTAGGTTACAAATAATTCATATGATCATCTAAACATCATAAGATCAAGAACATGAACATGAACACTTTCATAAATCAAAACTACACTTAAAGCTTTGTAATTTTGATATCTTGTTGTTGTAAATGGATTAGCATGAACATTACACCATCTAAAACAAGTTTTCAAGTACCAAAACAGTTTAGGGTAATGTTCCTAGTCCATTTCCAGCAACTAAAGTCGAAAATCTGCACTCTGTCACTCCTACTCGTCGAGTACATGAACCTACTCAGCGAGTAGGTTGAAGATACACATGAACTCGGCGAGTCCTCCCCATGGACTCGGCGAGTTCATCAGGCAGACAACAAGTTTTTCGACTTTTTTCAACTTTAAAGCACAAATAACAAACAAACAAGCCTAGGCTCTAATACCACTGATGGGTTTTGAGCATTCTAACACTTCCTAAGTGTACATGCAACCCTAATAACCTTGGATCTATGTTTGTCTAATTATCATGCAAAGTTGAATTCCAAGGTTATATTCCTATCTAGCATACATGGGGAACAATTTTATCTTGAATGAAAGATAGAATAACTTACCTTGTTGTTGCTTATGTTCCTAGAAACCTTGTGAGCCTAGCACCCCAAGTGTGATGCCTCAAATGCTTCACACAACACCAAATGCTCTTGGAAAGACCTTTGAGAGAATACACACTTCTTTAAATTCGGCCTAGCCCTCTTGTTTCTTATGTGTGTCGATTTTGGTGGAGTATGGGATCCTTATATAGTGTTGACACATCTAAGGGTTACACCATGTAAACCCTAATGTGTCATGACTCTTCATTTCCATGACCCATGGGTTTGTAACTCCCATGGAGCATCCATGGAGCATCCTATGGGTGGAACCCAACTTGATGATCCATGGAGCCTCTTAGCCCACTATACAAGTTATGAATGATTTACATAATCAACCCATATATTTAATTAGTTATCCTTTGATCACTTAATTAATTCTAAATTAATTCTTGATCAAACTAATCAAATAATATTATTAATATATTAGAACTTATAATATATTAATAATCTCCAAGTGTTATTTCTCTCATTTAGTCTATCCAATTGCATGGTGCCATGCAACCCAAATGGACCATGCCAGGTCGGGTCAAGTACTTACCCGAAATAGTTATGGACTTAGACACCTTATCCAAAAATGGCATCGTGTGGAAATGAATTGGGATTAGCATCTTGCAATTCATGTATACATCATGTAGGATGACATTGCATGGGAATGGATCGGGCTTAGCATGCGGCGATGTTGAATACATCACGTGGAATGGCATTGTGTGGAAATGGATTGGGCTTAGGGTGTGAGCCATCAAGCCTTGTTCGTTGAGCACATCATGATAGTGGGGTTAGGATGAGGGGCCAAGAGACTCAAGGTAAGGGCTGTGAACCTTATGATCCTCATAGGTAGAGCAGGCAACAGTAATGGAGTTGGGCTGAGAAGTTAAGTAGCTTAAGGAAAAGGTTATGTCTGGATCTTGCAAGCGGAGCTTTCCTCTATAACGGAGTCGGGATGAGAAGCTAATCAAATCGGGTCAAGGGTTATAAACCTTCTAAACCTTTTGCAAGATTGGGATTAGCAACCTTCAATTATGTGCCCTAACAGAGTGGTCAGCATGGCCAGTATGTAACGGAACTCGATGCTTTGCTACATCATTAGTTGTAGTGACAATCAGTGCCTCGCTTTCTTAGGTTGTACATAATGAAAATGGTTTGATAGCAACATGATTTATGTAGTCGAGATCATAGTAATATTTTTTGTCAAGAGCTAAGGCTATTAAGAGCCGAACAACAAGGTCGTTGAAAGCTGGGTGACAAAACTGATGAGAGCTTTACGCAACGAGACTGCCAAGAGCTGGTTAACATGATTTCCGAGGGATGAGAAATGATATTTCCTAGAGTTGGTCAGCTCGGCTACTGAGATTTGAGTAGCGAGATTGCGTTGAACTAGTTAGCTCGACTGCTAAGAGCTGAGTGGTGATATTTCTTGGGGCTGGTCAACTCGGTTGCTGGGATTCGGGCAACACGATTGTTAAGGATTTCACCCTGAAGATGCTCCTTCGTTTATAACACTAATTTCTTCCCAGGATGTACGATCATATATAATGTGATGGGTTTTGAACATAAGAACAATCCTATGTACACATGCAAAACCCTAAAGCTTTAGATCTAGGTTTGTCTATTGTACATGCAAATTATCCAAAGCATGTAAACCCTAATCTAGCATACAACAAAACTTATTGAATATCAATTAAACAAGTTATATGAATACCTTGATTGTTGATTATAGATCTTGAAGCTTTGAGAACTTTAGCACCCCAAATGGCGTGCCTCTAATGGCCTACAAACACCAAAGAAATTGGATGAAGCAAGAGAGAGAGAGAGAGAGAGAGAGAGAGAGACAAACAGAGAGAGGGGAGAGGAAAAAAATGGCTCCAAGACTCCTACGGTTCAAGTGTAGCCGAATCCCATGCCTTAGGGGTCTTTATATAGGGTGTGGAAATTAGGGTTTTAGTGGTGATCCTTATCAGGTTACTTAGCCACCAAGCAGCCCAATGATCATTCTAGAATCCCCTTGGACGAATTCCTAAGGCCCTTATCCTTAGAATTCGTCCACCCTTTGCTTTAGGGTTTCCTTACCCAAGTTTGCAACTATGACATAATTACAAGTTCAGTCCCCTTAATTCATTTAACCTCTTTTGATCACCAAATTAATTCTTAATTAATTCTTGACCAATGTTAATTAAATAATTATGATTTCTTTTTTAATATATTACACTTATAACATATTACTAAACCATAATAACCTCTTTCTTTATTATTCAACCAGTCAAGTTGCTTTGGTCAAGGCAACCCAAAAGGACCATGCACAATTAGGTCAAGTACATACCAATATAGTTATAGACTTAGACACTAATCCAACAGTATCCCACTTGGATAAGTCTAATAACTATAAATGCAAGTATGACTTCAGGATCCGATTAGCAATCACAGTTCTCAAAACTCTTGATCTTATCAATAACTTGTCCTTTAGATAAGGGATCGGATAGTCCTCCTTTCTAGATATCGTGCGGACAATAACATGGAACGTAGTCATACTTATTGTCCGACAGTTTGTTTCTCGATCTATGATTTGTCTGACATAGAACTTTATGGAACACATCAATTCAATCCAGACCGGGCCCAACACATAAGTCAAACCAAATCATTGAGGGGCCTAGATATCACTTTTACCCTCTTAGGATAAAAGGAATAGATAAACTTCGACTTATATACATTTACCATTCACTCATCAAATCATGCATAACAATGCATTTTATAACATCAAGTTACTATGCGTTTACGCATTATTAATGTACAACCAACTTGCAAACAATAAACAATATATCTAGGCTCAAATACTATATGACATTATCGTGTTGCAATCACTCGTGATAAATTCCATGAAGTGATACCAGCAAGCGTGGGTTTATTCCAATGCTCAAATCTTATTCATAAGCACTCATGAACATTGCAGCAAACTTTTGCTATTTATAATACACTTTAGACAATCTGCAAACCAATTCATGACAGTCTTCATTTATACCTACTTCTAAAGTAGAAGTGACTGTGGACTGTTCGAATAATCTTATTATTCAGGAAGTCAAAACATGCAAAATGAAACAATAGGTAAATAATTAACATAAGACAGTAACTTTACTTATAAATAATACTCCTTTATTTAATCATCAAATGTCAATTACAATTTATCTATTACACGTTTAGAAACTATCTAATCTAAACTAATATCGTCCATCAGCCCAATGCTCCTAGCGTGCTGCAAGTGTTTAACCCTACTCAATCCCTTTGCAAGGGGATCTGCTAGGTTATCCTCTGACGATACACTCTTTACTACGAGGAGTCCCTCTTCCACCCGATGTCTAATAAAGTGATATTTTTTTCGATATGTCGGGATCTACCATGATACCTTGGTTCCTTGGTCAAGGCAACCGCACCTTCGTTATCACAGAAAATTTCCATAGGCTCCTTTATGGATGGCACAAATCCAAGGTCTCTGATGAAGTTCTTCAACCATATTGCCTCCTTTAGCGCTTCGCTCGCCACTATATACTCTGATTCGCACGTTGAATCAGCTACGGTCTCCTACTTGGAGCTTTTCCAAGTCGCTGCTCCTCCATTTAGGGTAAAGACACAGCTTGACTGAGAGTGGTAGTTTTCCCGGTCGGTTTGAAAATTGGCATGACTATACCCTCACACCCTTAAGTCATCACTCCCACTGAGGACTAGAAACCATTCCTTGGTTCTTCAAAAGTGCTTAAGAATATTATTGACTACGGTCCAATGTGATTTGTCAAGGTTTCGTTGATATCTGCTGACCATGCTCAAAGCGAAGGCCACATCAGGGAGAGTGCAAGTCAAAGCATACATGATCAAGCCAACTGCGGAAGCATAAGGTACTCGACTCATCTCTACTATCTCGACTTCGGTACTTGGGCTTTTAGTCTTACTCAATTTGGCATTGCATTGGATCGGTAACTCCCCTTTCTTGGAATTCTCCATACCAAAAAGCTTTAATACCTTTTCCAAGTATGTATCTTGACTAAGTCCTATTAGTCTCTTACTCCTGTTTCTCACTATTCTTATTCCCAAAATATAGGCAGTCTCTCCGAGGTCCTTCACAGCGAAACACTTCCCAAGCCAGGACTTAACTTCTTGTAAGGTTGGTACGTCGTTTCCTATGAGTAGTATGTCATCGACATACAATACGAGGAAGCTAACGATACTCCCACTAGTTTTGAAATATACACAGGATTCATCGTCGCATCGCAAGAAACAAAACTCTTTGACTTTCTCATCAAAACAAAGATTCCATCTGCGAGATGCTTGTTTCAATCCATAAATGGATTTCTCAATCTTACACACTCTATTCGGATGCTTTGTATCGACAAAACCCTCTGGCTGACTCATGTAAATATCCTCAGCCAACTTTCCCTTAAGGGAAAGCAGTTTTGACATCCATCTGCCATATTTCAAAGTCATGAAACGCAACTATCGCAAACATCACCCTAATAGACTTTATCTTTGCAACTGGTGAGAAGGTATCATCATAGTCAACTCCGGGAGTTTGAGTAAAGCCATTTGCAACCAATCACACATTTTAAGTGTGTACTTTCCCATCCATGTCAGTCTTTTCTTGAAGATCAACTTGCACCCGACCGTCTTACGACCTGGCACATTGTCAACCAAATTCCAAACTTGGTTGTCATACATGGACTGAATGTCGCTGTCCATAGCCTCTTTCCATTTCGGAGACTCCGAGCCTGCCATGGCTTCCTTGTAGCTGTTAGGTTCATCCAAATTAATAGTGTACTATCAATAATAAACGTATCACCTTCAGTAGTAATATGAAAACCATAAAACTGGGGTGGAGCACTAACTCTACTGGAACATCTAAGAGGCAAGGAATCGCCAATCGGTTCAACAAGAGTTTCCTCCTCAAGTTGAGTGTCGGTTCCAGAGATTCCTTCATCTCTCGATTCTTGAAGCTCTTCATGATCGATTTTCCTCCCACTGTCTCCTTGGCTTATGAGTTCTCATTCTTGGAAAACCCCTCTCCTTGCAACAAAGACAACATTGTCATTCGGTCTATAGAAGAGATATCCAAAAGACTTATGTGGGTAGCCAATGATAATACATCGCTCACTACGAGGTTCAAGCATGTCGTGAGTCTCTCGTCTTATGAAAGCCTTTCAACCCCAAACCTTTATATGTGCCAATGCGGGAGCTTTCCATGTCCACATCTCGTGAGGTGTTTTGACAACCTTCTTTGTAGGGACTATGTTAAGGATATAGGTGGCAGTCTCTAAGGCATACCCCCAGAATGAGATAGGTAGCAAAGCATGACTCATCATGGAACGAACCATGTCTAGAAAGGTTTGATTACGCCTCTCAGCCACACCATTCAACTACAATGTCCTAGGTGGTGTCAATTGCGAAACTATTCCGTATTCCTTGAGGTATTTGTGGAATTCAAGACTAAGGTACTCTCCACCTCGATCAGATCGAAGCATCTTGATTTTCCTGCCCAACTGAATCTCCACTTCTTGTTTAAACACTTTGAGCTTTTCAAAGGCTTATGACTTGTGCTTGATTAAATAGATATACCCATATCTACTATAATCATCGATGAAAGTCACATTGAAGCAGCTCGCATCCCTTGTGGTGGATCTAAAGGGCCCACACACATCGGTGTGTATGAGATCCAATAAACCCTCACCCCTTTCACAAGTACCAGTGAAGGGTGAGTTGGTCATCTTTCCAAGTAAGCAAGACTCGCACATGTCATTATCCCTAAGGTCGAATGACTCCAACACTCCATCCTTTTGGAGTTGGGTTATGCACTTCTTGTTGACATGTCCAAGATGACAATGCCACAAGCATGATTTATCCAAACTATTGAAAGAATCGATATGCAACACATCATTTCCTAAGTTGTCTACAACCATCACAGTTTCATATATTCCATTACAAGGCAATGCTTCATAATAGAAAACACCATTAAGATAAGCTTATCAAACGAAAATCTAAATCCTTTTATATAAAAACCATGAAAAGAAATGATGTTTCTTGCGATTTCTAACGAATAGTAACAATTATTCAAATCTAGTCCTAACCCACTACTAAGCACTAAAGAGTAAACTCCAATCTTGGTGACAGGCGATGATCTTCTATTTCCCATGCTCAAATTTATCTTCCCATGCTCCACATCCCTATTTCTTCTTAGGCCCTACGAATCAAAAGATACTTTGGGCACCTTCGTTTCTAGTGCCCCTTCTCATGAAAGTAGTAGCACTCTGCATTCCTTCGGGTTAGAGGTTCCATCATGAGACTATCCCTTATGGTGGCTCTTGGAATGATCCTTCCTCTTCTTACCCTCCCCCTGCCCAATAGCCATGACGGGGGCGGCAGTAGGAGTTGACGCAATAGATTTGTCCTTGAGGTTGCTCTCAGCAGTTCTCAACAGACCTTGATGCTTGCTCAACATGACCTCCTCTTTGTTCATGTGGTAGGTCATGCGGAACTGGTTGTAGAAAGGAGGTAAGGATTGAAGAATGATATCAATCGCCAACTCCTCATTAAAGTTAACATTAAACTTCTGCAGGCGATCAACATATCTTTGCATTTTCTGTAGATGAGCAGTGACAGACTCTCCATCTCTCATCTTGGTCATGATCATTGAAGTGATGATCTCGTACCTATCCCACCTTGTGATTTGATGGTACCTATCCATCAAATCTTGACTCATTTCGTAGGGATAGTAGTCCTCGTAGGACTTCTGGAGTTCTGCGGTCATGGTCACAAGCATGATGCAATGGACTTTCGTAACATCGCGCTCATGAGCCTTGAAGGCAGAAATCTCCTTGGGAGTAGCAGTGTTGATATTCAACTCCTTCTGCACCTTGTTAAGGATATATTCCTTGTACTCGTAGCGGGTAACCATTCAAATGTTGCAGATCCAATCGTTGAAATTGGACCCATCGAAGATCAGCTTCCCACACAAGTTCATGAGTGAGAATGAGCCTGAAGAGGTTGAGCCTGAAGTTTTGTTGTTCGAGTTCGACATCTTGATAAAGAAAATAGACAATGTTTGATTAGATAAGAATCCCTAATTAAACACTTAAATGAGAAATTAGGGCTAGGATCCAACAACATTATTTGCAATTTCAAAGAGGGATGTCGTAATCTAAACAATAAATAATTTGAAGGTAAGTGAATGACGATTAACTAATTTCCACCATGAAAAACTTAAGACATTAAGTTTTAAATGTATTGAAACTCCTAGATCCTTTGAGATTCATTGAACTTTTCATTGACATGTTTAAATCTCGATATGCCCTTCAAGTTTGTGACTGGGATACCGAGGATCACAAGCAAGGTGTGAATAACCATGCAAATGTACTTGGTGCCCTCAATGTTACAGTCACTGTTAGGGGTGTCTGACCCAACAAATAATAGGGTACGATATACTCCAAAAGAATCCCACTATATTCCACAGAGACACGGGACAAGTGTTTATACCTTTTTGCGTAAGGTACAAAAATGGTAACAGAATTGGGGGAATTTATAACCAATGATTTAAACAATAGAATAAAGCAATAAGTAAATGATTGATTTAATAAAGTAGATTCAAGATTTGTAAGAACTCCAACTAAATGCAAGACAAATTAGCAATGTGATTCCATGGATGACAAAATATTTGTTTAATTCTATCTAAGTTGGTACTTGAAAGTGTTAATAAGCTCTAACACTTCCCATTCACCACAATAATTAACCAAAACAAGCACTTTGATTAACCCTAACCTTACTAACCTAATCTAAACTAGCTCTTAGAATTGGATTGAAAGGTTGCTTTCAGCTTTATGTGAATGTTCCAACAACACTCAATACTCCTCACAAGCTCAGGAGCGTAAGAGTGTGTGAAAATATTTACACTAATTTCATTCAATAGAAATCAGATTAGTGCTTGTTACCTAGTCCAACTTACAAAACAATTACGGATTTTGCAATTAGATAACTTGAATGATCTAACCCTAATTCAAATGGCCAATAAGAATCACAATTAGATTCAAATATTCGATTGAGACTAAATCAAATTCACTAGATAGAAAATTGAAAGCAAACATCAAGTCATATGATTAAAATCACATCCAAATGTCAAGACATAAAGTTAGAGAATTTACGGTTCTAGCCACTCATGGATAGAACAAGATCACAAATCTAGAAAATGAAATTAAAGTTCTTACAAAATGAAATTAAAGATCACCTCCAAAAGTCCCTGAAATATCACAAAAGTATGTGAATGAAATTGCCT
This sequence comes from Lactuca sativa, assembly GCF_002870075.4. Lineage (NCBI taxonomy): Eukaryota > Viridiplantae > Streptophyta > Magnoliopsida > Asterales > Asteraceae > Lactuca > Lactuca sativa. The sequence continues at coordinate 90,559,637 of NC_056626.2, forward strand.
CATGAAAATCCCGAAAAACATGCAAAATGCATGAGTTTAAGCCTATATGCAATGTACTTTTATGAAATAAAGCTACAAAATGGGTACATGAAATACACCCAACAATTCTCCCCAAGCTCAAACCTTTCTTGTCCTCAAGAAAGAACAAGAAAATTTAAATCGGAGATAATAAAATAAAAGAGAAGAAAAGAAAATTGTTGGGTCGTGTTTTGTATAAAGTGTTGCGTCTATTGGGCTCATTAGCTAGTCCATTTTGTATCTCCGGTATGGGCCTGTCCATCCGTGAGTTTTAGTAGGGTTTAGTATAAATAAAGGTGTTTGCATGCATCTTAGAGTTTAATGATAGAATAGAACGATCAGAGTATTATTCAGCAAGTTTATTATCGTTCTTGTAACCCTAAAGTCCTCTACAGAGGAAGTTCTTAGTCGAGCTCTGCTGAGGATTGTTTGATCTAATCATTCGACATATTTTGATCCACACTTGTGTTATTTATTGTTTTTGTGTTCATCGCAATACCTGTTACAAAGATCTAATCGATCTTCAAGTTTGTTAAATAACTTATCAAAAAGTTAAAACTTTTTTAAAACTTGATGCAATTAAGAAATCAAAACAAACATGAAAAAAAATATACCCAACCCAATTAACCCTGTTTTGTACCATAGTTGAAAATGTACCTATCGTGCCTTGAGTCAACTTGGCTTTAGTCTCAAAATATTATATAACAATAGAAATAAGACCTTAGCGACTCCCTAATACAACTCAACAGAATCAAAGATCACCACACTTGCTCCCTCTCAATATCAACAAGTCAATTAATGGAAAAAATTATAGTCTTACTCTCGTGAAATTGTATGTGACAAAACATGCTCAATCATCTTTGTTTCACAAATTATAACAATGAACGACTCCAGCTATTTGTTGATCAACAACAATCTTTTTCTGAAAAAACAATCTTTTCTAAAATTCCCTAATATTTACCCAAATTGGTTACAAGTTTCAAAAAACTTACTCCCGTCAAAGTAATTAACATTCAGTCCCAATGTGATAAGTTCAAATCCAAGTCCAAAGGAATCTTTTGGAATCCAAATATTTTTTCTAAATATATTATACAATTAACTATAAACACAAATATGTACAAACTTCCTAATTACATTTTCCTACAAATAAAGCTCATGACTTTCTTTGAAATCCGTGTAACAAGTTTTCAACCAACACATCCAAATTAAATGAACTTAGTGTGTTAGATTTAAAAAGATCCCTCGGGTTTAGTTGCCCGAACCTCAAAGGCCACAGATTAGCTCTATTTGTTATTATTAAGTTCATGTCTTTCTATGAAACCGGTGTAGCAAACTTTCAACCCAATCAGTCCCAAACAATTTAGCTTTAGGCAATTAGGTGTCGAACACCCCTCAGAGTCTACTTGTTCGAGTCCCAAAGGTCACGGATTAACTTAATAACAATTATTTTTTTTCTTTTTTATTTTATTTTAATTAAGACATATTCACTAACTAAGATAACACATAACACTCTAGTTAATTTATTTATTTGGCCTATTTCTTTATATTTTCGTCCTTGACATTTTCTATGGTGGGACATCTCACGGTTTATTACCATGAGGGGCTTCTAGACATTTTTTGGGGGACTAAAGCTAACATGCAAAGACCCGTAAGTATAATCGAAAATTGTGTCCCCAAGCAGGGTATATAAAAGGGAATGAGTAGAAAGGACTTTTTAGAGCGTTGGAAGGCTCGGGACATTGAAATTTTGTATTCTTTTTATGAATTTTTGAATTTGGCATTTTGAGTTCAATTGAGCATCTACTACTCATAAGACCAGTTATACGTTCCAAAGAATTGACTCATACCTGCTGTTATGCTCCAATGTTGACAATCTTCTCACTTTCTGTTTTGCACGAGTAGCTTCGGGAGGTGTGTTTGTGTGCGATTAACTTGCTTTTAGATTTTTCAATAAAAAGAGCAATCCAATCTCAAGGCACATGACTCACTTACCAGCTCAACTGTTTTGAAAAGATTCAATTGCTTGGGATGGGATCAATTTTTTTTTTTGTGTTTTTCAACAAATGATTGCAATGCAAAAATTTAGATGAAAATGCAAAGAATAATAAAAAACAGAAAGAAAATCTTTTTGGCTTTTGAAAAAAAAATCTATTCAGAAAAATGAAAAAGGAAAATAATGCAATATGTACAAAACTACATGCAACGGGATTTATGCATGGATGGATGCCCCTCCCCAAGCTTAAAATATAGTATCGTCCTCGATGCTTGGAGAGAAGCATAGTCGGCCTATTAAGAGTTGGATGGTGGAGGATGGTAGCTGGGTTGGGAATGGGTCCAAAACTATCACAAATGCACACTCATTGAATTTTAAGTAAAATATGAACGATTAAAGATATGGAAAGAATTTACCGAATCGTTCTTGGAGCCTCGCAATTGTGGTGTGAACCTCCTCTTCATCCTCCCTAAGCTATCCGTGAAGTATTTTCGGAGCCGGTGATTCATTTTCTAGGCATAAAATATAAGTTAACACCATTTGGGACATAAAAAAATTGAAATTTACCAAAGATTAAAAAGTTTTAAAGAAAGGACAAAAATACCCCCGGGTTGCCTCCCGGTTAGCTGCCCTTGTTTAAAGTCGTTGGCTCGACATGACCCCTGAATATGCATCAATCTAAGTATATGGGGCTCTCAAATACATCAAACTTCTCGCCACTTCCTTCAATGGAACACTTATCTTATACTTGACTTTCTTTTTGCGTGGGAACCATACTGGACTTAGACCCTTAATGTACATAAGCGTCCAACCGACCCTTTTTTTTGTACTTGTAATGTAAGCTCATCAACTCTTCCTTATTTGATAGGGTGGTCGGGTTGGTGACCGTTTGGGTATCTTCCTTCTTGAGATACATGTCCTTTGAAGGTTTTAGCAGATTTTTCATTTTCGGCTCTTGTGGTTGGTCTACCAGTGAAAGGAGTTTCTCATTGGTAATGGGTGACTGAACCTCTCTTTTTTCAACCTCCAACACCTCCTTTATAGATTCCTTGACATCCTTCTCCACTTCTACTTTTTCCTCTTCTTCCTCGTCTTCAAATTGCAATCTTGGATCATCAAAAAATTTCCTATCATTCAAGGTAACGGTAGAAACGATATCCCTTGTCTCCTCTTCAGTTTGCAATGGTAATTTTCCTTGAGCTTCCATTATACTCACAGATTGAGTAAGTTGTGCAATTTGTTGCTTTAAGCTTTTGAGGCTAGCTTTGGTTGTTTCTTGGAAGACTTGGGTAGTAGTGACAATGCTTTTGACAATTTCTTCCAAGGAACTGTAAAGTTTCAGTTTGTTGGGGAGGTGGAGGATATTATTGTTGGAACTGTGGAGTTGGTTGGTATTGGTCATTTCCCCTAGCTTGGTATGGGTTTTGGCATTGGTCGTTTCCCCAAGCTTGGTTGTTTCCCATGATTGATCATGCTGAGGTTGATCATAACTCCATTGGTTTGTCCAATAGTAGCTTCCCATTTGTGGCACTTCTTCCCAATCGCCTTGTAAATATGGACATATGTTGGTATGGTGTCCATTTTGAGTGCAAAAATCATAAGTAATAGGTGTAGTTTTCACACTTTGGTCATTTCTAATCATCATAACTATCGGGGCTAGCTCAGAAAGTTGGTCTTTAATGAAAGGAGTGTGCACTTCCGAGCCATACTTTTTTTTGATAGAGATGTACCTGCTCACAAAAAGCTTGACATAAACAATTAGTAACACCGTGTCCCCGACAACGGCGCCAACTTGTTAGTGGTGTCAGACCCATCAACTAATGGGGTACGATATACTCCAAAAGAATCCCACTATATTACACTAAAAGGTAGTACAAGGCAAGCAGGTTCGATCCACAGAGACACAGGACAAGTGTTTATACCTTTTTGCGTAAGGTACAAAAATGGTCACAGAATGGGGGGAATTTATAAGAAATGATTTAAACTATAGAATAAAGCAATAAGCAAAAGATTGATTTAATGAAGTAGATTCAAGATTTGTAAGGACTCCAACTCCATGCAAGACAAATTAGCAATGTGATTCCATGGATGACAAAATATTAGTTTAATTTTATCTAAGTTGGTACTTGAAAGTGTAAACAAGCTCTAAAACTTCCCATTAACCACAATAATTAACCAAAACAAGCTCTTTGATTAATCCTAACCTTACTAACCTAATCTAAACAAGCTCTTAGAATTGGATTGAAAGTTTGCTTTAAGCTTTATGTGAAAGTTCCCAACAACACTCAATACTCCTCACAAGCTCGGGAGCGTAAGAATGTGTGAAAAGATTTACACTAATTTCATTCAATAGAAATCAGATTAGTGCTTGTTACTTAGTCCAATTTACAAAACAATTACAGATTTTGCAATTAGATAACTTGAATGATCTAACCCTAATTCAAATGGCCAATAAGAATCAAAATTAGAATCAAACATTAGATTGAGACAAAATCAAATTTACTAGATAGAAAATTGAAAGCAAATATCAAGTCATATGATTGAAATCACATCCAAATGTTAAGACATAAAGTTGGAGAATTTAGGGTTCTAGCCACTCATGGCTAGAACAAGATCACAAATCTAGAAAATGAAATTAAAGTTCTTACAAAATGAAATCAAATGTTCCCAAGTGTTATTCAACTCCAAAATCCTCAAGAAAATCGCCTTCTCCTCTCCAAAAGTCGACCCCCAATGTAAAAAGTCGGTTCCCCCCATTAAGAAAGATGAAAAACTGCTTTTAAACCCACATTTACGTTTACACGGCCTGCGTAAATTAACACTGTCATTTACACGGCCCGTGTAGACGCAAAAGTATACTGCGTAGAAATCTACGTTTACACAGCCCGTGTAAACGCAAGGCTTGCATTTACACGGCCGTGTAAATCTCTGTAAAGCCAAAATCTTCATTTCTTTGATATCTTGCTCCTTGGTGCTCCGCAAGTCCCAAAATTTTGTCCGCAACTCTTATTTACCTCCTCCAACAAGATCCTACCTCCAAAAGTCCCTGAAATATCACAAAAGTATGTGAATGAAATTTCCTCATGAAAAATCCGGAAAAACATGCAATATGCATGAGTTTAAGCCTATATGCAATGTACTTTTATGAAATAAAGCTACAAAATGGGTACATGAAATGCACCCAACAGTCACCTAAGCAATGTGTTTGTTAACCACACACACTAGATTGATCTATGACAAACATTGAGTCACCCTTTTCCACCTTTGCTTAGAACCAAATTAGTGTGCCGGTTAACCACACACGCTCCACTAACATCTTGGTAAGTGTACAAAGTGTAATTTCATGATATAGCATCAAATTCATGTGTTTCCTAAAGTAACTAATATTGGGAATTATATAAAAGCATTTAGTTACTTTATTAATCATTATACTTTTAATGAGGAATTAGTTGCCTTATCCTACCCGTTCGGCTAACGACCCTCCACAAATCAAGGAAGCGGTGGGTGAGAGTGGACACCCATTAAACTGCCATTTTATAGGCAGCAACCTTATACCCCCTTATAGATTGGCTTTTTGAATCAGGGCTACTAACGGTAAGACTAAGATTTATCTTATACATATATAATAATTATTCTTATAATATTATAATAGTATAGGGTTGAACTTTAAACTTGTAAAATTCTAGGGTATAGAATTGAAATATTTCAAAATTAAACTTTTAATTAAATAATTTAAATTCAAAACATGAGGGAAAGTTTTGAAACTATTCAAAAGTATCTAGGTCAAAATACAAATAATATAATTAAACAATTAATTAGTGATTATCTAATTTTGACATAATCCAATTTCATGCAAGATAATTTATCAAATAATTCAAATAAATAAGATTTATCATATAAGGCAATAGATATTTAATTATTTTGACAAAAATCTTTTATTTTGACAAGGATAATCACATAAAATAAATAAAAATAAGATCTTATTAATTAAAAACAACTATGGTAATTATCCCAAGTCAAAACAGGCAAAAATCCCGAATTTCCCTCTGTTTGATGCTCCGACTCGCCGAGTTCCTCTGGGGACTCGCCGAGTCTGTCAGGCAGAAGGCAAGAAAATCGATTTTAAGCTTTGAATTATTATATAATGCATCAAATACAATAGAAACCACCAAGGCTCTGATACCAGTGATGGGTTTTGAGCATAAGAACAATCCTATGTGCACATGCAAAACCCAAAAGCTTTGGATCTAGGTTTCTCTATTGTACATGTAAATTATCCTAAGCTTGTAAACCCTAAACTAGCATACAACAAAACTTATTAAATATCAATTAAACAAGTTAGATGAATACCTTGATTGTTGATTGTCGATCTTGAATGTTTGAGAACCTTAGCACCCCAAATGTTGTGCCTCTAATGGCTTACAAACACCAAAGCAATTGGATGAAGCAAGAGCGAGAGGGGAGAGGGAAAAAATAGCTCCAAGTCTCCTAGGGTTCAAGTGTAGCCGAAATCCCATGCCTTAGGGATCTTTATATAAGGTGTGGAAATTAGGGTTTTAGTGGTGATCCTTATCAGGTTACGTAGCCACCAAGCAGCCCAAGGATCATTCTAGAATCCCCTTGGACGAATTCCTAAGGCCCTTATCCTTAGAATTCATCCACCCTATGATTTAGGGTTTCCTTACCCAACTTTGCAACTATCACATAATTAGAAGTTCAATCCCCTTAATTCAATTAACCTCTTTTGATCACCAAATTAATTCTTAATTAATTCTTGACCAATGTTAATTAAATAATTATGATTTCTCTTTTAATATATTACTCTTATAACATATTAATAAACCATAATAACCTCTTTTTTTATTGTTCAACCAGTTAAGTTGCTTTGGTGAAGGCAACCCAAAAGGACCATGCACAATCGCATCAAGTACATAGTTATGGACATAGATACTAATCCAACATATTGTTCATTTGTTATGTAGTTCGGCTCTTTGCTCGAAATAGAGTTAACATTTCTTCATGGTGCTGTGCCAACCCTTCCTCTCCCCCTTTTTTAGAAAGGGTGAGGAGTGAGTATGATTTGCTCCTCTGCACTGCTGATTCACCCGAAAGGGTGTGTGAGTATGCATACGAGACTTTGCCATTTGTAATGTATTGTGTGGCTTGTTGTTAGGCTTATTGTGTTGTCTAAAATGTGTTTAGTATAGACTTATTTTACTAAGATGGACCTGTCCATTCTTGTGTTTAGTCCTTATCTGTCTAGCCTATATATTACATGCATGTATCTATTAGGGTTAAGCTTTTGTATCGTCCTACCTATCTCTTACATAGAAGTTCACGTTGAACTCTTCTAGAGCTTTGATAATCTAATCATTCGGCACATCTTTGATAATTTTTCTTGTTATTTGATTCACTCTACTGTTTTAGATTCTATCGGTCTTTTTTTATTGTTCCTACAATTAGTATTAGAGCAGGAGATAGTGGAAATCATACGCTACTCTTCTTTCGAGTTCTGTTACGGTTTCGCATCTTTATTGGATCTGTTGTTGTCGTCTGGATCATTTCTGTAGATTGTAGACGTCAGATCTAAATCTTGGTTTTTACCCTAAACTTGACTATTGTTTTACACATCGATTCTATACAAGTTTTTTTTGTGAATCTTGTCATCATGCAGCACGAAGATCCTCATACACTTTCTTTCAATCTCTCTAGTAGTATTGGTTCTACTACCAATATCCCAATCCTCTTCCCACATGATTATGAATTCTAGGTACTGCACTTCGAAGACTATGTTTGGGTATTGAAGAACATGACGCGACTATATGGCAGACGATGACTCAGGAAACATTCACCTTTTCATGTATGAGGCAGGCGATCATAACTTTGGCTCAGTATAATATGTTTCTTGTTGATCATAAAGATGTTACAAAAGATGGGAAAGATAAGCTAATGAGCAACATCAAGGCATTGAGAATAATAAGGTTTTCTCTACCCCCAAAACGTTTTTCATTTGGTGAGTTCATGTGTGACGGATAAGGAGATATGGGATAGTTTAAAAGAGATTTATTCAAGTGACGCGAATCTCGAACACTCTGTACCAACATTAGTCTTGTCAGATTTTGGAGCCTTTGTTCAAAAGCCTGATGAAAAACTAGATCAAACATTCAATGATTTTAATCATCTGTTAATCAGGATGTTAAAACACAATCTCAAGCGTGAAATAATAGAGCAAAAAGTCACTTTCATGAATGGTTTTAGATCTGAATGGAAAGTGGTAGTGTCTATCGTGAAAGCTCATGAACAGTTCAAGAATTACGCTTTGGACAAGCTGGTGGGAATTCTTAGATCCCACGAAGATGAAGTGATGAAGGGTGTGAAGCTCATATCCAACATTGGATTGTTGGCCTTGGTTGCAAAAGGCAAGAAAATAGCTAAAGAAGATTTCGAATCCGATTACTCGGATAGTGAACTGACAAAAGAAGAATACCCTCTGTTGGTGTCTAATCCGAAAAAGTTTGTTAAAAAGAATTTTCGACGATTCAAGAACATGAACAAGAAAGGTAACTACAGTTCAGACAAGCCGAGAGATGAGAACTTCAAGAACTCTCAAAAGGATGAGGAGAAGCAAGAAAAGAAGCTGTTGAGAGACTCTAGTTATGATTGCAATTATTGTCATGGTAAGAATCATTTTGCCAAGGAGTGTATGCCGAGGAGGATGAATGAGAAGAAGGAAACAGAGAAGGATGAAGCCTACTATCTTCAGAAGATAGAGGAGCTTAGGAAGAAGAATGTGGTGAATGCGAAGCGTGCTTTGACTGTGCAGGAAGGAAGTGACGAAGATGGACGTGTTCAAGTATGGTCCGAAGATTCGGAAGACGAAGAGGTTCAGAAACCCACTCATGGTGGGTGTTTTGTTGCAAAGTCAGAAAAGCAGGTGTACGAGACCAAGTGTCTGATGGTTCAGAACAACATCTCGAAACAGAGAGGCTATGCTACTGATGGCGGTCAAGTTTTGGAAAACTACTTTGCTGCGAAGCCTGTGTCGAAATAGGTGAAGGAATGTGAGCAAGTCATCTCTAAGGTACACCCTATACTCCAATCTCTTAATATTCATGTTTCTCGATATAAACCAGAATTAGATGATTTGAAATATATTGTCTCTAATTTTAGTGATAGTTTAAAAAGAACCCATCTTAGCAATACTAACTAACTAATCAAATCAGAAGGGTTATGTTTAAAAATGAAGAGAGAAGATTGTGGATAGAGAAGTTGGAATTAGAGCTTACCAGGTCAAGGGATGATGTCATTTATCTTAAGAGGGACAATTTAGCACTTTTGAAACAAAGAAACATTTTTTGTTTAATAGCTAAGCATTTATATTTCAATATTACTCAATTGCATATTGATTGAGAAATAGGAAAGGGATTGCATAAAATGATTTTACACTTCCTTGAATTGAATGGGGATGAAATAGATGCATATTGCTATAATTGTGAATCTATTGTGTCATCATATGATGTCTCTGACTCTTACATAATTGGACTGGACAAAATCGAGGAATACATTAAGTCCAAAGATCAGAAAAAGATGTTGAAAGATTTGTTAAATGGAAAAGACAAAAAAAATCAAAGCTAATATTGTACAAAAATTTGACTCTTTATGCGAAAAGTTAAATTTAGAAAATATTTTTGAAACCGCAAATGTTTCTAAATTTGAGGAAATCGACATGATTGAAATTTCTGTAGAGGATGAGATAGATTGTTCTGTTTTTTTTTTTTTTTTTCAAAATGCTGATGAGCCTAAAAAAGTTGATTTCTGAAAATTCGATCGAATTCGTTCATTTTATTGAAAATAAAGGCTCAAAACTTTTAAATGAAAACGGCACAGTTTTTCCGAAAGTGAAAACACTTCCGAACCAAGTTTTCGTAAAAACCGGATTGAACAAAACTGGTAATACAGAACTTACGTCCCTTGTTGATTGTTATAATGCTGATGGTTGCAAGGATTCTGGTCAGAACCAATTGATAATGGAGAAGAAACCAAAGGTCTTTTGGAATTGACCTCTTGGAAAACAAAAATGAGATACGTCTTGAAACCTCTAAATAGTGTCAACACTTGTAACGATCATGCTGGACCTATTGGTACAACGGATATTTCGAGTGAAACCTCTTCGGAACTAAACAAAATGCATGTTAGGAAAGAGAAACCTAAGTCTAATGTTCACAAATCTGTTGTTGAATTAATCAAAAAGAAAAGGAAGTTGAATGCTAGATATAGGAAAAACTTAAAAGAAAGAAAGTGCTTATGGAAGAATAAGAATTCCAATCAAAATTCTGTTAATTCAGAAAAATCTTCAAATCAAAATACGAATTCTTCTCCAATTCCGAAACCGAATTCAACCTCTTTTTCAAAGCCATAGTCTTCTACTCCACAAGTTTCGAAGCCAAAATGTTTTTCAAAACTACAAATTTCAAAATCTTTTGAAAAACCAAAATCCAATACTCCTCCAGAAACACCACTTTCAAAAGTTGTCAACACATCGAAAAATGTTAAAGGAAAAATCAAGGTTGTTTCGGAACATGAGATATCTCTCGAGGAATAAAATGCAAAGTTGAAAAAAGAGGAAAATGAGTTTGCTAAAAAGATGGCTAAGAAACATAAATAATTTATTCAAAGAAAAAATACCCCTGTTGAAATAATTCTTTGTGATAATAAAATCGAAGTTTTCAAAATAGTAAAGGGGAAGAATAGTGTTCTGACAAAAAGATCCTATTGGGTTGATAAGTCTAATATTTTTCTTATTCTTAAGAAAACCTCACAAGGACCCAAGATGGTTTGCGTTCCTATATCTCTCTGAATTTTGTAGGTAATACGTGACGAATAGTACGATTCTAAATGGTACATTCACAACGGTTGTTCACGTCACATGTTTGGAAGGAGATAAGAGTTAAGAGAGTACAAATCATTAAAAAATGGTGGATGTGTAAAATTTGGAAACAACGCCACAGGGGAAAATCAAAGGCTACGACATGATTACAAATGTAAAATTCTCCATTCAGAAGGTAGCCTATGTGGAAGGCCTGCAATATAATCTAATAAGTGTTTTGCAATTGGTTGTAGCAACTGGGCTGAATGTGCCATTTAATGATGAGGGTTCTGAAATCATTGAGAAAAAATCAAAAGTGGTGCTTCTAAAATCCAAAAGAAAGGGAGAGATGTAGTTGGCTATGGCACTGAAGACCCTCACATATGAATTTCAAGGGCATCAACAAACTTTATGTGACAACCCGAAGTTTGCTCCATCGCCGTAACCCGTTTCCGTCCATAAAATTCATTTTTTCGAATTGTTTCCGTTTAAGCTTTTAAATTAAGTCATTATTTTTTAGACTTCTATTATGACTTAATTGGTATCCAAACATGTTAGAAACTTATGAAAACATCCCAAATTATTATTTAGAAAATTATTAGTTACGGCCACGTTGAGTTACGGCAAATTAATCGGGTACGACCAAAAGCTCCGTTTAACGTCGGTATCGGGTAGAATTTCTCCGGGCCTTGAACTCAACCCCTATATAAGGGATTGAGTGACATAATTTTGAGGCTTTTTCTCTATCTTAAAACACTTTCTCTCACTAATCTCTCTCTAAAAACTCGAGTTTGATCCAAAACCCCCTTTAAAGCTTCAATTTGGTAAGTAATCTATCCTAGCTTGTTGTTAAGCTTTCTTATCATGCAAATCTATGTTTGAATCACCAAAAACACTCAAGAACATGTGTTTATGGTTTAAGAACCCTTCCAAAACCTTGAACACCCCCAAAGAGGGTTTTGAAGCCCCAAAACCCTTCCAAATCACTCCTAGTGCTTAGATATGGCTTAGAAACTTGCATGCATGAGCTTAGGACCCCAAAATCTCACCAATTGAGGTATGGACATGAGTTTACGGCCCAAGAACATTCTTGGACCGTAAAACCTCATTCATGGACCATAAACACCTTTTTAAGGTGTTAAATTGCCCTTAAACACCTCCAAAAGGCTTCCATGAGCTTCCATGAGTGCATAGAAACTTATATTCCTTCATGAGATGCACCAAAACACACACAAATGATTCACACTTTAGTTTACGGCCCAAGAACATTCTTGGACCGTAAACAAATCCTCCTTAGACCATAAACACCCCAAAGGGTGTTAAAGTGCCTTTAACACCTTGTATGGCTTGGAATTGGACCTAGAACTTTGTATGCTTAACCTTCAACCACTAAAACCCATGAATCATGGACAAACATGAGTTTACGGTTGTAAAATCATGTGTTTAAGGTAATAAACTCCACAAGAACATCTTCATAAACCGTAAACTCCTTATCCAAGGTCATTTAAAGTCCCGATCACTTCCTAAGCCATGGAATCAACCCTAGAACCTTCCTGTGTGCATTGTAAGACCATTTGGCATCCAAGAACACACCACCCATGATTTTACGGCCGTAAACTCATGGGGATATGATCATTGGACCGTAAACTCCCTTAAGGGCTTATTATTGAAGAGTAAACTCCATAATTAGGCCCTACACACCCTTAGATGCCACCCGGGTCACTCCAAACACTTGAAATGAAGTGTTTTCGCAACTAGAAGTGTATATCCTCAACGAATTAGTAGTACAAAGCCTAATAAGATACAAATGTGTATCTTTTCATATTACATAGGAATCTCGCACGCATTCAAGCCCTGAACTGACGTTTAGCACCCAAACCGACACGCTTCTCAACCGGTGGGTTCATACCCCTACCCTTTTTCAATGTTTTTCAATGTTTTCACGGGGGAATACAAGCAAAAGTACAAGGAAATATTATACTCAAACTTATGATTTTGTTTGATCTATTTCATATTTCGTATGCTTTTAACACGGAAAACTGTATTCACCAATCGTTCAAGTTGCAGAGTAAACCGTCATGTTATTTGTGAAGCTTGTTTTAAAATGTTATATTTTATATTTCACAAATGAATTTCCATATAATTATTGTTTAAAGCATGAATCTTAAAGCATTAAAATGTTCTTGATATAACTCCCCATAGATATGAGAGTGAAGGGATAATAACCCACAGTTAGAAATAGAACGAATACAAAAGTACAGTTAGAAACAGAACGAATACGAAAGTACAGTTAGAAACAGAGCAAATACGAAAGTACAGTTAGAAACAGAGCGAATACGAAAGTACAATTAGAAACAGATAATAACACGAAAGTACAGCTAAGAATAATACGAATACGAATACGAATATGAATACGAATACAAATACAAATACGAATACGAATACGAATACGAATAGGAATAGGAATAGGACTAGGAATAGGAATACGAATACGAATACGAATACGAATACGAATACGAATATGAATACGAATACGAATACGAATACGAATATGAATACGAATACGAATACGAATACGAGTATAAATACGAATACAAATACGAATACGAATACGAATAGAAATAGGAGTACGAATACGAAAGCACGCCTTTGGATACATTCAAGTGTAGGACAACTACGACATCAGAATACCTAACTAATACGGCAGTATGATAGATACTTGTACATTACATTTGGATTCAATAACTGAACTTTACTTTTAGGAAAAATAAGGTTTCTTCCTGGGATAACTGAACTTTTCTTAACTAGACAGTGTAACTAATGGATAACTAAAGTTTATTTTTAGGAAAATAAGGGTTTTTCCTGGGATAACTGAACTGTTCTTAACTAGACCTTGTAACTAATAGATAACTGAACTTTACTTTTAGGAAAATAAGGGTTTTTCCTGGGATAACAAACTGTACATAACTGGATCGTATAATAAACAGATAACTCAACTATACTTATAAGAAAATATGGGATTTTCTTGGATACCAAACTTTTTGGAAAAGTAAAGGAAACTTGTACATTTTCAGAAAACAAACCTCTTATGAACTCACCAGCTTTATGCTGATTTTCAAATTGCTTGTATTCTCAGGTCCATATTAGACAGGTACCCGCGATCTTTTGGAGAAGACGGAGCGCTTATCAGACTCGTCTTAACTTTTGTTCATATGATATATATGTATGACACATGTAACACTTTGATTTCAAACAAATGTAATAAGTCTATGTAATGTATTGTTTTGTGTTTACTATTCTTACTATGTACGTTGGTTGCGATATACATGGTGTCCTTCGACCCAGAACGTTTCCGCCTTAGGTTTCGGGGTGTGACACTTTAACCCCCCCCCCCCCCCCCCCCCCCCCCCCGCGAAGATTCAAATCTTGTCATTTGGCTCGCCGAAACCAACACCCCAATAAATATTATTTGATTTTAGCTACAATAATATAAAATAATAATAAAAATTACATCTCGGGGTTCTGCGTTTATTATTTAATTATTCTATTTTAAACGGAATGTTACAACTCTCCGCCACTTAAATTGGATTTTGTCCTCGAAATCATTCCTTACCATTACTTACATGCCAGATAACTTGAACGATATGGCCACAATCCCGAGCATAACCCCAACGTTCCCAAAGCAATCAAAACCAACCCTCACAGGGTTCTAAAACCCGAAGATGGACAAATTCCCCGCATTATGATCACATTACTCAATCTGAAATCTATAGTCTCGAGATGGTATGACTCCCTAACAGACCGTCCCTACTGAATCATTATTGTTGAGTCCATTCCGCTTATCTCTCAACTACCTATTCATCTTCGTATAACTAGGGGTTCCAACATCCAGGTACTTCTCATACACATGAAAACCCAATTGTCAATACTGCCCTAAATACAGAAACTTTCGGAAACTCTAGGCTGCCTTCTGGTTCCTTACGAAATCCATTGAGACCTCCCTAGTCCCAACTTACCTGGAATACTAAAGTCCTGTCTAGTTGCTGAGCCAAGAGAAATCTCACAGTCGCCCCACGCAACTCCCGAAGGAAACTTCGACTAGCAATAATTGTTGGATTTGTGTCTAAGCCCGTAACGATATTTGGTAAGTACTTGACCCGGTTGTGCATGGTCCTTTTGGGTTGCCTTCACCAAAGCAACTTGATTGGAGAAATAATAGAGAAAGAGGTTATTATGATTTATTAATATATTATAGGAATAATATATTACTAGGAGAAGTCATATTTGTTTAATTAATATTGGTCAATAATTAATTAAGAATTAATTTTGTGATCAAATGTAATTAATTAAACTACAGGGGTTGAATTGTAATTATATGATAGTTACAAAGTAGGGAAATGGTTACCCTAGAGATAGGTTGGATGAATTCAAAGGATAAGGATCATTTAAATCATCCAAGGATAAGGCTTTCAAGGCTTATCTTATGGTTACTTGGTGGGCAAGCAACTAGATAAGGATAAGGACTGAAACCCTAATCTATACCCTAATAAAGACCCCTAAGGCTAAGGAAATCGGACACTTGTTCCCTAAGGTTCCTAGAGCTGATTTCATCCTCGTTCCCCTGTCTCTCTCTCTCTCTCTCTCTCTCTCTCTTTCCTCTCCAATTGCTTGTGGTGTTTGTGAGCCATTAGAGGTACTAGACTTGTGGTACTTGCTTTCAAGACTAAGAGATTGAAGATTAGTGTTGTTATTGCAATATAACAACAAGAGGTATGTGATCTACTCTTATATATAAATTTAAAAATATATACATGCATGCTAGGGTTCTTCTTGTGTTCATTAATTTGTGTATCTAATAGAGAAAACATAGATCCAAATCTAGGGTTGCATGCACACATAGGATTGTTTGTACAAATCCCATCAGTAGTATCAGAGACTTTGGTTGAATTGTTTTCAATTAGTATTATACAATTGTATGAATTTGACACTTTAGGGTTTATAGCCAATAAACCCTAGGAGGCAAGGATTTCGATTTTAGGGCTCTTGAACCCTTATGTTCGAAATTTTGAAGGGTTTTCAAACCGTTTTCCTTATTGCCCAAGATTTCGAGATCTAGGGTTTGCAAACCCTAGATTTTCGAGATTTGCTTGCTCTACAAGATAATTCCCTAAAATCTAGTGATTTGGATAATCCCATATCTTGTAATTATCTTATAATTGTTAAATACGGTAATTAAAGATTTTGAATTATCCCCTCCCCTATTTTCGAAATTTAGAGGGATATAAGGGATTAGGATAAAATTAATTGTTTAATTTATAATAATCCTTTATGATTTAGTAATTAAAATTAATTGTTTAATTTAGATAATTATTAAATCAAGATTTTTAATATTTAAAATTTTAATTTAAAAGTTATAAATTTCGAAAGTTTTAAAGTGAGATTAAAACCCTAGTATTTTTAAAACGTTTAAAATACACCCTATACTATTATATTATTACAAGATCAATATATATATATATATATATATATATATATATATATATATATATATATATATATATATATATATATATATATATATATATATATATATATATGTATGTATAACTAAAATGCTAGTCTTACCGTTAGTAGGTCTCATTCACGAAGCCGATCTATAAGGGGGGTATAAGGTTATGGCTTATAAAATGGCCGTTTAATGGGTATCCACTCTTACCCACCGCTTCCTTGATTGGTGGAGGGTCGTTAGCCGAACGGGTAGGATAGGGCAATCCTCTCTTCATTAATAAGTATAATGAAACTATATAGAGTAATTGAACGTTTTTACAAAATTCCCAATCCTAGTTACTTTAGGCAAAAGTGAATTGATGCAATCCCATGAAATTACACTTTGCACCCTTGTTAAGAAGTTAGTGGAGCGTGTGTGGTTAACCGGCACACTAATTAGTTCTAAGCAAAGGTGGCAAAGGGTGACTCATTGTTTGTTGTAGTTCGATGGAGCGTGTGTGGTTAACCAGCACATCGAATAGGTGACTGTAACAATGAGCGCACCATGTATATTTGCATGGATATTCACACCCGCTTTGTGATCCTCGGCATCCCAGTCACAAACAAGAGGGGCATATCGAGATTTAAACATGCCATTGAAAAGTTCAATGAATCTCAAAAAAATCCAGGAATTCTCAATACATTTAAAACCTAAGCCTTATGTTTTTCATGGTGAAGAATTAGTGAATCGTCATTCACTTACCTCCAAATTATTTGTATGTTGGATTACAACATCCCCTTTCTAATGTGTAAATAATGTTGTTGGATCCTAGCCCTAATTTCTCATTTTGGGTGTTTAATTAGGGATTCAATTCTCATCAAACTTTATTCCTTTCTATTTGCAGATGTCTAATGCAAACGCCAACAACGATGCTACTGGTTTACTCTCGCTAATGAGCCTATGTCAAAAGGTGACATTCGATGGATCGAATTTCAACGAATGGATAAGATACATTTTCATGATTGCTCGCTACGAGGAAAAAGAATATGTCCTCGACGAGAAGCTTTAAAAGATCAATCCGGAAATTGCTACTCCCGAAGAAATGGTTGTCTTTGAGACCCATGAGCGTGATGCAATGAAAGTCGATTGCATTATGCTTGCCACTATGAATCTTTAATCCAAAAGTCCTATGAGGACATGTATCCCTATGAAATGCACCAAGATTTGCTAGAGAGGTACCACCAAAGCGCAAGGCAAGAGCGCTACGAGATCATCACCAACATGATCACCGCTAAGATGGGAAGTGGAGAATCCCTTACCTTGCATTTGCAAAAGATGCAAAGGTATGTTGATCGTCTTCACAAGTTAAATGTTAACTTTGGGGAAGACTTGGCTATCGACATCATTCTCCACTCCTTGCCCTCGTGCTACAACCAATTTAGGATGACCTACCACATAAACAAAGAAGAAGTCACCCTAAGCAAACTCCAAGGACTCCTAAGGACTGCTGAGAGCAACCTCAAGGACAAATCTATTGCACCAACTCTCACTCCACCCGCTGCTCATGTTTTGGCCATTGGGCAATGGAAGGGAAAAAAGAGGAAGGCTCCTTCAAAGATCCACCACAAGGGAAAGCCCCAAGATGGTTCCTCTACTAGTGGGACCAAAGTTGGTCCTGCTAAGCCTAACTCAAACCCTAAGGAGGCAGAATGTCACCACTGCCACAAAATAGGACACTGGAAGAGAAGCTGTCCGAAATATCTGCAAGCCATCAAGGATGGCAAGATCAAGCCATCTTTCGCAGATATTTACACAATTAAATCTAATGATTCATCACGTACTATTTCTTAGGTTCTTGATACATGATGTGGTTTTCACATATGTTTTGATTTGCAGAGACTAAGAAGAAATAGAGATGTGGAGCGTAGAAGAATAAATCTAGTCATGGTAAACAGAAGATCGTCGCATGTCACCAAGATTGGAGTGTATTCTTTAGCACTTAGTAATGGATTAGGTTTAGATTTAGATAATTGTTTCCATTCGCCAGATATGGCAAGAAACATCATTTCTTTTCATGGTTTATTTAGACAAGGATTTTGATATTCGTTTGATAATGAGAAAGGTTCAATTTATGCTTATCTAAATGGTGTCTCATATTTTGAAGCATTGCCTTGTAATGGAGTTTATGAAACTCTTATTATTGTAGATAACTTAGGAAATGATGTCTTGTGTGTGGATTCTTCCAATGGTTTGGATAAAGCATCCTTATGGAATTGTCATCTTGGACATGTCAACAAGAAACGCATAGCCCTACTCCAAAAGGATGGAGTGTTGGAGTCATTCGACCTTAGGGACGATGACATGTGCGATTCTTCTTTACTTGGAAAGATGACCATGTCACCCTTCACTGGTACTTGTGAAAGGGGTGAGGGTTTACTCATATATACCGATGTGTGTGGGACCTTTAGATCCACCACAAGGGACGCGAACCACTTCTACATGACTTTCACCGATGATTATAGTAGATATGGGTATATTTACTTAATCAAGCACAAGTCAGAAACCTTTGAAAAGTTCAAAGAGTTTAAACAAGAAGTGGAGAATCAATTGGGCAGGAAAATCAAGATGCTTCAATCTGATCGAGGAGGAGAGTACCTAAGTCTTGAATTCCACGACTATCTCAAGGAATGTGGAATAGTTTCGCAATTGACGCCACCTAGGACACCACTGTTGAATGGTGTGGCTGAGATGAGGAATCGAACCCTATTGGGCATGGTTCGTTCCATGATGAGTTGTGACAACCCGATATTTCAACTCTATGTAACCGACCTAAAAAGTCAAGTATTGTAACCACGCTCGTTATAATGAAATTAACTTCGAAAATAAAATATCCAAAAATCACTAATTAAATTATCTATTATGTTAGATGTCAACAAACCGTGATCGTACGTAAAAAGAACGCCCAAATCTGACTTTGTATAAGAAAGTTATGAATTTTCCAAGTTCGGCTTAGCAATGGACAGCTAAAAGCTCAAAACAGAGATCGAACAACTTTTGACCAGAATGACCTAAATGAGTATCGAAGTTCTCGACAATGGTTTTTCAACGGTAAAAAGTCTGGCAAAAACAGACGTCAGATAATGAAGTTATGAATTTTTAAAGAAATTTTCTTACCGCGAACATTTAATAATAAATAATTAAAATAATTTCAAAATTTGCCGATGGAATCTAAACGAAAGTTGTAGAGTATACTCTCAGCTACGCGTGGATATAAAGAACGTCGAAAACAGAGTTCGTATGAAGAAGATATGTATTTTTGAAGTTTATTAAATATTAAATATATATATTTTTATGAAAACTTCGGTATTATCCGAAGGCTGAGTCACGCGAGTACGCCCAGCGTACATGGGTACGCCCAGCATACTCGAGGCCTTGGCCTCGGATCGTCCATGTCGCACCCTATGCAAGCTAGGCCACGTCCCATCCGAAGTCCGAAGAAGTCGAGGATGCGCGCATGCGTGACGCACGGGTACCCCCCACGTATGCCCGTATGCCCCGCGTACGAGTGCGGTTCACACCCCCTATAAAAGGGATGCGAGGGTTCCGAAGAAAAGGGCCATTCTCTTTCATTTCTCTTGCGTTTTTGCCTCCTTTTCCGTGCCCGTACTAACCCGAAGTCCCGGTCACATTGCTCAAGTCCCGAGGGTCGTTTGTGCTCACGAGATTCCCGAGACTCCCGAGAAAATCCGCTTTCTCGAGTCGAAATTATGTCCGGTTTTCATCCCGCCTTCTCCGATCTTTCAAGTGAGTTCATACCCCTATAATTCACACTTTTAATTGTTTTATAAATATTTTTATATGCTTTTAAGGAGGGAATACAACTAAAACACTCGAGTATTATCGTGTGTTATATAAAGTTTCATTATACACGTTTTATCAACGAAATCATATGTGATTTATAACTATTATAGCTAAACTTTCATATGCAAATTATACCACGATAACATGTTATCTTTTGGAATAAGAAACAATTTATGTATTTATGTAAATCAGACACTCTGTTTATACTATATTTATGTGTGTCGGTTTTGACACAACAAAAACTATACTTTTCATAACCAGTGAACATTTTCACTAGGGTTTATTATACAAACGAAACAAACTTTTAGGAAACTATAATAGGTATAGTTTTACGAGAATACTACGAACTTTTACATACATGGAAATACTATTTCAAGAAGTTACTTTCACATACAAGAACAAACGAACATTTTCACACGTAAATCTGTTTTATACTAAGTTTTGTGAGACATTAAACTTCACGTACGATCGAGTACACATTTCAAGTCTTGTATTATATACTAGAATCCCTTGGAGGGGGAGAATGGTGTTTGTGTATAGATCTATACGGGATTGACAACCCCGCACCCTGACTGTTAGCTACATTACACCATTTGGGGTGACAAACGTCAAAACATTCCAACGCCTGAAGAACGTTGTGTATAGGCATTCCTTGTCAATACCATGGTTATAAAACTCACATACAGTATTAAAAACACAATGATTTATGGGGTTTTTCAGATGTAATGGAGGCTTTATACGTACATAAATTCATTTACTTGATGCATGAAAAACCCAATTGTTACATCAGATTGTAACTTCTAACCACTACTCATAGATGGGAAAACATCAACTTTTTAACATATATTGGTCTTGATTTAAGGCTACGCTTATATCCGTAGGAAATATGGGATTTTCTAGAGACTAACAAACAAAAACGAACCATTTCATTTTCATACAAATACTATCATTAAATACTTATGTAACTCACCAGCTTAAATGTTGATCTACTCTTTCAAAACTACTTGTATGTCCCAGGAACTCAGTAATTTCAGGTACTAAACAACTTTTGAAGAAGGAACGTTGCGGCACTAGTTTAAATTCATATATTGGCATCATATTGTAATTGGTTTTTGAACATGTACTCTTTTAAACAATGTAAACTTTCAATTATATATATGATGGTTGTATTGCTTTCTTTACTATGTATTCATTTGTTACGTTACCACATGAAGTCATCCGCCCCCGAACGTTTCCGCCGTTCCAGTTTGGGGGTGTGACAGATTGGTATCAGAGCAATGTTTATAGTGAACTAACTATATCGAACCTAATAATATATACAAACTATAAATTCTTAGGGACTCAAAGTCTCTGACAAAAGTTTTTCACACTTAAAATCCTTATTTTATTTATATAGATTATTTTAAGTCATGAAAATACAAAATACATGCATACAACGACATATTTTCACGATGAGAACTATACAAAAAGTATGAAGAGGAGTTGGACACTACGATCAGTTCTCGAGATATGTAATCAAATTTGGGACGAATATAGCCTGATCAACTATATTTATCCGAAATTAGACTAAAATATATCGAGGAATGATCGTAGTGAGCAACAAGTCAAAACTTACCAAAATAGACAACAGTATCAAACGTACAATTTAAATACTATAGGAGTATTTGGTGCATACAATAGTTTAATTAGTATTACATGTTCTCAAGTTTTGTTCAAATCTTATAACACTATTCTCGTATAGTCAAATGGCTGGATTTCACCCACAAGGGGACCCTTACTACCCGAACCAGGGCAACGGAGGATGGGTAGAGGAGGATTCGGAAGAGGACGACGAACCTGTCAAGTTGGAAGAAGGGGACGACTTTGGTACAGACTCGGAACCAAAAGTAGTCGACCCTCCAGCCATTAGGAGGAACTTCCAGGGATCGGCTCCCGTTTGGGGAAGTCACCTCACCCATTGGAGGAACTTCCAGGGATACGCTCCCCTACGGTATGTGTCGAGACTTCTACGACATCAGGGATGGAGGTTCATCCGACCGAGCACTTCCAGTCATGGTAGGTAAAATGGCCAACCAGTCCTATCAATCGGGGGTCCAAGCAAATCGAATCCGCGAAGTCAACGTGGAAGTACAAGTTCACACGGCCGACATCCGTCGTCTGGATATGTTGTAGAATGACACCCACCTCCGCGCGTATGCATTTCAAAAACAAATGAATGAAGCCCTCGCAGAGTTGAGGGAACAACAAGCCGCCTTCGATAGGCGTCTTATGGAGTCAAAGCAATCGGATGCGGAGTCAAGCTCCAAGCGCAACACACGTGATCGGAGACCTTTTTAAGGGTCAAATTTTCGTGATCGTTGTATCATCTATTATATTAATATAATTCACACGCTATTATTACTACGTTGAGTATCTTGTTCAATCTTTAAAATATCATGGAAAAACCATACGCTTGTTCATATATTCAGATTTACGAATAACCTTCATTCTTTTATCTTTGAGACTCATACTATCATCTGTTGTTGAACTATAGCAATTTAGTTGATGAGACACATACATTTTCTATACTATGGACTTCTTAACCTTGTATTTTCAATCTTTAGTTGAAGGATGCTTCCGCGTAGAAATCCGAGACGAAACAACGGTGGGGAAGCACTAATACCACCACCACCTCCACCTTCGTTCTTTTATCTTTGATGCTGTCATGTTCCAGGCAGCAGTCACCGCAGCTGTAGCAACTGCCATGTCACAGATCAATACCCCTGTTACTACTAGTTCAGGAATTGGCATACATCCTTCCAACCATGGCGATAGTCATGGGCAACCCCGGGAGTGCACGTATAAAGACTTTACGAATGCTAAGCCCCGGATGTTTAATATAATGGGTGGTGTGATGATTTTAAGGCAGTGGATTGAAAGGATGGAATCAGTCTTTGAAATCTGCTCCTGCCCCGAGCACATCAAAGTCAAGTTTGCAACTTACACACTTACTGATAGGGATTTAACTTGGTGGAATGGACACGTTAAGGTACTTACCCTGATAGTGGCAAACTCAATAAGCTGGGAGAGCTTGAAAATCATGTTGATGAGGGAGTACTGTCCACGGGGAGAGATTCAAAAACTCGAGCACGAACTCTGGACTCTGGAAATGATTGGTACCGGCATAGCAACTTATACCAACAGATTCTACGATCTGGCAATCATTTTCCCAGATATGATTGCTCCCGAGAGCAAGAAAATAGAGCGATACATTTGGGGACTGTCGCCCCAAATTCAGTCAAGTGTGTTAGCTTCAAAACCTGACACTTTTGAAAGTGCCAAAGAGCTGGCACAATCGCTTATTGATCACGGAAATCATCAAAACTCAACAACTTCTACACCAGAACCACAAAAAGGAAACAAGAAGAAGAAGAAGAAGAGAGGGTGGAATAAGGGGAAGGGTGGGTCTTCCCAAGAATCTTCGACGAAACAACAACTGGTTGTAGTAAACGCTGCGACTGTACCTACTACAGCTCCTACAATTCTCTACCTAACAAAGCCTTATGTGGGCAACCTCCCAAAGTGCACCAAGTGCAATTACCACCACCACGGACCTTTTTGAGAAATGCAGTGCTCCAACTGCAACATAAAGGGACACACTGTCCATTTCTGCAAGGCCCCCGTGAAGCCGATCACTCAAGTTCCCAATGCTGGTGTAGGCCAAGCATGCTACGGTTGTGGCGAGGTGGGCCACTACAAAAGAAACTGACCAAAGGTAACGAATACCAGTAGAGTGGGACGAGTATTAGCTATTGTTCACGAGGAAGCCGTAGTTGATCCTACAGTAGTTGCTGGTACGTTTCTTCTCGATAATTCATATGCACGCATCCTATTCGATAGTGGAGCAGAGAGAAGCTCCGTGAGCCAAAACTTTATTCACTTAGTTAAACATAAACCTAGCATGTTAGAAGAATCATTCACTGTAGAAATGGAAAATGGAAAAACGGAAAACACTAATTGCATATACATGGGTTGTACATTAACTTTAGACGGTCACTCTTTCCCAATCAACCTCATGCCAGTCCAAATAAAAAGTTTCGACGTCATAGTTGGCATGGATTGGTTAAGTCCTCTTCGCGCCGACATCATGTGCTTTGAAAAAGCAATTTGTCTAAATCTCCCTAATAATGAAACATTAGTGATTTACGGCCACAAATCAAGTCCAAACCTTCGCATCATTTTGTGCATCCAAGCTCGAAAGTGTTTGCGGAAGGATTATCAGGCATTTCTTGCACGCATCATCGATATGAGTCGGGAAGTAAAGGATATTAACATCATTCCAGAGGTACGTGACTTTCCCGATATCTTTCCAGAAGAACTATAGGGATTACCACCACAACGCCAAATCGATTTAATTCCAGGGGCTACCCCTGTAGCAAAATCACCTTATCATCTGGCACCAGCAGAGATGCAAGAATTTTCCAGTCAGCTTAACGAACTCCACCAAAAAGGATTCATTAGACCGATTCTCTCACCTTGGGGAGCACCGGTCATGTTTGTGAAGAAGAAAGATGGATCGTTCCGGATGTGCATCGACTACCGAGAGCTGAACAAACTCACTGTCAAAAATCGTTACCATCTGCCCCGCATTGACAACCTATTTGATCAACTTCAAGGAGCGAGCTACTTCTCGAAGATAGATCTACGATCCGGATATCACCAATTACGAGTGCTAGAGGAAGACGTTCCCAAGACAGCCTTCCGAACCCGTTATGGACACTACGGATTTGTAGTGATGCCGTTTGGATTAACCAACGCACCAGCAGTATTCATGGACCTAATGAATAGAGTGTGTTGTCCTTACTTGGATCAGTTCTTCATTATATTCATCGATGATATACTTATCTACTCCCGAAGTAAGGAAGAACATAGTCAGCACCTACGAAGAGTCTTAGAAACACTACGATCGGAGAAGTTCTATGTGAAGTTCTCTAAATGTGAATTTTGGATTCGAAGAGTTGAATTTTTGGGCCACATTGTTAGCGAAAAAGGGATACATGTGGACCCCTCCAAAATTAAGGCCATTAAGAACTGGTCGGCACCAAAGACACCTACAGAGATTCGTCAATTTCTAGGTCTAGCTGGCTACTATCGCAGATTCATAAAGAACTTCTCTAGCATCGCGAAACCTCTTACTACATTAACCCAGAAAGGCATGGTCTTTGTCTGGGAAGAAAAACAAGAGAAGGCGTTCCAAACACTAAAACAAGCCTTATGCACCGCACCGATACTATCCCTCCCCGAAGGGATAGAAGATTTTGTAGTGTATTGCGATGCATCAAATCAAGGGCTTGGTTGTGTTCTTATGCAACGAGGGAAGGTTATTTGTTATGCCTCCCGTCAGCTTAAGACACACGAAGTAAACTATACAACACACGATCTTGAGTTAGGAGCAGTGGTATTTGCTTTAAAGATCTGGAGACACTACCTGTACCGAACAAAGAGTACTATGTTCACCGACCACAAGAGCCTTCAACACATTTTCGATCAGAAGGAGCTCAACATGCGACAACGACGATGGGTAGAGTTACTCAATGATTACGAATGCGAGATTTGTTATCATCATCGAAAGGCCAATGTAGTAGCTGACGCCCTCAGTCGAAAAGAATACACTGGTCGGAGAGTCAAATCTCTGAATATGACCATCCATTCCCACTTATCCACACAAATTAAGGAGGCTCAACTAGAAGCTTTACAACCCAAGCATGTGACGGGTGAATCCCTGAGAGGAATGGAAAAGAATCTAGAAATCAAGGGTGGCGAAGCCTTTTATCTCTGGACACCAAGGCATGGTGGTTTCAGGGAGGTGGTCATGACTGAAGCACACAACACGAGGTATTCCGTTCACCCATGTTCAGATAAAATGTATCTGGATCTTAAGAAACTGTACTGGTGGCCTAACATGAAAGCAAAGATTGCTACCTTTGAAAGTAAATGTCTTACTTGCGCTAAGGTTAAGGTCGAGTACCAGAAACCTTCAGGATTACTACAACAACCAGAGATATCGGTATGGAAATGGGAACGGATTACTATGGATTTCATAACCAAGTTGCCCAAGACAACGGGTGGACTTGATACCATATGGGTCATCGTCGACAGATTGACCAAATCCGCGCATTTTCTACCAATCAAGGAGACTGACAAGATGGAAAGGCTTACAAGAACTTACATAAGGGAAATAGTATGATTGCATGGGGTTCCGATGTCCATTATCTCCGATAGAGATAGTTGATTTACATCAAGGTTCTGTCAGTCACTACAAAGTTCCCTAGGGACTAGACTAGACATGAGTACAACCAACCATCCACAAACAGACGGGTAAAGTGAGAGAACGATACAAACTTTGGAAGATATGCTGAGAGATTGTGTGATTGACTTTGGAAAGGCATGGGATATCCATTTACCTCTTGTCGAATTTTCGTACAACAATAGTTATCATACGAGCATAAAGGCTGCTCCATTTGAAGCCCTCTATGGCCGCAAGTACAGATCCCCTCTGTGCTGGACCGAAGTTGGTGACACACAATTAGCTAAAGGACGAGATACTGAAAACACTCTCACCGGTCCGGAAATCATACGAGAAACGACAGAGAAGGTCGTTCAGATTCATGAACGGTTGAAAGCATCTAGAGACCGATAGAAAAGCGACGCTGACCAACGGAGAAAACCTTTGGAATTCCAAGTAGGAGACCGCGTTCTATTGAAAGTATCGCCGTGGAAAGGCTTAATATGCTTTGGAAAGCGTGGAAAGCTAAATCCAAGGTACATAGGGCCTTTCGAGATTCTCGCCAGAATTGGCCATGTAGCTTACAAACTTAATCTACCATGGGAACTTAGTAACATACACCCAACCTTCCACGTATCAAATTTGAAAAACTGTCTGTCTGATGAGACTCTTGTTATCCCACTCGACGAGATCGAGATCAACGAGAGCATCAACTTCGTGGAAGAACCGGTAGAAATCATGGACCGAGAGGTCAAACAAACGAAACAAAGTCGCATACCCATCGTGAAAGTCCGTTGGAATGCCAAGCGAGGACCTGAATTCACATGGGAACGCGTAGATCAGATGAAACAAAATTACCCACATCTTTTTCTCTGATTCATTAGTATCTTTCTTACTTTAAACTTTGTGACGAAATTCCCTCTAACAGGGGGATGATGTGACAACCTGATATTTCAACTCTATGTAATCGACCTAAAAAGTTAAGTATTATAACCAGGCTCGTTATAATGAAATTAACTTTGAAAATAAAATATCCAAAAATCAATAATTAAATTATTTATTATGTTAGATTTCAACAAAACCATGATCGTACGTAAAAAGAATGCCCAAATCTGACTTCGTATAAGAAATTTATGAATTTTCCAAGTTCGACTTAGCAACGGACAACTAAAAACTCGAAACAGAGATCGAACAACTTTTGATCAGAATGACCTAAATGAGAATCGAAGGTCTCGACAATGGTTTTTCAATGGTAAAAAGTCTGGCAAAAACAGACGTCAGATAATGAAGTTATGAATTTTTAAAGAAATTTTCTTACTGCGACCTTTTAATAATAAATAATAAATAATAATTTCAAAATTTGCCGACGAAATCTAAACGAAAGTTGTATAGTATAATCTCACCTACGCGTGGATATAAAGAACATCGAAAACGGAGTTCGTATGAAGAAGATATGAATTTTTGAAGTTTATTAAAAATTAAATATATATTTTTTTATGAAAACTTCGGTATTATCCGAAGGCTGAATCACGCGAGTACGCCCAGCGTACACAGGTAAGCCCAACGTACTCAAGGCCTTGGCCGCAGATCGTCCACGTCGAACCCTATGCAAGCTAGGTCACGTCCCATCCAGAGTCCGAAGCAGTCGAGGATGCGTGCATGCGTGACGCACGGGTACGCCCCGTGTACGCCCGTACGCCCCGCGTACGAGGGCAGTTCACACCCTCTATAAAAGGGATGCGAGGGTTCCAAAGAAAAGGGCCATTCTCTCTCATTTCTCTTATGTTTTTGCCTCGTTTTCTGTGCCCGTACTATCCCGTAGTCCCGGTTACATTGCTCAAGTCCCGAGGGTCGTTTGTGCTCCCGAGATTCCCGAGAATCCCGAGAAAATCCGCTTTCTCGAGTCGACATTCTGTCCGGTTTTCATCCCGCCTTCTCCAATCTTTCAAGTGAGTTCATACCCCTATAATTCACACTTTTAATTGTTTTATAAATATTTTTATATTCTTTTAAGGGGGGAATACAAGTAAAACACTCGAGTATTATCGTGTGTTATATAAAGTTTCATTATACACGTTTTATCAACGGAATCATATGTGATTTATAACTATTATAGCGAAACTTTCATATGCAAATTATACCACGATAACATGTTATCTTTTGGAATAAGAAACAATTTATGTATTTATGTAAATCAGACACTCTGTTTATACTATATTTATGTGTGTCGGTTTTGACGCAACAAAAACTATACTTTTCATAACCAGTGAATATTTTCACTAGGGTTTATTATACAAACGAAACAAACTTTTAGGAAACTATAATAGGTATTGTTTTACGAGAATACTATGAACTTTTACATACATGGAAATACTATTTCAAAAAGTTACTTTCACATACAAGAACAAACGAACATTTTCACACGTAAATCTGTTTTATACTAAGTTTTGTGAGACATTAAACTCCATGTATGATCGAGTACACATTTCAAGTCCTGTATTATATGCCAGAATCGCTTGGAAGGGGAGCATGGTGTTTGTGTATAGATCTATACGGGATTGACAACCCCACACCCTGACTGTTAGCTACAGTACACCATTTGGGATGAAAAACGTCAGAACATTCCAACGCCTGAAGAACGTTGTGTATAGGCATTCCTTGTCAATAGCATGGTTATAAAACTCACATAGAGTATTGAAAACACAATGATTTACGGGGTTTTTCAGATGTAATGGATGCTTTATACGTACATAAATTCATTTACTTGATGCATGAAAAACCTAATTGTTACATAAGATTGGAACTTTTAACCACTACTCATAGATGGGAAAACATCAACTTTTTAACATATATTGGTCTTGATTTAAGGCTACGCTTATACCCGTAGGAAATATGGGATTTTCTAGAGACTAACAAACAAAAACGAACCATTTCATTTTCATACAAATACTATCATTAAATGCTTATGTAACTCACCAGCTTAAATGCTGATCTACTCTTTCAGAACTACTTGTATGTCCCAGGGACTCAGTAATTACACGTACTAAACAACTTTTGAAGAAGGAACGATGCGGCCCTAGTTTAAATTCATATTTTGGCATCATATTGTAATTGGTTTTTGAACATGTACTCTTTTAAACAATGTAAACTTTCAATTATATATATGATGGTTGTATTGCTTTCTTTACTATGTATTCATTTGTTACGTTACCACATGAAGTCATCCGTCCCCAACGTTTCCGTTGTTCCGATTTGGGGGTGTGACATGTGTCATGCTTCACTACCTATCTCATCTTGGGGGTATGCCTTAGAGACTGACGCCCATATCCCTAACTTAGTCCCTACAAAGAAGGTTACCAAAACACCTCACGAGATGTGGACAAGGAAAGCTCCCTCGTTGGCACATATCAAGGTTTGGGGTTGTGAGGCTTTCGTAAGACGAGAGACTCACGAAAAGCTCGAACCTCGTAGTGAGCGATGTATTTTCATCAGCTACCCGCAGAAATCCTTTGGGTATCTCTTCTATAGACCGAGTGACAATGTAGTCTTCGTTGCGGGGAGATGAGTTTTCTGAGAGCGAGAAATCATAAACCAAGGATACGGTAGGAGGAAAATCAATCTTGAAGAGATTCAAGAGTCAATCGATGAAGAAACCTCTAACGCTGGTACTCAACCTGAGGAGGAAACTCCAGTTGAACCAATTGACGAATCCTTACCTCTTAGACATTCCGAAAGAGTTAGAGGTCAACCCCAGTTGTATGGTTTTCATATTAATACCAAATGGGACACGTATATTAGTGATAGTACACTAGTAAATCTAGATGAACCTAACAACTATAAGGAAGCCATGGCAGGCCCGAAGTCTGCAAAATGGAAAGAGGCGATGGACAGCGAGATTCAGTCCATGTATGACAACCAAGTTTGGAATTTGGTTGACAATGTGCCCGGACGTAAGACGGTTGGGTGCAAATGGATCTTCAAGAAGAAGACAGACATGGATGGTAATGTGCACACGTATAAGGTGCGATTGGTTGCAAAGGGCTTTACTCAAACTCCCATAGTTGACTTTGATGAGACCTTCTCTCCAATTGCTAAAATTAAGTCTATTAGGGTAATGCAAGCCATTGCTGCATTTCATGATTATGAAATATGGCAAATGGATGTCAAAACCGCTTTCCTTAATGGGAAGTTGGCTGAGGATGTTTACATGGCTCAGCCAGAGGGTTTTTTCAATGCAAAGCATCCCAATAGAGTGTGCAAGCTTGAGAAGTCCATTTATGGACTTAAACAAGCATCTCGTATATGGAATCTTTGCTTTGATGAGAAAGTCAAAGAGTTTGGATTTATACGAAGTGAAGATGAATCATGTGTATTTGTCAAATCCAGTGGGAGTATAGTTAGCTTTCTCGTGTTATATGTCGATGACATATTACTCATTGGAAACGACATCCTGACACTGCAGGAAGTTAAGTCCTAGCTCGGGAAGTGTTTCGCTATGAAGGACCTCGGAGAGGCTTCCTATGTTTTGGGAATAAGGATAGTAAGAGACCAAAGTAAGAGACTAATAGGACTTAGTCAGAATACTTACTTGGACAAGGTACTAAAACATTTTAGTATGGAGAACTCGAAGAAAGGAGAATTACCGATCCAAAGTAATGCCAAGTTGAGTAAGACTCAAAGTCCGAGTACCGAAGCCGAGATAGCAGAGATGAGCCGAGTACCTTACGCTTCCACAGTTGGCTCAATCATGTATGCTATGACTTGTACTCGCCTTGATGTGGCCTTCGCTTTGAGCATGGTCAGTAGATATCAAGGGCACCCCGACAGAGCACATTGGACCGCAGTCAAGAACATCCTTAAGTACCTTTGGAGGATCAAGGAATGGTTTCTAGTTCTTCGAGGGAGTGATTACTTAAAGGTGCGAGGGTATAGTGACGCTAGTTTCCAGACCTACAGGGACAACTACCGTTCGCATTCGGACTGGGTCTTTATCCTTAATGGAGGAGCAGTGACTTGGAAAAGTTCCAAGCAAGAAACCGTAGCTGATTCAACGTGCGAATCAGAGTGCATTACAGCGAGCGAAGCATCAAAGGAGGTAATATGGTTGAAGAACTTCATTGGAGACCTTGGAGTTGTACCTGTCATAAAGGAGCCTATGGAAATTTTTTGTGATAATGAAAGAGTGGTTGCCTTGACCAAGGAACCGAGGGATCATGATAGATCTCGACATATCGACAGAAAATATTACTTTATTAGATATCGGGTGGAAGAAGGACTCCTCGTAGTTTAGAGGATATCCTCAGAGGATAACCCAGCAGATCCGCTTACGAAGGGACTGAGTAGGGTTAAGCATTTGTAGCATGCTAGGAGCAATTGGCTGAAGGACGATGTTAGTTTGGATTAGATAGTTTAGAAATGAGTAATAGATAATTGTAATTGACATTTGATGATTAAATAAAGGAGTGTTATTTATTAGTATAGTTACTATCTTATGTTAATTGGTTGACTATTATTTTGCTTTGCATGTTTTGACTTCCTAAATAATTGAGTTAATTAAGAATAATCGAATTATTCAAATGGTCCATAGTCGTTCATATGTTGGAAGTAGGTATGAATGACGACTGTCATGAATTGGTGTGTAGATTGTCTGAAAGGTATTAGACATAACAAATGTTTGTTACAACATTCATGAGTGCTTATAAATAAGTTTTGAGCATTGGAATAAACCCGCTCTTGCTGGAATCACTTCAAGGAATCTATCATGAGTGATTGCAAGACGATAATATCATATGGTCTTAAAACCAAGATATATGGTTTATTGGTTGCTAATTGATTGTACATTGATAATGCTAAACCGCATCAGTAAATTGATGTCATAAAACACGTTGTTGTGTATAATTGATTAGTGAGTAGTAAATGCATATTAGTCGAAGTTTATCTGTTTCTTTTATCCTAAGAGGGTAAAAGCGATATCAGGGCCGCTAGATGATTTTGATTTGACTTATGTGCCGGGCTTGGTCAGGACTGAATTGATGTGTTCAATTATGTTCTATGTCAAATGAATATGAGATCGTGAAACTAGCTGTTGGACAATAAGTATGACTATGTTCCATGAGATTGTCTGCACGATATCTAAAACAGAGGACTGTACGATCCCTTATCTAAATCACAAGTTACTGATAAGATCAGAGTTCGACAGCGTCTTTGAGAGCTATGATTGCTAATCGAGTTATACTTACATTGTGGCTACTAGACTTATCCCAGTGGGAGACTGTTGGATTAGTGTCTAAGCTCGTAACCATATTTGGTAAGTACTTGACCTGGTTGTGCATGGTCCTTTTGGGCTGCCTTCACCAAAGCAACTTGAGTGGAGAAATAATAAAGAAAGAGGTTATTATGATTTATTAATATATTATAGGAATAATATATTAATAGGAGAAATCATATTTGTTTAATTAATATTGGTCTATAATTAATTAAGAATTAATTTTGTGATCAAATGTAATTAATTAAACTACAGGGGCTGAATTGTAATTATATGATAGTTGCAAAGTAGGGCAATGGTTACCCTAGAGATAGGTTGGACGAATTCAAGGGATAAGGATCCTTGAAATCGTTCAGGGATAAGTCTTTTAAGGCTTATCTTATGGTTATTTGGTGGGCAAGCAACTAAATAAGGATAAGGACTGAAACCCTAATCTATACCCTATATAAAGACCCCTATGGCTAAGGAAATCGGACACTTGTTCCCTAAGGTTCCCAGAACCGATTTCATCCTCTCTCCTTTCACTTTCTTTGCTCTCCAATTTCTTGTGGTGTTTGTGAGCCATTAGAGGTACTACACTTGTGGTACTTGCTTTCAAGACTAAGAGATTGAAGATTAGTGTTGTTATCGCAATATAACAAGAGGTATGTGATCCACTCTTATATATAAATTTCGAAATATATACATGCATTCTAGGGTTTTTGTTGTGTTCATAAAGTTGTGTATCTAATAGAGAAAAAATAGATCCAAATCTAGGGTTGCATGCACACATAGGATTATTTGTACAAATCCCATCAATAACTGCCCTAGCTATATCTCCACTCATGGCTCCATCAATCCTTTTGGTCCATCCAATCGTAATAGTCTGACAACCTGTCACCATCGAATCATATACAAAAAGTGAACGCTACCAGAATACTGTAGTCTTCATGTCTAGTCCCCAACGACTTACCGTTTCCTGATTCCCATCATGCCGAGGTCTACCCACAATCTTACGAAATGGCCCACCCTGGCCTAATGATGTGTGTAAAACCAACTAGTTTTAATCCTACTAACTTAATCATAAAGACAAACACACGAAAGGCAGTGTACCTATCGATTAGCAGTTTAATTCAGGTAAGTAGGGTATCGAACACAGGGAACAACAGATTAAACTAACTACTAGCATTATCTAAAAACCAAATAATAAAAGGAAGAGTTTTCTCTAGTTTTTCAAGACTAGAAACTTAAACATTAAACTAAAATTTAAACTATCGACTAAATAAGCAAGAATCAACTAAATTCAATATTAAAGAAGACTTCTGTTTAAGGTTGACTCATTTGATCCTATGGTTGATTTTATGAAAAGTGCAATGGATTAATCTGTCTTTGGCTACCGATTAAGATGATTAGGTTCACGTTCGCTATTACTAATCCTTAGAAAACTAATTAATCTAAGCAGTGGCCAGTTGTCTAAATTAATGAATTTCCTAGATTATTTATTTGGGTTAAGTAAGACTTGTAATGGTTAATTGAATTGGTCTTTCAATTAACCTCTCTCTATTAACCCTAGTTTCACGTTCCCTATTCCTAGGCATATAACCAAAAATCATATGAGGTTAGCAATTAAGAGATTGTCATGCAACTTAATTACAGATTAATTAACATGGAATAGTAATAACTAACACATAAGGGTCTTTAACAAGCTTAACAAAACAAATCACGAAATAAAGATAATCCAAATCATAAAATCATCACATAATCACAAACTTTGTCTTTCCTAAACAGAAGAAAATAGGTTTAGTTCATGATTACAACAAAACTAAAGTCAAAAACAAATTCTAGTAAATCAAACATGGTTCAAATTAAAAAAATAATAAAAGTAAACTTGAATTTTTCCTTAAGCTTCTCACAATTGGATCTAGAGTTTATTCTCTGACTCCCAGCACTTGAATACGTCTTCTAATCGTTTCTTCTCTCCAGGAGTTCATTCCAGAAAATAGGGTTATGATCAGGAAGTCTCTTTTTATACGTTAGAAGTGGCTCGTCGAGTCCATGGGGTGACTCATCGAGTCCCTCATTAAATTCCCGTGCCCGATAAGGTAAGGATTCTTCTTGCTTCGAGAACCTTCGTGGGAACTCATCGAGATAAGGGTCAACTCGCCGAGTTCCTTGTTATTTTTGGCTCTTTTCTTTGCTCTTTGATTCCCAAACTCCCAATAGCCATTCCAACTTCCTTTTTGCTTACAAGCACTCCTTTTGAACTGAAAATATAATTCAAACATAATTAAGCACCTTTTATTCCATAATTGCAATATATTAGCCAAAAAGTATTAATAATCTATACAAAATATATGTCTAAATATGCACATATCAAATTACCCCACACTTGACTTTTGCTTGTCCCCAAGCAAAACTGAATTTTTAAACATACTAACATCACATAAGATAATCCTAATCAAACTCAGCCATTATGTCAAGACCGCAACGCATGCATTTGTGTCTAAACTTTTTCCTAAGGAACCCCCCATAGTCTAAATACTCACAATCCTCATAAACACTCGCCCACTTCTTTTGAACAATGCTCATTTTATGCATCCCTCCGAATCTATCCTTAGAAAACTCTCTTAACCTCAAGGTATTTTTGGTCAAGCAACCCAAGCATACATAATCTAGTAAAAATTACAACTTTTTTCGATACAACTATGGAGCTCTTTTGATAATTTGATCTTGATTTCTTTAAATATACCGCTTTCTTTGATTTTTGGTATCTTCAACTGTTTGAATCTTCGGAATTTTGATCTTTTGATCTTCACTTTTGACTGCTCCAAAATTCTTACAACTTTTCTTGTAATTATCTCTCTTTTTTTTAACATGTAACTCACTTTTTTTCACTCAAAACCCTACATGCTTAAGCAGGGGCGCTCAACTTCAACCTTTATTGGCTACCGATAAAATTTTCCTGGATACATTTCTGGTACACGATGCTAAACATATTGCATCTCTCAAACTAAGTGAGGTTGTGTTTTTGCCCCATGATTTCAGTAGAATAAGGAGGCCACAAATGCACTATAACGTATTGTGGCTCAATTAAACATTTGGGTCCTCATAGAATCATCAAATATAATACTCGCATGATCCCTAATTGCTTTTTACCAAAGTTTTCTAATTTAGCCCTAGCAATTTTTATGGAAAAATTTCAAAAATTTCAAAATTTAACTAAAATATTAACTAATGTTACCAACCCCCTACCCCACACTTAATTTATGCAATGTCCTCATTGCATACTATGCATGATAAAGAAAAATAAAATAAAGAGGGAATTGGAACAAACTCCCCTGGGATAGTAGTTGCGAGGTTGATCTTCTTCATTTAAAGCTCCATCTTCAGCTGACTTTAGACATGGGAACAACTTATCCATGCCTCAGTTGTCATATCATGTAAGGTTGAAAGCTCAAAAACGCAAGAAAAACTCTGAGAAACCATCAGGAATCATACTTCATAAGTGCAGCCAATTGTCGTGTGAGATAATACCAAATCAGCAAGCTAAGATGAGAAATTCGTGTAGACAGACTCGCAGAGTTAGTACACAAAAATGCCGAAACCCGGTTTTTCACACTAGGACTCGTCGAGTCGGATAAGTGCACTCGGCGAGTCAATAGTTGTATGGAAAATCTGTCATCTTTTTAAATAGATGTGATAATCACTTCAAAGCCTTTTATGCAAACTATTTTCTTGAGTATTTAGACACTTTTAAAACTTCTCGTAAACACCGGACTCGATACTCGAACTCACTTCTCTCGTTCACTTAGACTCGTCCTTCCTAGCACTCCCAAGGTCTTTTGTTTTCAATCCCTAGCATCCAAATACTGAAATGAAAAAAAAAACAAACAACTATTCGAGCAATCAAAAGTCCTAAACTACTAGTTCAAGCATCAAATAAAATTGTTTTTCTTAAACACAACCAAAAATAAAAAGATAAAGCATTCTTCGTCTTCCGCATCCTCGTCATCATCATCATCATCATCATCATCAGCATGCACCGCCCGACTTCCACTAGCTCCTGCCCTCCTTTCCTCAAACTGTTCCTCCCATGTATGAATGTATGGGTAATTACCCCCATCAATGTGTTGGAGTTGAAAATCATTGAATAATTGGACATGTGATTGGTTGCTAAAATTGATCCCCCTTGCCAAATCCCTTTGGAGCCTCCTCATTTCCACATTGTACCAATCCATAGGTACATCATCCTCGACCGGGATAACTGGTGGTTCCTCTGGAGCTTCTTGTTGGCGTCTCCACGCATTCCTTCCTAGTCCCTCGGGTACTATCACCGGGTCATCATTGGGAATGGCATAGTGGCCCCCTCCATAGTCTTCAATAATCTTTGCCCTCCTAAAAAGTATAGGATTAAAAGGAGGGGTTGGAACCTCTGTCAACATGTCACACACCCCTGCATTCATCAAACCATAGGACTTAGCCAGGCGGGTCATGAACTATTGGGTTATGAGCATTCTAACACTCCTAAGTGTACATGCAACCCTAAATACCTTGGATCTATGTTTTCTCTATTATACATGCAAATATCAACTTTCCAAGGTATTGTTTTATTCTAGCATTCAAAACTTTGAATAACACAAGTTAGAATAACATACCTTTTGTTGGTGCTTGTCTTCATGAAGCTTGAGTGCCTAGTGCCCCAAGTGTGACACCTCAAATGGTTCACACAACACCAAATACACTTGGAATAACTTGAGAGAATTCTACACTTCATGAAATCGGCTAGCCCTCTCTAGAATGATCCTAGTGGCCGATTTTGTCAAGAAGAAGATCTTTATATAGTGTTACAATTAGGGTAAACCCTAATTGTCATGACTTTCCATTTCCTTGGATCCATGGGTTCAAATACACCATGGAGCATCCATGGAGCATCATATGGGTTTTTGCCCAACTAGATAATCCATGGAGCATTAGCCCACTATACAAGTATGGATGATTTATCCAATCAACCCATATATTTAATTAGTCTTCTTTTGATCACTTAATTAATCCTAGATTAATTCTTGATCAATACTAATTAAATAATCTTATTATTCTTATTATTAATATACTAGATCTTATAATATATTAATAACCATAAGTGTCTTATTTCTCTCATTATAGTCTATCCAAATGCACGATGCCATGCAACCCAAATGGACCATGCCGGGTCGGGTCAAGTCTTACCAATTATAGTGATGGACTTAGACATTAATCCAACAGTCTCCCACTTGGATAAGTCTAAAACTATTATTGCGTATGTCTTCAGGAACCGACTGGCAATCGTAGCTCTCAAAAGCTTCTGTTGAACTCTGACCTTGTAGAAGAACTCTGACCTTTGTCAATGACTTGTCCATTAGATAAAGGATCATATATTCCTCCATTCTAGATATCATATCGACTGAGACATGGATTATAATCATTCTCTCTGTCCATTTGTTGTTTCCCGATTTCCGATTTATGACGACTGACTAATTGAACAAATCAAATCTGTCCTGGCCAGGCCGAGCACTTCCATTTGTCATCATCAAATCATCGAGGGGCCCACATATATCGCTTTTATCCCGAAGGTAAAAGGAATGGATAAACTTCGACTCATATGGCTTGTTCTACTACTTGTTGAATCATACACAAAGACACGTTTTATAGAACCGAGTTACCAAATGCGTTTTCATGCAATCAATGTACTATCAACTCATAGTAACAAGTCACATCTCTAGTTTTGAAGAATATAAGATATTATCGTCTCATGATCACTCGTGATAAAATCCATGAAGTGATTCCAATGAGCGCGGGTTGAATCCAATACTCAGAACTTATGAGCACTCATGAGTGTTGTAGCCCTTTGTCCAACACCTTAGACCTCTACAAGCCAACCCATGACAGTCTTAATTCATATCTACTTCCAACATATGACCAACTATGGATGGTTTGAATAACTTAGTCATTTCGGAAGAATAACCTAGTTTATTCGGGAAGTCAAAACATGCAAAGTGAAATACAATAATAATTGAATCTAATATGGTATAAAAACCTATGAACATAAATAAAACACCTTTTATTTATCACCATATGATTACACATTATTCATTGTATATTGTTTTAGCTATCAACTTTATTCTTGAATTTAAAACAATAGTTGTCCCATGCTCCAAGTATGTACACTATGTTTTCTAAACACTAGTCATGCCATACACCAAGTATGCATACTATGTTTGCTTATGATCTTTACTTTGTGAACTAGATCCATTGAACATAACTTCAATGATTCTCTTTTCACACTCCCAAATCCTTACTGCAAATACAAGAATTCCAAATTCATGTCATTTACTAAAATATGTTAGATTCTAAACTTATATGCATTGATCCTCTTGTAATGATTATGCACAAAGTCAGAAAGACTTGACAAAAACCATTACAGACCATTCCAAAGGAGATCAACTCCTTGGAAACATCCTTCTTGCATTAAGTTTCCTTAATCTTACACAGATTGAAAATTCTAACATTGAAACATTTCCAGATTCCATTTTGACTATCACTTCTGAACAAGAGTTGCCTCCTTACAGATTATGTCAATATGGTCCTTCCAGAATTATCACTATACTTCCAACTATCCTTGAACAACCAATCATTGGTAAACCTTATATTTTCCTCGACAATTGTTTAATCCTTTTAGTCATATCCAGTTCTAAACCTTTTCCCTTCTTAATGCCCGAGGCATTTGGAAAATTTTAGAAAGGATGAATATAGCACATGTAATCGATCCTATATCCGAAGCATAAGGGACACGATTCATGATGTCTCACATAAAGACTAAACCAGTCTTTTGCTATAACATTTCCATTTCTACTTGCCAAGTTCTCATAATTCAGATAATGAAAAGGGATGCCGTAATCATAATCGAATTTTAGAATGCAAATAATGGACCCATATACATAATTTCCTTATGTTGAGCCATTCCAACATGAAATTCATATATATTTCCTTGACTAAATGATTAAAACCTCATGATCTAAGCTTATAGATTTGAGATGAAGTATAATTTCCTCTCCCTTAATCATAGCAAAACAACTTTTCCTAATTGAAACCTTTTATTTCTATAATTAACATTACTAACTTGCAATACTTATCATAATTATCATGCTCCCACTAACATGATGATTATTAGCATAACACTTATGCTCCCACTAGCTTTGACATGTATTCAAAAATCTGTTGACTTCCTTACCAAAGTTCGGATTTCTAATACTAGATTGTTTTGATAAAACTTTATCAAAAAAATACACTTTCCCTTAGATAGCACATTTGTGTGTCTAAACAATTATGAAAAGGGATGTCGTAATCATAATGGTTAGGCCTTTTTGCCACTTCTCACAAGTCCAGGTTAGTGTGCCGGTAAACCACACACACTCCACAAACGACTTTGAGAATGCAAATATCACAATTGCTATCTAGCTAAAATCTAGTTAGTGAAAGTGTTTCCTCACCATCATTTTCATGAATCGGAGAGAAACCTTATGACATTTAGATTTAATGGTGTATGTGTTCTTATCCATGTGAATTGTCAAAACCATAGTCACAAGACAAGGATAATGACAAATCCAAAATCATATGGACTGAAATCAATCTTAACTTCTTGCCACCTGGCAGCTCAAGGGCCTGCCATTGCTTCCAAGTTGTTGTGCAACACATTGAGAACTCTAAGAACTCATATGCAAAGCCAACTTTAACTGGAATGGGCACAAAATATGTCAACACGATAGGTTATAAACCTCAAGTCGTGTGCTAGTGAAGAACTTCAGGTTCTATTCTTGATTAGTTCTTAAGACTTTCAAGACCTTTAAGACTCCCACTGTCATCTTGACCTATAAGACTTCCTTGTCAAACATCCAAGAGATAGTGTGGATTCTAATCAAGACAAACACTTCACATAATTGGCCTAAGTTGGTCTTTGTTTTATCCAAAATATCACAACTTGCCAATTTCAAATGTACAAGAGTAGAAAACTTTTACTCTTACATTTGACAAGTGTTTTAATCCTTCTTTGAGACATGTCACTCAAGTTACAATCTTGGAGTATGACTCTAAGAATTGTTTTTGGAACGAAGTATGAATCATCTTCTTGATTTAACCACTTCAATAATTCATAGTTCCTCTTCTTAGCTATAAGAAAGCACTTAGAGGATGAATTGTGATAAGGTCTCTAAATCATTAAGATGATCATAAAAACTGATACGAAAGTAGTCTCCCATTTTTTCAGATTTGAGAAACTTCTATCCTTCTGCCTAATTTGATTCTTCTTATTCGCTCTGCCTTACATTGGAACCTTTTCCAATGTCTCAGAGTTACACTTAAGCTTGTAAGTATAACCATATTTACTGAACTTTAGTAAATTATGACGAATAATCTTATTGATCTTTTGTGGTGGACTTGACCAGTGCACAAGAATGTGTACTTGATCCCTTAGTCCTTTACTTGACTCACACATCCATGTGAACAAGTAATTAGTCTTAATTTTCCAATACTTGAAAGTTCTCATTCATAATGCTATTCAACTTGCATGATTCCAAGTTCCGGTCCAATTGAGACTTAGGTGATGAGAATCTTTCCTTATTTGGTAAATTTAGACATTACCACAAATGAAGAAATCAATTTCATATTTCCACTCTTGCTATTAATGGAATCATATAAGCAACAATTTTTCCTCAAATGCCATTGTAAGGATATTTTAAAATAAATAAAATCAAAAATTTTCTTTTATTTTAAAATTTTGCGGAAAAACTTATCCTTACAATCCATATGAAAACTTGTTGTTATCTATTCCTAAGCAATTTCTCATAACTCCTAAGAAGTAGCTCAAGAATCCGATCTTCAAACTATGCGATAGAAATCCATCTATGCGATCAGATTCAACATATTCTTTCTTTAAGTTTCTTCACTTTTCTTTGATTCTTAAAACATCACCGTGTGACCCAGTCACATCATGTATCAAGAATCTCATAATAGAAACTTAACAGAGTTAGATAGTGGACTTTACCTGAAGTAGAGTCAAACTTGTTAACTTTAACCTTCTTAGGTAAATTTGGCAGCTTCGCAACCAATGCCCCTTCCTTTGGCAATATAAACATATCG
Source organism: Lactuca sativa (assembly GCF_002870075.4). Taxonomy (NCBI): domain Eukaryota; kingdom Viridiplantae; phylum Streptophyta; class Magnoliopsida; order Asterales; family Asteraceae; genus Lactuca; species Lactuca sativa. Next base: position 90,601,543 of record NC_056626.2, read on the forward strand.
ACCCTTTGATAATGGTACACGGGTCTATCACAGACTTAGCCCCTCTCTTTACCATTTGGTCAACCAAGTTATCTATGGTCGATCCCTTTCCATTGGGAAGAGAGCTTTACTGGATATCCAATGTCATTATTGTCAATGTCCACAAGTTTTTGGAAGTTGATCTTAACAAATAGATAAGATCATTAAGGGTCTTGTCATAGTCTGTTTCATAGGTGTCCCAAAGGAACTCACTATGTGACTTAGAAAGCGATTGACCACCAACTTTCTCAAGACTTTGACACCCAACTCTCCCGGCGTGTCAATATGTGACTATATCTCCAAGATGTGACCACACCTAGACCTTGCCTTGCCAATAGGGCTTGAGTGATCTTAAACTTTTCAAGAACTTGTGGGTAAGGGAGAATAATTTGAGGAGGTGAAAGAAGTATGATTTCCAAGGGACATCATCTTCATTAGGAAAGCTTGTTTCAAGAGATTTGGGAAGATCATAAATGTCAAAACTAGACATCTTTTGGGAGATATTCATGATAGTTGATTTAAAGTCCTTAATATGACACCCAATATGAAATATTAAGGCTAGGACCCAACAAACTATTTTATAACTTAGAAGAGGGATGCCGTAATCCAAGCTATAAAATATTTGAAGGTAGGTGAATGATGATTCACCGATTTCCACCAAGATAAACGAAATGTATTATTAGGTTTTAATTGGATTTAAAACTCCTAGATCTTTGAGATTCATTGAACTGTTCAATGGAATGTTTCAATCTCGAGTGTGCCCTTCAGGTTTTGTGACTGGGATGCCGAGGATTACAAAACAAGGTGTGAAGTAACCATGCAAATTACTTGGTACCCTTAAGCGTTTACCCCTCAATCGATGTGCCGGTTAACCACACACGCTCCATCGATACTATCCTAAACATTAAGTTACCCTTTGCCTACCTTGTTAAATATGAGTTAGTGTGCCGGTTAACCACACACGCTCCACTAACCGACTTAAACAAAGTGCAAAGTGTAATTTCATGGATTAGCACCTTATTCACATTTTCCTAAGTAACTAAGATTGGGTATTTATAAAAGTTTAGTTACTTAGTATTTATCATTAATACTTTTAATGAAGGGAGAATTCGAGTCCTGTCAAACCCGTTCGGCTAACGACCCTCCACCAGTCAAGCAAGCGGTGGGTGAGAGTGGACACCCATTAAGTTGCCATTTTATAGGCAACAACCTTATATCCACCATATAGACCGGCTTCGTGAATGAGGCGTACTAGTGGTAAGACTGACTTTACTCTTATACATACATACATATATATATATATATATATATATATATATATATATATATATTATTATTATTAACTTATAATATTATAAAGTATAAGGGTTGAATTTTAACTTTTAAAATTCTAAGGGCTAACATAGAATTAAAGTATTCATAAGAGAAAACTTTACTAATTCCAAAACTTGAGGGCAAGTTTTTGAAACTATTCAAAACTAATTAAATCCATAACTTATGTGTTTAAAGTAGTTTTAATCCAAAAACTCTTCAAGTTCCATAACTTGAGGACAAGTTATGGAAGACTTTAAACTAATAAAAGAATTAACTTTTCTTTATTTTGTAACTTATGGAATTAATTAAGGTTACACTTTTTTTTATTATTTAATGAAGAGACTCTTGGTCCTCCATAACTTGAGGACAAATTATGGAGTCATAACACCAATTAATTAGAACTAGACTCTTCATTTTGTAACCTTTGCCAACTTTTATGAGTTTTATGAAACTTAAATGTGACTTTTCATATAACTTGAGGACAAGTTACAAAAACACATTTTAGAATCAACTCTTAGATTAATTTGGATTGAAAACAACTATTTCACTCAACTTTTCTATTAATCTAAGCAACTCATAAGAACAAGATAATTCAAATCAAAATTTTTCATGTAATTAGTCTAAACCTTAAACTAATACAAAACATGAATCTATTGACAATTATCTTTGAAATTGGATTAGCATGAACATTACCACATCAAAAACAAGTTTATAAGTTCAAAAACATCTTAGGGTAATGTTCCTAGTCCAATTCTAGTCAAAAAGGTCGAATTTATGCTGTCTGGGGGTCCAACTCGTCGAGTGACAAACCAACTCAGCGAGTTGGATGCTTTTTGCCTCGGACTCGGCGAGTCTGCTGGGTAGACAGCAACAAAACTCGATTTTTCAGCTCCATTTGCAAGTATAACAAGAAAACAAGCCTAGGCTCTGATACCACTGTTGGGTTATGAGCATTCTAACACTCCTAAGTGTACAGGCAACCCTAAATACCTTTGATCTATGTTTTCTCTATTATACATGCAAATATCAACTTTCCAAGGTATTATTCTATTCTAGCATACAAAACTTTGAATAACACAAGTTAGAATAACATACCTTTTGTTGGTGCTTGTCTTCATGAAGCTTGAGTGCCTAGTGCCCCAAGTGTGACACCTCAAATGGTTCACACAACACCAAATACACTTGGAATAACTTAAGAGAATTCTACACTTCATGAAATCGGCTAGCCCTCTCTAGAATGATCCTAGTGGCCGATTTTGTCAAGAACAAGATCTTTATATAGTGTTACAATTATGGTAAACCCTAATTGTCATGACTTTCCATTTCCTTGGATCCATGGGTTCAAATACACCATGGAGCATCCATTGAGCATCATATGGGTTTTGGCCCAACTAGATAATCCATGGAGCATTAGCCCACTATACAAGTATGGATGATTTACACAATCAACCCATATATTTAATTAGTCTTCTTTTGATCACTTAATTAATCCTAGATTAATTCTTGATCAATACTAATTAAATAATCTTATTATTCTTATTATTAATATACTAGAACTTATAATATATTAATAACCATAAGTGTCTTATTTCTCTCATTATAGTCTATCCAAATGCATGATGCCATGCAACCCAAATGGACCATGTCGGGTCGGGTCAAGTCTTACCAATTATAGTTATGGACTTAGACATTAATCCAACATGAACATCCAACCATTTATTTTTGAAGTCTTCCTGTCCTTGACCACCCCCTCGGTCAAATACACGGCTATGCAATATGGGATGCAGAAAAAAGTGTTAGGAGTATTAATACTCCATAAATAGAATACATCAAGGGTAGGGACTTTGTCATCATCTTTCCTTTGGTTGATGGTACTTGAGATAACACGATGAATGAGTCGGTGGGTCGGGGATTGGATGCTCCCTTCTTGAGCAGATTTTGCAATGTACATCTTCTTGGCGATAGTACTCCACCAAAGATCACCCCTTACTCCATCAAGAAAGAATTGGTGGCAATGCTCCAAAAATGTACCAAACTCAGGAGTATTGACCAATTGTTGGTCATAAATCCCAAGTCTCCAAGATAGCTCCACCATACTGCATTGGCAGTATTCCCCACCAAGGCAGAATTTTATGTTCCCGGGATTGTAATAGTCATTTCCTCCCCGGAAAGAAACTGTTGAGAAATACTCCCAACATAGCTCTTGATAGACCGGCTCTTGAATTCTGAACAGCCGATTCCACCCATCACATGTAAGAAAAACTCCATTGTGGTTGAATTTTTTGACCAAGTAAGGCGCTAACTCCTCTTCATATCGTGCTCCACCCAACCATTCCCAATCAAGTGCATCGGGCACATAAATCTCTTTCTTCTTCAGTTTGTCAGGTTTTTTTCTCCACCTCCTCATCGTAGAATCGGAACTGATGCGTGGAAAAGTCAACCAAGGGTGAGAACCTTGGCTTCTGCGGGAGCTTTGACGGAAGTTGAACATGTTTCGTGCACACACAATCCAGAGAAACACAAAAGCATCAAAAGAACATCTATTATGTATTACGAACGGACTCGTCGAGTCCATGAATAGACTCAGCGAGTCTAATGAACTACACGAGTCAGTCGGCGAGTCTGTGAGATTTCACCCATGAAAACTCAAAATTAGTCTAAGGTTTTTTCCCGAAATGTGTATAAGGCATATTAATTGAAAAACATTCATCCAAAACACCACAATTCAGTCAAAATCAAAACCCCCAAAAAAAATTAAAATTCCAAAAACGGGTGTTCTAACAAATTAATACTTCCAAACATCTAAAAATCATGACTTTAACAGCAATATAGAAAAAACTACGTACCTTGTTCGATGAATTTCGAAAAATAAAGAGAAAGAGTGAAGAAGGTGATGAATGCTTCAGAGAAAGAGAGTGCACGTCGAGTGTGTCGGTTGAGATGTGTTCCAAATGAGGGTTAGAAATGATAGTGTAAATACCTGCAGGTATTTACACTATCATTTCCAACACTCTATTATATTAGAGATCATTTTGAAAATAAAATATTTTCTGCCCAAAATCTCAGGACTATAAATAGAATTCTGAACCAAATTCATTCATTATTCACATTTCCAACTAGAGAAAAGCCATTTTCTCTCTCACGGATCTTCGGGTTTTTATCCCAAAACGTGAGTATCTCTTTTTAGTAGTGTGAGATAGCTCAATATGTGTTTATAACAAGATTTAGATGGCTAAATCACTTGATTTAGGAGTTTACTCCCCAAGGTGTTCTTGGGCGGTAAACTCCCGAAACAACGCCTAGACCTTCCCTTATGTTATGATACGACTTTGGACTCATGTATAAGTGTATTAGGGACAAGAAAACATCAAAGAATCACCCAAGTTTGGGAGTTCACGGCCCAAGAGGATCTTGGACCGTGAACTCCAAAATCATGCACAAAAGGGTGCTTTTAAGGCACCTAAAGCCTTAGGCATTTACATAGACTTGTTCCCATTTAATCAAGGGCCTTAAACACATCTAGAACACCCCTCAAAGTGAGTTAATGGCCCTAATAAGGTTCTTGGGCCGTGAACATCAAACAAAGGCACCAAAGTGTGCCAAAGGCCTTGATATGCTTGGAATAAAAGTTTGAGACCTATACTACATGTGAATAAGACTTGAAAGCATCAAAAACACCCATCCTTAAGAGTTTACGAAGGAAAACTCTAAGAGAAATGGCCTTAGGGCTGTAAACTCCTTCAAGGGGTGTGTCTATAACTTAAAATCTTCCAAGGATTTAACCACCAAGTTGGAGTAATTCTAGGGATCATTTGGGACTTCAAAACACAAAATATCACCAAGATTGTGAGTTCACGGCCGTAAAACTCAAGAGTTTACAACCGTGAACTCCATGTGTGATGATATATGGAGAGTAAACTCTAATATGGGGTCCTTCGGAATCCTAAACCCAAGTACCTTGTCCCACAATAGCTTAGATGCAATCCTTAGGGCTTAAAACACTTATATAAAGTGTTTATTATGTTCTAGGATGTCTTAACATTATCAATTAGTAAATAAGTCTAATTGGGTGCATATATGTGTGATTATATGTGTTGGATAAGGTGTCTAAGTCCATAACTATTTCGGGTCAGTACTTGACCCGACCCGGCATGGTCCATTTGGGTTGCATGGCACCATGCAATTGGATAGACTAAATGAGAGAAATAACACTTGGAGATTATTAATATATTATAAGTTCTAATATATTAATAATATTATTTGATTAGTTTGATCAAGAATTAATTTTGAATTAATTAAGTGATCAAAGGATAACTAATTAAATATATGGGTTGATTATGTAAATCATTCATATCTTGTATAGTGGGCTAAGAGGCTCCATGGATCATCAAGTTGGGTTCCACCCATAGGATGCTCCATGGATGCTCCATGGGAGTTACAAACCCATGGGTCATGGAAATGAAGAGTCATGACACATTAGGGTTTACATGGTGTAACCCTTAGATGTGTCAACACTATATAAGGATCCCATTCTCCACCAAAATCGGCTACACATAAGAAACTAGAGGGCTCGGCCGATTTCAAGAAGTGTGTATTCTCTCAAAGGTCTTTCCAAGAGCATTTGGTGTTGTGTGAAGCATTTGAGGCATCACACTTGGGGTGCTAAGCTCACAAGGTTTCTAGGAGCATAAGCAACAACAAGGTAAGTTATTCTATCTTCCATTCAAGTTAAAATTGTTCCCCATGTATGCTAGATAGGAATATAACCTTGGAATTCAACTTTGCATGATAATTAGACAAACATAGATCCAAGGTTATTAGGGTTGCATGTACACTTAGGAAGTATTAGAATGCTCAAAACCCATCAGTAGTATCAGAGCCTAGGCTTGTTTGTTTGTTATTTGTGCTTTAAGGTTGAAAAAGTCGAAAAACTTGTTTTCTACCTGATGAACTCGCCGAGTCCATGGGGAGGACTCGCCTAGTTCATGTGTATCTTCAACCTACTCGCCGAGTAGGTTCATGCACTCGGCGAGTAGGAGCGACAGAGTGTAGATTTTCGACTTTAGTTGCTGGAAATGGACTAGAAACATTACCCTAAACTGTTTTGGTACTTGAAAACTTGTTTTAGATGGTGTAATGTCTTTGCTAATCCATTTACAACAACTAGTTATCAAAATTACAAAGTTTTAAGGGTAATTTTGATTTATGAAAGTGTTCATATTCATGTTCTTGATCTTCTGATGTTTAGATGATCATAGGAATTATTTGTAACCTACTTGGTAGTTTAATTCTTGATCATAATGTGTTTTAATGGAGTCCATAACTTGTCCTCAAGTTATGGAAAAACCAAAAGTCACTTGAGTTAAAAAAAACCATTAAAAGAACACAAGAGTTAGAAAAATGAAGAGTCTTCATTTTATTACTCTATTAAACTCATAAGTTACAAGAAATGAAAAGTTTTGTAAGTTAACAAAACTTGCCCTCAAGTTTTGGAACAAGTAAAGTCATGCTAAAAACTTTAGTTCCAACCCTTAGAATTTTAAAAGTTAAAATTGAACCCTTATACTTATATTATTATGATTTATTAATTATATATATGTATAAGAACAAAGTCGTCTTACCACTAGTACGCCTCATTCACGAAGTCGGTCTATAAGGTGGGTATAAGGTTGTTGCCTGTAAAATGGCAACTTAATGGGAGTCCACTCTCACCCACCGCTTGCTTGACCGGTGGAGGGTCGTTAGCCGAACGGGTAAGACAAGGACTTATATATTCTCATTAAAAGTATGATGAATATTATAAAGTAACTAAATGTTATTAAATTCCCAATCTTAGTTACTTTAGGAAAAATGTGAATAAGGTGCTAATCCATGAAATTACACTTTACACTTTGTTTAAGTCGTTGGTGGAGCGTGTGTGGTTAACCGGCACACTAACTTGGACTTAACAAGGTAGGTATAGGGTGACTTAGAGTTTATTATAGTATCAGTGGAGCGTGTGTGGTTTACCGGCACATCGATTGAGTGATAAACTTTAAGGGCACCAAGTGATTTGCATGGTTACTTCACACCTCATTTTGTGATCCTCGGCATACCAGTCACAAAACTTGGAGGGCACACTCGAGATTGAAACATGCCTTTGAAAAGTTCATTGATCTCAAAGAATCTAGGAATTTCTAAGAACCAATCAAAAACCTAATATTTAATATTTCGGTTTTCGTGGTGGAAATTGGTGAATCGTCATTCACCTACCTTTCAAATATGTTATAGCTTGGATTACGGCATACCTCTTCTAAGTTATAATATATTGTGATTGGATCCTAGCCTTAATATTACATTTGGGTGTTTTATTAAGGATTCTCTTAATATCTAAACTAGTCTTGTCCTTCTCTTTTAGATGTCTTCAAACAATGCTGCTTCTGGCTCTAACCCTAATAGCTCCTTTACCCTTATGAACTTGTGTGGGAAAGTCACTTTTGACGGATCCAACTTCAATGAGTAGATCAGAAACATCAGGATGATCACCCGCTACGAGGACAAAGAATATGTCCTTGACAAGGAGCTTAAGGAGATTGATGAGACCACTGCAACTCCTCAGGAGATCGCTGACTTTCAGGCACATAAAAGGGATGCTACGAAAGTGGCATGCATCATGATGGCCACGATGACAGCGGAACTCCAAAAGTCTTATGAGGATTTCTACCCTTATGAAATGCACCAAGATCTGATGGAAAGATACCATCAAAGTGCACGACAAGAGAGGTATGAAATCATCTGCTCCATGATAACAGCCTTGATGAAGGATGGGGATTCCGTCACGAGCCACATGCAGAAAATGCAAAGGTATGTGGATCGTTTGCTGAAACTTAATGTGAACTTCCCTGAGGAGCTTGCAATAGATATAATTTTGCACTCCTTACCATCGTGCTATGATCAATTCCGCATGACATATCACATGAATAAGGAAGAGGTCACACTCAGCAAACTTCAGGGACTTCTCAAGACCGCAGAATCAGGTCTTAAGGGGAAGTCGGTTGTTAACACTCCTACTCCAAACTCTACTCCGGTTTTGGCAATCGGGAAAAGTCGAGGGAAGAAGAGAAAGAGCTCTTCGAAGGGTACCAAGGCTCGGACCCTTGATGGCTCTTCTTCAAGTGGAACCAAGAAAGGTTTTATCACTCCTTCTTCTGATCCAAAAGAGGCCGAATGCTTCTATTGCCATGAAAAATCACATTGGAAGCGGAACTACCCAAAATACCAGCAAGATGTGAAGGATGGGAAAGTTAAACGCAACCATGCAGGTATTTACACTATCATTTCTAACAAATCACCCCATTCTAAATCACCCCATTCTGCCCAAAATCTCAGGACTATAAATAGAATTCTGAACCAAATTCATTCATTATTCACATTTCCAACTAGAGAAAAGCCATTTTCTCTCTCACGGATCTTCGGGTTTTTATCCCAAAACGTGAGTATCTCTTTTTAGTAGTGTGAGATAGCTCAATATGTGTTTATAACAAGATTTAGATGGCTAAATCACTTGATTTAGGAGTTTACTCCCCAAGGTGTTCTTGGGCGGTAAACTCCCGAAACAACGCCTAGACCTTCCCTTATGTTATGATACGACTTTGGACTCATGTATAAGTGTATTAGGGACAAGAAAACATCAAAGAATCACCCAAGTTTGGGAGTTCACGGCCCAAGAGGATCTTGGACCGTGAACTCCAAAATCATGCACAAAAGGGTGCTTTTAAGGCACCTAAAGCCTTAGGCATTTACATAGACTTGTTCCCATTTAATCAAGGGCCTTAAACACATCTAGAACACCCCTCAAAGTGAGTTAATGGCCCTAATAAGGTTCTTGGGCCGTGAACATCAAACAAAGGCACCAAAGTGTGCCAAAGGCCTTGATATGCTTGGAATAAAAGTTTGAGACCTATACTACATGTGAATAAGACTTGAAAGCATCAAAAACACCCATCCTTAAGAGTTTACGAAGGCAAACTCTAAGAGAAATGGCCTTAGGGCTGTAAACTCCTTCAAGGGGTGTTTCTATACCTTAAACCCTTCCAAGGATTTAACCACCAAGTTGGAGTAATTCTAGGGATCATTTGGGACTTCAAAACACAAAATATCACCAAGATTGTGAGTTCACGGCCGTAAAACTCAAGAGTTTACAACTGTGAACTCCATGTGTGATGATACATGGAGAGTAAACTCTAATATGGGGTCCTTTGGAATCCTAAACCCAAGTACCTTGTCCCACAATAGCTTAGATGCAATCCTTAGGGCTTAAAACACTTATATAAAGTGTTTATTATGTTCTAGGATGTCTTAACATTATCAATTAGTAAATAAGTCTAATTGGGTGCATATATGTGTGATTATATGTGTTGGATAAGGTGTCTAAGTCCATAACTATTTCGGGTCAGTACTTGACCCGACCCGGCATGGTCCATTTGGGTTGCAAGGCACCATGCAATTGGATAGACTAAATGAGAGAAATAACACTTGGAGATTATTAATATATTATAAGTTCTAATATATTAATAATATTATTTGATTAGTTTGATCAAGAATTAATTTTGAATTAATTAAGTGATCAAAGGATAACTAATTAAATATATGGGTTGATTATGTAAATCATTCTGAACAGCCGATTCCACCCATCACATGTAAGAGAAACTCCATTGTGGTTGAATGTTATGACCAAGTAAGGCGCTAACTCCTCTTCATATCGTGCTCCACCCAACCATTCCCAATCAAGTGCATCGGGCACATAAATCTCTTTCTTCTTCAGTTTGTCAGGTTTTTTTCTCCACCTCCTCATCGTAGAATCGGAACTGATGCGTGGAAAAGTCAACCAAGGGTGAGAACCTTGGCTTCTGCGGGAGCTTTGACGGAAGTTGAACATGTTTCGTGCACACACAATCCAGAGAAACACAAAAGCATCAAAAGAACATCTATTATGTATTACGAACGGACTCGTCGAGTCCATGAATAGACTCAGCGAGTCTAATGAACTACACGAGTCAGTCGGCGAGTCTGTGAGATTTCACCCATGAAAACTCAAAATTAGTCTAAGGTTTTTTCCCGAAATGTGTATAAGGCATATTAATTGAAAAACATTCATCCAAAACACCACAATTCAGTCAAAATCAAAACCCCCAAAAAAAATTAAAATTCCAAAAACGGGTGTTCTAACAAATTAATACTTCCAAACATCTAAAAATCATGACTTTAACAGCAATATAGAAAAAACTACGTACCTTGTTCGATGAATTTCGAAAAATAAAGAGAAAGAGTGAAGAAGGTGATGAATGCTTCAGAGAAAGAGAGTGCACGTCGAGTGTGTCGGTTGAGATGTGTTCCAAATGAGGGTTAAAACCCTAGTTTTACCGGATGTAAAAATGATTTTTTTTTTCAGTAAATAAAGTCGACTCGTCGAGTTTGACCCTGTGACAACCCGGAATTTCCATTCTGTATAAACAATAACACTTCATGTAGCACCTGGTTCCTGGTATGTAAATCTTAATTGAGTATTTTTCCTTTTTAAGCCTTGGACTCGGCGAGTCATAGGTCCGACTCGCCGAGTAGGGACGGGACCCGGGACACGTTTAAGTTGGCGACTCGGCGAGTCCATATCCTGGACCCGGTGAGTCACCGCTGTTGGATGAAACCCTAAGTTTCAGGGGTTTGCACCCTATTTAATCCCCCTTTCCGCCCCCAAGCCAGCCCCCATTCACCCTAAGAGCCATATACCTCGTTCTAAGCCTTGTTTTGTGGATTTGAAGCCTTTTGGTGTGTCCTCTTGGAGATTGGAGTGAGTAGGGAAGGAGATCAAGAAGAAGAAGAGGAGGTCAAGCATTTGTGAGCAATTTCAGAGTGATATCTAAGGTATGGCTCGTTTTCCCCCTTGTCTCCATGCTTAGGGCCCCATTAAAGTCCATCATGGCTCATTTCCAAGCTTGTATGTGCATAATATTTCGAAATAAGTTGATTGGTCTCTAGATCCAAGCATAGTTGAGCTCCAGGAGATCAGATCCACTACCTTTATGAGCCCATATTGCATATAAACCTTAGATCTACTCTTTTGGTGCATTTTGAACCCTAAAAACCCCATAGATGGATATTTACACGTAAACTTGGAAACTTTACGTGTTATTCATGCTCTAGGAGCCCAGATCTACGAATGACATGCATTGGATTCGAGCAAAATCTCATTTTTACCTCTTGCATGGAGCGGACTCGGCAAGTCGCTCATCTGACTCGGCGAGTCCAGTCGCGAGTCTCCGGGTTTGTCCCCTTTTTGTTATGTCGAGTCGTGTGGTGAGTCCAGGAGGGACTCGGTGAGTTGGAAGCCAAAACTCACCTATAGTGGAACTCGGCGAGTCGATGCCCAGACTCGGCGAGTTCAAGGCAATCTCCTTAGATCAAGATCAAACTCGGCGATTTATTCATACAACTCGGCGAGTCACAGTATAACTTGTTCATCGGATGAAGATGAACTCGGCGAGTTGTTCATACAACTCGGCGAGTAGGATGAAGGACTTGAACATCAGTTTGGAAGGAGAACTCGTCGATTCGACGCCTAACTCGACGAGTAGAAACAGAATTCAGGACAGTCGTTTGGACATGGACTTGGCGAGTTGGCGAGCCAACTCGGCGAGTCGGGTCAACTGGAAGTTGAATCTGACTTTGACTTAGGGCATGATCAGGGGTAAAATGGTCATTTTACCCAAAGGTTAGTTAGCATTTTTTACTAAGTGTTTGGTGGGAATACAGCCGGAGGATTTCCGGAACAGCAGCAGCAGCAGTCAGACTATTCCCACGAAGATCAGCAGCTACTCCGAGGTGAGTTACCTTCCAGTAGCGGTGGGTCAAAGGCCACAATGCCGGCCCACCAGTAGGAGTTGTATGTTAGATGATTGTCTTTGTGATATCATCTAGGTTTGCTACTACCTGATATGTTATGTGGTATGTGTTAGTAGTAGAGTTCGGTTGTTAGGACCGAAGGGTAGTCAGACACCCAATATATGTCTGATATTACGTTTGTGTTATGATATATGTGATGATAGTAGTAGGGGGTGAAATAGTCCCTGAGGTTCGGTTGTTAGGACCAAAGGGTAGTCAGCACCCCAGAATAGCTTGACATGGGTAGGTCAGCACCCCAGAATGGCTTGACACGGGTAAGACGGCACCCCAGAATGGCCGCACGGGTAGTCGGCACCCCAGAATGGCCGTACCGGGTAGTCAGGCACCCCAGAATAGCCTGGCAGTATGTATGATATATACTGTATGGTATGTGGTACGATGGGGGAACTCACTAAGCTTTGTGCTTACAGTTTACAGTTTTGGTTTCAGGTACCTCTTCATCGAAGGGGAAGGAGTTGGCTCGGTAGCGGCACATCATGCACACACATTGGTTTCCGCATTTACTAGATTTCCTTGGGATTTATACTCTGATGTTTCGATTGGTTGCATGACTTGACATTTGAACATGGTTTATATTGTGATGTAGTTTGGTCAAGCAATGTTTTTATCTATTAACATTTTCTAAAGTAATGTTTTAAAAACGAAATTTTTGGACGTCAAAATTGGGTCGTTACACTTCAACAGAAGTTATATCAGTCACAGTAAACTTTCAGACTTTTTCCGTATAAGTTTGAGTTATTTAGGGTTTACACCTCAGGAAATATCAGGAGAGTGGATGCACTAGTGTTTTGTGCAACACTGTTATTCCAACACTCTATTATATTAGAGATCATTTTGAAAATAAAATATTTTCTGCCCAAAATCTCAGGACTATAAATAGAATTCTGAACCAAATTCATTCATTATTCACATTTCCAACTAGAGAAAAGCCATTTTCTCTCTCACGGATCTTCGGGTTTTTATCCCAAAACGTGAGTATCTCTTTTTAGTAGTGTGAGATAGCTCAATATGTGTTTATAACAAGATTTAGATGGCTAAATCACTTGATTTAGGAGTTTACTCCCCAAGGTGTTCTTGGGCGGTAAACTCCCGAAACAACGCCTAGACCTTCCCTTATGTTATGATACGACTTTGGACTCATGTATAAGTGTATTAGGGACAAGAAAACATCAAAGAATCACCCAAGTTTGGGAGTTCACGGCCCAAGAGGATCTTGGACCGTGAACTCCAAAATCATGCACAAAAGGGTGCTTTTAAGGCACCTAAAGCCTTAGGCATTTACATAGACTTGTTCCCATTTAATCAAGGGCCTTAAACACATCTAGAACACCCCTCAAAGTGAGTTAATGGCCCTAATAAGGTTCTTGGGCCGTGAACATCAAACAAAGGCACCAAAGTGTGCCAAAGGCCTTGATATGCTTGGAATAAAAGTTTGAGACCTATACTACATGTGAATAAGACTTGAAAGCATCAAAAACACCCATCCTTAAGAGTTTACGAAGGCAAACTCTAAGAGAAATGGCCTTAGGGCTGTAAACTCCTTCAAGGGGTGTTTCTATACCTTAAACCCTTCCAAGGATTTAACCACCAAGTTGGAGTAATTCTAGGGATCATTTGGGACTTCAAAACACAAAATATCACCAAGATTGTGAGTTCACGGCCGTAAAACTCAAGAGTTTACAACTGTGAACTCCATGTGTGATGATACATGGAGAGTAAACTCTAATATGGGGTCCTTTGGAATCCTAAACCCAAGTACCTTGTCCCACAATAGCTTAGATGCAATCCTTAGGGCTTAAAACACTTATATAAAGTGTTTATTATGTTCTAGGATGTCTTAACATTATCAATTAGTAAATAAGTCTAATTGGGTGCATATATGTGTGATTATATGTGTTGGATAAGGTGTCTAAGTCCATAACTATTTCGGGTCAGTACTTGACCCGACCCGGCATGGTCCATTTGGGTTGCAAGGCACCATGCAATTGGATAGACTAAATGAGAGAAATAACACTTGGAGATTATTAATATATTATAAGTTCTAATATATTAATAATATTATTTGATTAGTTTGATCAAGAATTAATTTTGAATTAATTAAGTGATCAAAGGATAACTAATTAAATATATGGGTTGATTATGTAAATCATTCTGAACAGCCGATTCCACCCATCACATGTAAGAGAAACTCCATTGTGGTTGAATGTTATGACCAAGTAAGGCGCTAACTCCTCTTCATATCGTGCTCCACCCAACCATTCCCAATCAAGTGCATCGGGCACATAAATCTCTTTCTTCTTCAGTTTGTCAGGTTTTTTTCTCCACCTCCTCATCGTAGAATCGGAACTGATGCGTGGAAAAGTCAACCAAGGGTGAGAACCTTGGCTTCTGCGGGAGCTTTGACGGAAGTTGAACATGTTTCGTGCACACACAATCCAGAGAAACACAAAAGCATCAAAAGAACATCTATTATGTATTACGAACGGACTCGTCGAGTCCATGAATAGACTCAGCGAGTCTAATGAACTACACGAGTCAGTCGGCGAGTCTGTGAGATTTCACCCATGAAAACTCAAAATTAGTCTAAGGTTTTTTCCCGAAATGTGTATAAGGCATATTAATTGAAAAACATTCATCCAAAACACCACAATTCAGTCAAAATCAAAACCCCCAAAAAAAATTAAAATTCCAAAAACGGGTGTTCTAACAAATTAATACTTCCAAACATCTAAAAATCATGACTTTAACAGCAATATAGAAAAAACTACGTACCTTGTTCGATGAATTTCGAAAAATAAAGAGAAAGAGTGAAGAAGGTGATGAATGCTTCAGAGAAAGAGAGTGCACGTCGAGTGTGTCGGTTGAGATGTGTTCCAAATGAGGGTTAAAACCCTAGTTTTACCGGATGTAAAAATGATTTTTTTTTTCAGTAAATAAAGTCGACTCGTCGAGTTTGACCCTGTGACAACCCGGAATTTCCATTCTGTATAAACAATAACACTTCATGTAGCACCTGGTTCCTGGTATGTAAATCTTAATTGAGTATTTTTCCTTTTTAAGCCTTGGACTCGGCGAGTCATAGGTCCGACTCGCCGAGTAGGGACGGGACCCGGGACACGTTTAAGTTGGCGACTCGGCGAGTCCATATCCTGGACCCGGTGAGTCACCGCTGTTGGATGAAACCCTAAGTTTCAGGGGTTTGCACCCTATTTAATCCCCCTTTCCGCCCCCAAGCCAGCCCCCATTCACCCTAAGAGCCATATACCTCGTTCTAAGCCTTGTTTTGTGGATTTGAAGCCTTTTGGTGTGTCCTCTTGGAGATTGGAGTGAGTAGGGAAGGAGATCAAGAAGAAGAAGAGGAGGTCAAGCATTTGTGAGCAATTTCAGAGTGATATCTAAGGTATGGCTCGTTTTCCCCCTTGTCTCCATGCTTAGGGCCCCATTAAAGTCCATCATGGCTCATTTCCAAGCTTGTATGTGCATAATATTTCGAAATAAGTTGATTGGTCTCTAGATCCAAGCATAGTTGAGCTCCAGGAGATCAGATCCACTACCTTTATGAGCCCATATTGCATATAAACCTTAGATCTACTCTTTTGGTGCATTTTGAACCCTAAAAACCCCATAGATGGATATTTACACGTAAACTTGGAAACTTTACGTGTTATTCATGCTCTAGGAGCCCAGATCTACGAATGACATGCATTGGATTCGAGCAAAATCTCATTTTTACCTCTTGCATGGAGCGGACTCGGCAAGTCGCTCATCTGACTCGGCGAGTCCAGTCGCGAGTCTCCGGGTTTGTCCCCTTTTTGTTATGTCGAGTCGTGTGGTGAGTCCAGGAGGGACTCGGTGAGTTGGAAGCCAAAACTCACCTATAGTGGAACTCGGCGAGTCGATGCCCAGACTCGGCGAGTTCAAGGCAATCTCCTTAGATCAAGATCAAACTCGGCGATTTATTCATACAACTCGGCGAGTCATAGTATAACTTGTTCATCGGATGAAGATGAACTCGGCGAGTTGTTCATACAACTCGGCGAGTAGGATGAAGGACTTGAACATCAGTTTGGAAGGAGAACTCGTCGATTCGACGCCTAACTCGACGAGTAGAAACAGAATTCAGGACAGTCGTTTGGACATGGACTTGGCGAGTTGGCGAGCCAACTCGGCGAGTCGGGTCAACTGGAAGTTGAATCTGACTTTGACTTAGGGCATGATCAGGGGTAAAATGGTCATTTTACCTAAAGGTTAGTTAGCATTTTTTACTAAGTGTTTGGTGGGAATACAGCCGGAGGATTTCCGGAACAGCAGCAGCAGCAGTCAGACTATTCCCACGAAGATCAGCAGCTACTCCGAGGTGAGTTACCTTCCAGTAGCGGTGGGTCAAAGGCCACAATGTCGGCCCACCAGTAGGAGTTGTATGTTAGATGATTGTCTTTGTGATATCATCTAGGTTTGCTACTACCTGATATGTTATGTGGTATGTGTTAGTAGTAGAGTTCGGTTGTTAGGACCGAAGGGTAGTCAGACACCCAATATATGTCTGATATTACGTTTGTGTTATGATATATGTGATGATAGTAGTAGGGGGTGAAATAGTCCCTGAGGTTCGGTTGTTAGGACCAAAGGGTAGTCAGCACCCCAGAATAGCTTGACATGGGTAGGTCAGCACCCCAGAATGGCTTGACACGGGTAAGACGGCACCCCAGAATGGCCGCACGGGTAGTCGGCACCCCAGAATGGCCGTACCGGGTAGTCAGGCACCCCAGAATAGCCTGGCAGTATGTATGATATATACTGTATGGTATGTGGTACGATGGGGGAACTCACTAAGCTTTGTGCTTACAGTTTACAGTTTTGGTTTCAGGTACCTCTTCATCGAAGGGGAAGGAGTTGGCTCGGTAGCGGCACATCATGCACACACATTGGTTTCCGCATTTACTAGATTTCCTTGGGATTTATACTCTGATGTTTCGATTGGTTGCATGACTTGACATTTGAACATGGTTTATGTTGTGATGTAGTTTGGTCAAGCAATGTTTTTATCTATTAACATTTTCTAAAGTAATGTTTTAAAAACGAAATTTTTGGACGTCAAAATTGGGTCGTTACACTTCAACAGAAGTTATATCAGTCACAGTAAACTTTCAGACTTTTTCCGTATAAGTTTGAGTTATTTAGGGTTTACACCTCAGGAAATATCAGGAGAGTGGATGCACTAGTGTTTTGTGCAACACTGTTATTCCAACACTCTATTATATTAGAGATCATTTTGAAAATAAAATATTTTCTGCCCAAAATCTCAGGACTATAAATAGAATTCTGAACCAAATTCATTCATTATTCACATTTCCAACTAGAGAAAAGCCATTTTCTCTCTCACGGATCTTCGGGTTTTTATCCCAAAACGTGAGTATCTCTTTTTAGTAGTGTGAGATAGCTCAATATGTGTTTATAACAAGATTTAGATGGCTAAATCACTTGATTTAGGAGTTTACTCCCCAAGGTGTTCTTGGGCGGTAAACTCCCGAAACAACGCCTAGACCTTCCCTTATGTTATGATACGACTTTGGACTCATGTATAAGTGTATTAGGGACAAGAAAACATCAAAGAATCACCCAAGTTTGGGAGTTCACGGCCCAAGAGGATCTTGGACCGTGAACTCCAAAATCATGCACAAAAGGGTGCTTTTAAGGCACCTAAAGCCTTAGGCATTTACATAGACTTGTTCCCATTTAATCAAGGGCCTTAAACACATCTAGAACACCCCTCAAAGTGAGTTAATGGCCCTAATAAGGTTCTTGGGCCGTGAACATCAAACAAAGGCACCAAAGTGTGCCAAAGGCCTTGATATGCTTGGAATAAAAGTTTGAGACCTATACTACATGTGAATAAGACTTGAAAGCATCAAAAACACCCATCCTTAAGAGTTTACGAAGGCAAACTCTAAGAGAAATGGCCTTAGGGCTGTAAACTCCTTCAAGGGGTGTTTCTATACCTTAAACCCTTCCAAGGATTTAACCACCAAGTTGGAGTAATTCTAGGGATCATTTGGGACTTCAAAACACAAAATATCACCAAGATTGTGAGTTCACGGCCGTAAAACTCAAGAGTTTACAACTGTGAACTCCATGTGTGATGATACATGGAGAGTAAACTCTAATATGGGGTCCTTTGGAATCCTAAACCCAAGTACCTTGTCCCACAATAGCTTAGATGCAATCCTTAGGGCTTAAAACACTTATATAAAGTGTTTATTATGTTCTAGGATGTCTTAACATTATCAATTAGTAAATAAGTCTAATTGGGTGCATATATGTGTGATTATATGTGTTGGATAAGGTGTCTAAGTCCATAACTATTTCGGGTCAGTACTTGACCCGACCCGGCATGGTCCATTTGGGTTGCAAGGCACCATGCAATTGGATAGACTAAATGAGAGAAATAACACTTGGAGATTATTAATATATTATAAGTTCTAATATATTAATAATATTATTTGATTAGTTTGATCAAGAATTAATTTTGAATTAATTAAGTGATCAAAGGATAACTAATTAAATATATGGGTTGATTATGTAAATCATTCTGAACAGCCGATTCCACCCATCACATGTAAGAGAAACTCCATTGTGGTTGAATGTTATGACCAAGTAAGGCGCTAACTCCTCTTCATATCGTGCTCCACCCAACCATTCCCAATCAAGTGCATCGGGCACATAAATCTCTTTCTTCTTCAGTTTGTCAGGTTTTTTTCTCCACCTCCTCATCGTAGAATCGGAACTGATGCGTGGAAAAGTCAACCAAGGGTGAGAACCTTGGCTTCTGCGGGAGCTTTGACGGAAGTTGAACATGTTTCGTGCACACACAATCCAGAGAAACACAAAAGCATCAAAAGAACATCTATTATGTATTACGAACGGACTCGTCGAGTCCATGAATAGACTCAGCGAGTCTAATGAACTACACGAGTCAGTCGGCGAGTCTGTGAGATTTCACCCATGAAAACTCAAAATTAGTCTAAGGTTTTTTCCCGAAATGTGTATAAGGCATATTAATTGAAAAACATTCATCCAAAACACCACAATTCAGTCAAAATCAAAACCCCCAAAAAAAATTAAAATTCCAAAAACGGGTGTTCTAACAAATTAATACTTCCAAACATCTAAAAATCATGACTTTAACAGCAATATAGAAAAAACTACGTACCTTGTTCGATGAATTTCGAAAAATAAAGAGAAAGAGTGAAGAAGGTGATGAATGCTTCAGAGAAAGAGAGTGCACGTCGAGTGTGTCGGTTGAGATGTGTTCCAAATGAGGGTTAAAACCCTAGTTTTACCGGATGTAAAAATGATTTTTTTTTTCAGTAAATAAAGTCGACTCGTCGAGTTTGACCCTGTGACAACCCGGAATTTCCATTCTGTATAAACAATAACACTTCATGTAGCACCTGGTTCCTGGTATGTAAATCTTAATTGAGTATTTTTCCTTTTTAAGCCTTGGACTCGGCGAGTCATAGGTCCGACTCGCCGAGTAGGGACGGGACCCGGGACACGTTTAAGTTGGCGACTCGGCGAGTCCATATCCTGGACCCGGTGAGTCACCGCTGTTGGATGAAACCCTAAGTTTCAGGGGTTTGCACCCTATTTAATCCCCCTTTCCGCCCCCAAGCCAGCCCCCATTCACCCTAAGAGCCATATACCTCGTTCTAAGCCTTGTTTTGTGGATTTGAAGCCTTTTGGTGTGTCCTCTTGGAGATTGGAGTGAGTAGGGAAGGAGATCAAGAAGAAGAAGAGGAGGTCAAGCATTTGTGAGCAATTTCAGAGTGATATCTAAGGTATGGCTCGTTTTCCCCCTTGTCTCCATGCTTAGGGCCCCATTAAAGTCCATCATGGCTCATTTCCAAGCTTGTATGTGCATAATATTTCGAAATAAGTTGATTGGTCTCTAGATCCAAGCATAGTTGAGCTCCAGGAGATCAGATCCACTACCTTTATGAGCCCATATTGCATATAAACCTTAGATCTACTCTTTTGGTGCATTTTGAACCCTAAAAACCCCATAGATGGATATTTACACGTAAACTTGGAAACTTTACGTGTTATTCATGCTCTAGGAGCCCAGATCTACGAATGACATGCATTGGATTCGAGCAAAATCTCATTTTTACCTCTTGCATGGAGCGGACTCGGCAAGTCGCTCATCTGACTCGGCGAGTCCAGTCGCGAGTCTCCGGGTTTGTCCCCTTTTTGTTATGTCGAGTCGTGTGGTGAGTCCAGGAGGGACTCGGTGAGTTGGAAGCCAAAACTCACCTATAGTGGAACTCGGCGAGTCGATGCCCAGACTCGGCGAGTTCAAGGCAATCTCCTTAGATCAAGATCAAACTCGGCGATTTATTCATACAACTCGGCGAGTCACAGTATAACTTGTTCATCGGATGAAGATGAACTCGGCGAGTTGTTCATACAACTCGGCGAGTAGGATGAAGGACTTGAACATCAGTTTGGAAGGAGAACTCGTCGATTCGACGCCTAACTCGACGAGTAGAAACAGAATTCAGGACAGTCGTTTGGACATGGACTTGGCGAGTTGGCGAGCCAACTCGGCGAGTCGGGTCAACTGGAAGTTGAATCTGACTTTGACTTAGGGCATGATCAGGGGTAAAATGGTCATTTTACCCAAAGGTTAGTTAGCATTTTTTACTAAGTGTTTGGTGGGAATACAGCCGGAGGATTTCCGGAACAGCAGCAGCAGCAGTCAGACTATTCCCACGAAGATCAGCAGCTACTCCGAGGTGAGTTACCTTCCAGTAGCGGTGGGTCAAAGGCCACAATGCCGGCCCACCAGTAGGAGTTGTATGTTAGATGATTGTCTTTGTGATATCATCTAGGTTTGCTACTACCTGATATGTTATGTGGTATGTGTTAGTAGTAGAGTTCGGTTGTTAGGACCGAAGGGTAGTCAGACACCCAATATATGTCTGATATTACGTTTGTGTTATGATATATGTGATGATAGTAGTAGGGGGTGAAATAGTCCCTGAGGTTCGGTTGTTAGGACCAAAGGGTAGTCAGCACCCCAGAATAGCTTGACATGGGTAGGTCAGCACCCCAGAATGGCTTGACACGGGTAAGACGGCACCCCAGAATGGCCGCACGGGTAGTCGGCACCCCAGAATGGCCGTACCGGGTAGTCAGGCACCCCAGAATAGCCTGGCAGTATGTATGATATATACTGTATGGTATGTGGTACGATGGGGGAACTCACTAAGCTTTGTGCTTACAGTTTACAGTTTTGGTTTCAGGTACCTCTTCCTCGAAGGGGAAGGAGTTGGCTCGGTAGCGGCACATCATGCACACACATTGGTTTCCGCATTTACTAGATTTCCTTGGGATTTATACTCTGATGTTTCGATTGGTTGCATGACTTGACATTTGAACATGGTTTATGTTGTGATGTAGTTTGGTCAAGCAATGTTTTTATCTATTAACATTTTCTAAAGTAATGTTTTAAAAACGAAATTTTTGGACGTCAAAATTGGGTCGTTACACTTCAACAGAAGTTATATCAGTCACAGTAAACTTTCAGACTTTTTCCGTATAAGTTTGAGTTATTTAGGGTTTACACCTCAGGAAATATCAGGAGAGTGGATGCACTAGTGTTTTGTGCAACACTGTTATTCCAACACTCTATTATATTAGAGATCATTTTGAAAATAAAATATTTTCTGCCCAAAATCTCAGGACTATAAATAGAATTCTGAACCAAATTCATTCATTATTCACATTTCCAACTAGAGAAAAGCCATTTTCTCTCTCACGGATCTTCGGGTTTTTATCCCAAAACGTGAGTATCTCTTTTTAGTAGTGTGAGATAGCTCAATATGTGTTTATAACAAGATTTAGATGGCTAAATCACTTGATTTAGGAGTTTACTCCCCAAGGTGTTCTTGGGCGGTAAACTCCCGAAACAACGCCTAGACCTTCCCTTATGTTATGATACGACTTTGGACTCATGTATAAGTGTATTAGGGACAAGAAAACATCAAAGAATCACCCAAGTTTGGGAGTTCACGGCCCAAGAGGATCTTGGACCGTGAACTCCAAAATCATGCACAAAAGGGTGCTTTTAAGGCACCTAAAGCCTTAGGCATTTACATAGACTTGTTCCCATTTAATCAAGGGCCTTAAACACATCTAGAACACCCCTCAAAGTGAGTTAATGGCCCTAATAAGGTTCTTGGGCCGTGAACATCAAACAAAGGCACCAAAGTGTGCCAAAGGCCTTGATATGCTTGGAATAAAAGTTTGAGACCTATACTACATGTGAATAAGACTTGAAAGCATCAAAAACACCCATCCTTAAGAGTTTACGAAGGAAAACTCTAAGAGAAATGGCCTTAGGGCTGTAAACTCCTTCAAGGGGTGTGTCTATAACTTAAAATCTTCCAAGGATTTAACCACCAAGTTGGAGTAATTCTAGGGATCATTTGGGACTTCAAAACACAAAATATCACCAAGATTGTGAGTTCACGGCCGTAAAACTCAAGAGTTTACAACCGTGAACTCCATGTGTGATGATATATGGAGAGTAAACTCTAATATGGGGTCCTTCGGAATCCTAAACCCAAGTACCTTGTCCCACAATAGCTTAGATGCAATCCTTAGGGCTTAAAACACTTATATAAAGTGTTTATTATGTTCTAGGATGTCTTAACATTATCAATTAGTAAATAAGTCTAATTGGGTGCATATATGTGTGATTATATGTGTTGGATAAGGTGTCTAAGTCCATAACTATTTCGGGTCAGTACTTGACCCGACCCGGCATGGTCCATTTGGGTTGCATGGCACCATGCAATTGGATAGACTAAATGAGAGAAATAACACTTGGAGATTATTAATATATTATAAGTTCTAATATATTAATAATATTATTTGATTAGTTTGATCAAGAATTAATTTTGAATTAATTAAGTGATCAAAGGATAACTAATTAAATATATGGGTTGATTATGTAAATCATTCATATCTTGTATAGTGGGCTAAGAGGCTCCATGGATCATCAAGTTGGGTTCCACCCATAGGATGCTCCATGGATGCTCCATGGGAGTTACAAACCCATGGGTCATGGAAATGAAGAGTCATGACACATTAGGGTTTACATGGTGTAACCCTTAGATGTGTCAACACTATATAAGGATCCCATTCTCCACCAAAATCGGCTACACATAAGAAACTAGAGGGCTCGGCCGATTTCAAGAAGTGTGTATTCTCTCAAAGGTCTTTCCAAGAGCATTTGGTGTTGTGTGAAGCATTTGAGGCATCACACTTGGGGTGCTAAGCTCACAAGGTTTCTAGGAGCATAAGCAACAACAAGGTAAGTTATTCTATCTTCCATTCAAGTTAAAATTGTTCCCCATGTATGCTAGATAGGAATATAACCTTGGAATTCAACTTTGCATGATAATTAGACAAACATAGATCCAAGGTTATTAGGGTTGCATGTACACTTAGGAAGTATTAGAATGCTCAAAACCCATCAGTAGTATCAGAGCCTAGGCTTGTTTGTTTGTTATTTGTGCTTTAAGGTTGAAAAAGTTGAAAAACTTGTTTTCTACCTGATGAACTCGCCGAGTCCATGGGGAGGACTCGCCTAGTTCATGTGTATCTTCAACCTACTCGCCGAGTAGGTTCATGCACTCGGCGAGTAGGAGCGACAGAGTGTAGATTTTCGACTTTAGTTGCTGGAAATGGACTAGAAACATTACCCTAAACTGTTTTGGTACTTGAAAACTTGTTTTAGATGGTGTAATGTCTTTGCTAATCCATTTACAACAACTAGTTATCAAAATTACAAAGTTTTAAGGGTAATTTTGATTTATGAAAGTGTTCATATTCATGTTCTTGATCTTCTGATGTTTAGATGATCATAGGAATTATTTGTAACCTACTTGGTAGTTTAATTCTTGATCATAATGTGTTTTAATGGAGTCCATAACTTGTCCTCAAGTTATGGAAAAACCAAAAGTCACTTGAGTTAAAAAAAACCATTAAAAGAACACAAGAGTTAGAAAAATGAAGAGTCTTCATTTTATTACTCTATTAAACTCATAAGTTACAAGAAATGAAAAGTTTTGTAAGTTAACAAAACTTGCCCTCAAGTTTTGGAACAAGTAAAGTCATGCTAAAAACTTTAGTTCCAACCCTTAGAATTTTAAAAGTTAAAATTGAACCCTTATACTTATATTATTATGATTTATTAATTATATATATGTATAAGAACAAAGTCGTCTTACCACTAGTACGCCTCATTCACGAAGTCGGTCTATAAGGTGGGTATAAGGTTGTTGCCTGTAAAATGGCAACTTAATGGGAGTCCACTCTCACCCACCGCTTGCTTGACCGGTGGAGGGTCGTTAGCCGAACGGGTAAGACAAGGACTTATATATTCTCATTAAAAGTATGATGAATATTATAAAGTAACTAAATGTTATTAAATTCCCAATCTTAGTTACTTTAGGAAAAATGTGAATAAGGTGCTAATCCATGAAATTACACTTTACACTTTGTTTAAGTCGTTGGTGGAGCGTGTGTGGTTAACCGGCACACTAACTTGGACTTAACAAGGTAGGTATAGGGTGACTTAGAGTTTATTATAGTATCAGTGGAGCGTGTGTGGTTTACCGGCACATCGATTGAGTGATAAACTTTAAGGGCACCAAGTGATTTGCATGGTTACTTCACACCTCATTTTGTGATCCTCGGCATACCAGTCACAAAACTTGGAGGGCACACTCGAGATTGAAACATGCCTTTGAAAAGTTCATTGATCTCAAAGAATCTAGGAATTTCTAAGAACCAATCAAAAACCTAATATTTAATATTTCGGTTTTCGTGGTGGAAATTGGTGAATCGTCATTCACCTACCTTTCAAATATGTTATAGCTTGGATTACGGCATACCTCTTCTAAGTTATAATATATTGTGATTGGATCCTAGCCTTAATATTACATTTGGGTGTTTTATTAAGGATTCTCTTAATATCTAAACTAGTCTTGTCCTTCTCTTTTAGATGTCTTCAAACAATGCTGCTTCTGGCTCTAACCCTAATAGCTCCTTTACCCTTATGAACTTGTGTGGGAAAGTCACTTTTGACGGATCCAACTTCAATGAGTAGATCAGAAACATCAGGATGATCACCCGCTACGAGGACAAAGAATATGTCCTTGACAAGGAGCTTAAGGAGATTGATGAGACCACTGCAACTCCTCAGGAGATCGCTGACTTTCAGGCACATAAAAGGGATGCTACGAAAGTGGCATGCATCATGATGGCCACGATGACAGCGGAACTCCAAAAGTCTTATGAGGATTTCTACCCTTATGAAATGCACCAAGATCTGATGGAAAGATACCATCAAAGTGCACGACAAGAGAGGTATGAAATCATCTGCTCCATGATAACAGCCTTGATGAAGGATGGGGATTCCGTCACGAGCCACATGCAGAAAATGCAAAGGTATGTGGATCGTTTGCTGAAACTTAATGTGAACTTCCCTGAGGAGCTTGCAATAGATATAATTTTGCACTCCTTACCATCGTGCTATGATCAATTCCGCATGACATATCACATGAATAAGGAAGAGGTCACACTCAGCAAACTTCAGGGACTTCTCAAGACCGCAGAATCAGGTCTTAAGGGGAAGTCGGTTGTTAACACTCCTACTCCAAACTCTACTCCGGTTTTGGCAATCGGGAAAAGTCGAGGGAAGAAGAGAAAGAGCTCTTCGAAGGGTACCAAGGCTCGGACCCTTGATGGCTCTTCTTCAAGTGGAACCAAGAAAGGTTTTATCACTCCTTCTTCTGATCCAAAAGAGGCCGAATGCTTCTATTGCCATGAAAAATCACATTGGAAGCGGAACTACCCAAAATACCAGCAAGATGTGAAGGATGGGAAAGTTAAACGCAACCATGCAGGTATTTACACTATCATTTCTAACAAATCACCCCATTCTAAATCTTGGGTCCTTGATACCGGTTGTGGTATTCATATTTGTTGTGACTTGCAGGGACTAAGAAGAAGTGAGAATGTGGAGCAAGGAAGAATAAACTTAATCATCGGGAATAGGAAAGCTTTACCTGTCACCAAGATTGGAGTTTATACTTTATCGCTAAGTAGTGGGTTTAGTTTAGATTTGAATAAGTGTTGTTATTCGCCAGAAATGGCAAGAAATATTATTTCCTTTCATGCATTGTATAAACAAGGTTTCACCTTTTCGTTTGATAATGAAGTTGGTTCGATTAATGCTTTCTTTAATAATGTTCTTTATTTTAAAGCATTACCTTGTGATGGCGTGTATGAAACAGTATCTGTGGTTGATAACTTAGGAAATAATGTATTGTGTATTGATTCTGTTAATAATAATAACTTGGATAAAGCATCATTATGGCATTGTCGTATTGGACATATAAGCAAGAAACGCATAGGCCAACTCCAAAAGGATGGAGTGTTGGAGTCATTTGACCTAAAGTCAGATGATAGTTGCGAATCATGCTTACTTGGAAAAATGACAAAGTCACCCTTCACAGGTCCTTGTGAGAGGGGTGAAGGTTTGTTGGACCTTGTACACACGGATGTGTGTGGACCATTCAAACATGCCATAAGGGATGCTAATCATTATTATTTGACTTTTACTGACGATTACAATAGATATGGATATGTCTACTTGATCAAGCATAAGTCAGAGACTTTCGAAAGGTTTAAGGAATTTAAACAGGAAGTCGAGAATCAATTGGGCACGAACATTAAGATGCTTCGATCCGATCGTGGTGGTGAGTATCTTAGTTCAGAGTTCCTTGACTATCTAAGGGAATGTGGGATAGTCTCACAATTGACACCTCCCAGGACACCACAGTTGAATGGTGTGGCTGAGAGGCGTAATCGAACCTTGTTGGATATGGTTCGTTCCATGATGAGTCGAGCTTCGCTACCAATCTCATTCTGGGGGTATGCCTTAGAGA
Source organism: Lactuca sativa (assembly GCF_002870075.4). Taxonomy (NCBI): domain Eukaryota; kingdom Viridiplantae; phylum Streptophyta; class Magnoliopsida; order Asterales; family Asteraceae; genus Lactuca; species Lactuca sativa. Next base: position 90,628,836 of record NC_056626.2, read on the forward strand.
CTGCCGCCCATATCCTTAATCTAGTCCCTACAAAGAAAGTTGCCAAAACTCCTCACGAGATGTGGACTGGTAAAGTACCCAAACTAGACCACATCAAGATTTGGGGTTGTGAGGCTTTCGTGAGATGCGAGACTCATGATAAGCTCGAACCCCGAAGCGAGAGGTGTATTTTCATCGGCTACCCACAACAATCCTTTGGTTACCTCTTCTACAGGCCTAGTGAAAATGTGGTCTTTGTAGCTAGGAGGGCTTTCTTTAGAGAGAGAGAGAGTTCATAAGCCAAGGAAACAGTGGGAGGCAAGTTGATCTTGAAGAAATTCAAGAATCAAGCAGTGAAGGAACTTCAAATCCTACCCCTCAACTTGAGGAGGAAACTCCTGTTGAGCCAATTGACAAGTCTGTACCTCTGAGGCATTCCACAAGGGTTAGGAATGCTCCTGAGCATTACTATGGATTCCATATTACTGCAGAAGGAGATACACTTATCAGTGATGAGACATTGATAGGTCTGGATGAACCTAACAGTTACGCGGAAGCCATGGCAGGCCCTGAGTCAGCCAAGTGCAAAGAGGCAATGGACAGCGAAATACAATCCATGTATGACAATCAAGTTTGGAACTTGGTTGAGAATGTACCAGGTCGTAAGACAATAGGGTGCAAATGGGTCTTCAAGTAGAAGACCGACATGGATGGTAATGTACACACTTATAAGGCTAGACTGGTTGCAAAGGGCTTCTCTCAAATTCCTGGAGTGGACTATGATGAGACCTTTTCTCCAGTAGCCAAGATTAAGTCTATTCGGGTTCTGTTGGCCATAACTGCATTTCATGACTATGAAATATGGCAAATGGATGTCAAAACCGCCTTCCTTAATGGAAAGTTGGCTGAAGATGTTTACATGAGTCAGCTAGAGGGTTTTGTTAGCAACGAGTACCCTAATAGAGTGTGTAAGCTTGAGAAATCCATTTATAGATTGAAACAAGCACCTTGCAGATGGAATCTTTGCTTTGATGAAAATGTCATGGAATTTGGCTTTTCTAGGAGTGAAGATGAATCTTGCGTGTATGTCAAGGCTAGTGGGAGTATAGTTAGCTTTTTGGTGTTGTATGTGGATGACATACTACTCATAGGAAATGACATCCCAACTCTGCAGGAAGTTAAGTCCTGGCTTAGGAAGTGTTTCTCTATGAAGGACCTAGGAGAAGCTACCTATATTCTAGGGATAAGGATCTTGAGAGATCGGAGTAAAAGACTAATTGGACTTAGTCAGAGTACCTACTTGGATAAGGTGCTGAAGAGATTCAGCATGCAGGACTCAAAGAAAGGAGAGTTACCCATCCAGAGCAACACCAGATTGAGTAAGACACAAAGCCCTAGCACTAAGGCTGAGATAGCAGAAATGAGTCGAATACCTTATGCTTCGGCTGTAGGATCGATCATGTATGCTATGACGTGTACTCGACCTAATGTAGTCTTTGCCCTGAGCATGGTTAGCAGGTATCAGGTGAACCCTGGCAAGGCACACTGGACTGTGGTAAAGAATATCCTCAAGTACCTACAGAGGACTAAGGACTGGGTCCTTACTCTCGGTGGGAGTGATGACTTGAGAGTTCTAGGGTATAGTGATGCTAGCTTCCAGACTGATAGGGATAATTTCCGCTCTCAGTCGGGCTGGGTCTTTACCCTAAATGGAGGAGCAATCTCTTGGAAGAATTCCAAGCAAGAGACAGTGGCTGATTCAACTTGTGAATCAGAGTATATTGCAACTAGCGAGGCGGCAAAGGAGGCGATATGGCTGAAGAACTTCATTGGAGACCTTGGAGTTGTACCAGCTATTAAAGAGCCAATGGAAATTTTCTGTGATAGTGAAAGTGCTGTTCCCTTAACCTAGGAACCAAGGGATCACGGGAGATCTAGACACATCGACAGAAAATACCATTTTATCAGACATCGAATAGAAGAAGGACTCCTCGTGGAAAAGAGGGTATCATCGGATGAGAACCCAGCAGATCCCCTCACGAAGGAACTGACTCGGGTTAAGCATCTCCAGCATGCTCGGAGCATAGGGCTGAAGGATGATATTAGATTTAGTAGTTAGTAACCTCGAAATTTGTAAAGTGTAATTGACATTAGATGATGAATAAAAGGTGTTTTATTTATGAGTAAAGTGTTGCTACCTCTTGTCGATCGTTTACTATATTTCTTTTGCATGTTTTGACCTCCAGAATAATTTTGTTTGGTATAACATATTATTCAAACTTCCACAGTCGGTCATATGTCGGAAGTAGGTATGAATTAAGACTGTCATGATTGGTTGTAGAGGTCTAAGGTGTTGGACAAGGCTACAACAATCATGAGTGCTCATAAGTTCTGAGCATTGGACTCAACCCACGCTCACTAGAATCACTTCATGGAATTCTATCTCAAGTGATCGTGAGACGGTAATATCATATAAGTCATAAAACCTAGAGATATGATTTGTTACTTACAAGTTGGTTATGCATTGATTGTACGAAAACGCATTGGTAACTCGATGTTATAAAACGTGCTTTTGTGTGTAATTCAATGAGTGGTAGAACAAACATATGAGTCGAAGTTTATCTGTTCCTTCTTGGATTAGAAGCTGATATCTGGGCCCCTCGATGATTTTGTTTTGACCTATGTACCGGGCCCAGTCAGAACTAAGTTGATGTGTTCAATTAAGTTCTTTGTCAAACAAATCGGAAATCGGGAAACAAACTGCTGGACAATAAGTAAGACATTGTTCCATGTATTTGTCCGGCTGATATCTAGAATAGAGGATTATATGATCCCTTATCTTAAATGGCGTACCATCATCTTCTCAGTTCCGAGAAACCTTGAAAGAGCTACGATTGCTGGTCGGTTCCTAAAGTACTGGAGTTATAGTTATTAGACTTATCCAAGTGGGAGACTGTTGGATAAGGTGTCTAAGTCCATAACTATTTCGGGTCAGTACTTGACCCGACCTGGCATGGTCCATTTGGGTTGCAGGGCACCATGAAATTGGATAGACTAAATGAGAGAAATAACACTTGGAGATTATTAATATATTATAAGTTCTAATATATTAATAATATTATTTGATTAGTTTGATCAAGAATTAATTTAGAATTAATTAAGTGATCAAAGGATAACTAATTAAATATATGAGTTGATTAGGTAAATCATTCATATCTTGTATAGTGGGCTAAGAGGCTCCATGGATCATCAAGTTGGGTTCCACCCATAGGATGCTCCATGGATACTCCATGGGAGTTACAAACCCATGGGTCATGGAAATGAAGAGTCATGACACATTAGGGTTTACATGGTGTAACCCTTAGATGTGTCAACACTATATAAGGATCCCATTCTCCACCAAAATCGGCTACACATAAGAAACTTGAGGGCTAGGCCAATTTCAAGAAGTGTGTATTCTCTCAAAGGTCTTTCCAAGAGCATTTGGTGTTGTGTGAAGCATTTGAGGCATCACACTTGGGGTGCTAGGCTCACAAGGTTTCTAGGAACATAAGCAACAACAAGGTAAGTTATTCTATCTTCCATTCAAGTTAAAATTGTTCCCCATGTATGCTAGATAGGAATATAACCTTGGAATTCAACTTTGCATGATAATTAGACAAACATAGATCCAAGGTTATTAGGGTTGCATGTACACTTAGGAAGTGTTAGAATGCTCAAAACCCATCAATATGTTCATTAGGATCGTAGTGTGTGTACAAGTCCTCACTTGACACCTAACAATCCTGCACCGCCCAGTTCATCCAAACCACCATCTACAGGTGACTTCATACCCTAATCAATGTTTTAAATGATTTTAAATGCTTTAATGGGGGGAGGGGGGAATACAAGTAGAAAACAACATGTTATTAACTCATTTATATGTATTTTATAACTGTGTTTTCATTCAACAGATTTTACATACTACAAAATGTGATGCATGAAATGGTTTTCTATCTTAAAATACCTTGATAACAAAAGTATTGGTTTTGAAATGTTTATTAACATGACATCAAGTCACTCTTAATTATTATTCAAAACTCTTAGATATCTTGCAAAACCATTACCTTTACCTTCTTGAACAACCAATTACCTTTCAGTTAACTATCATAGGGATAGTTAGAAAATATCAAACATTATTCCTATTACAAGGAATCACACAAGAGTCAGTTCATTCATGAGTCTTTACGAGTACATTACCTGATACATGAGTACCTTTACATATGCTTACATGATACATGAATATGCTTACATGAACACATTACATGAATACCTGTGTATACTTACATGAATACTTGAAACTCGATTTGTAAAGATGATTTATTAGTACCTTCAGTAAATCATCCAGCCCATCCCAATTCAACGGGAGTCAGTTACGGGATTAACCATTCCTGGAACCACTTTTCGCTACAGAGGTTAATTGGACAATCTTCGGATGTTCATTTGGTTGTTAATACTTATATTAGGAGTCAGTTAGGGGATTAACCATTCCTGGAACCTATTGTTAGCTACAGAGGTTAATTGGACAATCTTCGGATGTTCATTAGGTTATCTATTTCGCTTACAATGATGTAGAGTTAGTTACGGGACTAACCATTCCTAGAACCACTGCTCGCTACAGGGTTTAATTTGACAATCTTTGGATGTTCATGAGGTTATACCTTTCGTTTCGGCGATGTCGTGTTAGTCTTGATAATCCAGGGATAATACTTACATGATTATACTTTTTCCTGTTTACTTTATTTTGTGATACTTTCACATAAACGATGAGTTAGACAAAGTTCTTTAGTGCTTGTCTATAAAACAAAAAACTATCATTTTACTTACAAAACATTCAGGTCTTAGTAGAAGACTACATCTCATACTAGTAGGAAATAAGGGATTTCTTAGGGTTTTTCATACTTATATCAACTGTCTTACTTAAAGGTTTCACATGACATTCATAACAGTTCTTCAAAGCAAGACAATGAAACTTAAATACTTATAAATTCACCAGCTTTAAAGTTGATACTCTCTTTCAAAATAACTTGTATTCTTAGGTCATCAGTAGACAGGTACGGTGGCCAGGTTTTGAGAAGACGGAGCAGACAAGTCTCGTCTTTTATTTTGATTATATTTTTGGTGTCTTATTACAATGAAAGAACACACATGTATTAAAACATTACTTATAATGAAATGGATGATGTTGTTGCTTGTTTACTATTTTACACTGTTGTGATAATGTACATGACGTCCTCCACCCTTGAACGTTTCCGCCGTTCGTGGTTTTGGGGTGTGACAGATTGGTTTCAGAGCTTTGTTTATAGTGAATATAGTATATCAACCCATGAAAGATATACTAACTATAAATACATAGGGATTAAAACACTCTGTCTAAGATTTATACTTTTAAATAATAAAATATTTAACAAAGTATACGTGCCTGCATTCATACTAAAACTAGTGTCACAATGACAAGAACAGAAGTATTACGATTGTTGAATATCACAAGTAAGCCTGGGGATATATGGTCAGTCTTGGGAATGGCATAGCCTGATCAATTATGCTGGTCCGAGGAGTGATTAGCATATGCCCAAGAATGGTTGTGATGTGGCAACAAGTCTAAAAACATACCAACACAACCATCAAGAAATACCATAGGGGTATTTCTTCTTACTGTAATTATCTTAGTTAGTTCGTCTATTTTAGCTATTTCTTATATCGCTTTTCTCGCGTAGATTAAAATGGCTAGATTTCACCATGGCGATCCGTACTTCCCGAACCTAGGCAATGTTGGTTGGCTAGAGGCAGAACCAGAAGGTGATCACCAAATCCCTTTGGATGATCACCATGCTGAGGGTTTTTCCGATAGTTCTGACTCGGAGCCTGAGGTCAATAATATACCCCTAGCTGCTCAAAACCCGAACCTGAACCCCCGTCCCGCATTTCAAGGACCCACACCTCTATGGGCCATTAACTTGAATACATGGAGTCATGAACAGGGTCAACCCATTCCCTACAATAGAGACCGAAGTTTCTACAACCTCACTGAAGGAGGTTCTGCTGATAGAGTCCTACCAATCATGGTTCGTAGGATTTCTGGAAACACGATAATGGCTCAGGCGACTATCAATCAAGTCTTGGAAGTTGACGCCAACTCTGGTGTTAACATTGTCCGCATTCGCCAACTAGAGTCTGCTCACGAAAGAACTCTAGTCCGCAATATAGCTCTGCAGAGGGAACTAGCTAAAACTCGAGCGGAAGTTAGGGAAATTCGAGCTCAGAAAGTGAGAGCTGACAGGCGTATGAGGGACATGGAACATCAACTATCAGGATCAAGAACTCATGCTAGCAGTTCTCGTCACCGATAAAATCTCGACGACTCATCTTTTGGATATAACCTAGGTTATGTAAAACTTTGGTCTAATTTCCTTTCTTTATAAATCTTAGACCTGTTAAGTCTTGATCTAATCTTAATTTTGTCAAAATTTTCCATCTTGGTTGATGTAAGGCCTACTTCTAGGCCATTTTTCCCGAACTTGTTACATCTATAATTCCAGTATTTTTTGACACATAGCTAATCGTATGGAAATTATTATCCAAATGTTGTCATCTTCATTTAGTCATTCTATTCATTTGTTGCTGGGCTATGGGGAGTTAGTCCATGAGACACAGTCATTATTCATTTATTCTTATCCATGTCGTCATATTTTAAACATATAGTTAAAGATGCCGCCACGCAGAAATCCCAGGCGTAACCCAAACAACGAAGCACCTCCACCACCACCTCCACCACCACCACAACCTCAACCTCCTCAACCACCTAACCCCTTCGATGCTAACATGTTCCAGGCAGCTTTCATAGCAGCAGTTGCAGCTGCTATGTCAGCAATCAACACTCCTGTCCCTAGTGGATCGGGAACAGGTGCACCTCCCTCGAACCACGGCGAAAGCCATGGACACCCTTAGGAATGCACCTATAAAGACTTCACAAACGCCAAACTCCATAGCTTCAATGGTACTGGTGGGGTTATGGTGTTAAGGCAGTGGATTGAAAATATGGAATCTGTCTTTGAAACGGCCATGTTAAGTATCTTCTCTGACATGGCACTAACATGGTGGAACGGCCATGTTAAGTACCTGACTCTGGTGGTGGCATATTCCTTCAGCTGGTAACACTTGAAGGGCATGTTGATGAAAGAGTACTGTCCTCGGGGAGAAATACAAAAACTCGAACAGGAACTCCGGAGCCTGCAAATGGTTGGATCCGACATCTCAACCTACATAAATATGTTCTGTGATATGGAAATCCTATGCCCTGACATGGTTGCTCTGGAGAGCAAGAAAATAGAGAGATACATCTGGGGACTGTCGCCCCAGATCCAGTCAAGTGTGTTAGCCTCCAAGCCTGTGACTTTTGATAGTGCCAAGGAGCTGGCACAGTCTCTCTGTCACACCCCCAAACCGGAACGGCAGAAACGTTCGGGGGCAGATGACTTCATGTGGTAACGTAACAAATGAATACATAGTAAAGAAAGCAATACAACCATCATATATATAATTGAAAGTTTACATTGTTTAAAAGAGTACATGTTCAAAACCAATTACAATATGATGCCAAAATATGAATTTAAACTAGTGCCGCAACGTTCCTTCTTCAAAAAGCTATTTAGTACTTGTAATTACTGACTCCCTGGGACGTACAAGTAGTTTTGAAAGAGTAGATCAACATTTAAGTTGGTGAGTTTCATAAGCATTTAATGATAGTATTTGTATGAAAATGAAATGGTTCGTTTTTGTTTGTTAATCTCTAGAAAATCCCATATTTCCTACTGGTATAAGCGTAGCCTTAAATCAAGACCAATATATGTTAAAAAGTTGATGTTTTCCCATCTATGAGTAGTGGTTAGAAGTTCCAAACTTATATCACAATTGGGTTTTTCATGCATAAAGTAAATGAATCTATGTACGTATAAAACCTCCATTACATCTGTAAAACCTCGTAAATCAATGTGTTCTTAATACTCTATGTGAGTTTTATAACCATGCTATTGACAAGGAATGCCTATACACAACATTCTTCAGGCGTTGGAATGTTCTGACGTTTGTCACCCCAAATGGTGTACTGTAGCTAACAGTCAGGGTGCGGGGTTGTCAATCCCGTATAGATCTATACACAAACACCATGCTCCCCCTCCAAGGGATTCTGGTATATAATACAGGACTTGAAATGTGTACTCGAGCGTACATGAAGTTTAATGTCTCACAAAACCTAGTATAAAACAGATTTACGTGTAAAAATGTTCGTTTGTTCTTGTACATGATAGTAACTTCTTGAAATACTATTTCCAATATGTAAAAGTTCGTAGTATTCTTGTAAAACTATACCTATTATAATTTTCTAAAAGTGTGTTTCGTTTGTATAAAAATCCCTAGTGAAAATATTCACTTGTTATGAAAAGTATAGTTTTTGTAGTGCCAAAACCGAGGCATGTAAATATAGTATAAGCAGTGTGTCTGATTTACATACATAAATCATTTCTTATTCCATAAGATAAAATGTTATCATGGTATAATTAGCACATGAAAGTTTCCTTAATATAGTTATAAATCACATATGATTCCGTTGATAAAAAGCGTATAATGAAACTTTATATAACACACAATAATAATCTAGTGTTTTACCTGTATTCCCCCCTTAAAAGCATATAAAAGTAGTTATAAAACATTTAAAGGTGTGAATTATAAGGGTATGAACTCACTAGAAAGGTCGGAGAAAGCGAGATGAAAATCGAGCAGAACTTCGGCTTGTGAAAGTCGATTTTCTCAGGATTCTCGGGAATCTCGGGAGTCTCGAGAGCGTAGAATCCTTCCTTTGGAACGTGAGTGTGAAAATCAGGGCTTCGAGACGGCTTCCGGAGCTTAACCGCAGAGTTTCAGCACGAGAGATGGAAGAATGGAGCACCTAAACCCGGCACCCCAAGAGTTGTATTTATAGGGATATTTTTGAGTGCCACGTCGTGGCAAAGGGTGTGCCACATCATGGGGAGAAATTCTATCCTCTTCCATTGATGGGATTCCCTCAGTCACTTGCCGGGTCGCGGCAAAGCTGTGCCACGTCGTGGCAAAGCCTGACAGCCTCAGATTTTGGACCCCGAACTTGTAAAATCCATAACATTCGCGTACGAGCTCCATTTTCGACGTTCTTTATACGCACGCGTAGCTGAAAACATGATCTACAACTCTCGTTTGGACTTCATCGGCTAATTTTGATTTATTTTTAATTATTAATTTTTAACGGGCCAGGACATGAAAAATCCGTTAAAAATCTATAACTTCTTCATCCGATGTCCGTTTTCGTCAGACTTTTCGCCGTTGCGCTACTAATGTCGAGAACTTCGATTCTCATTTAGGTTGTTTTGGTCAAAAGTCTCTCGAGCTCTATTTCAAGTTTTTAGCTGTCTACTGCTATACCTGAATCTTGGAAAGATCATAACTTCCTCATACGAAGTCAGATTTGGACGTTCTTTTTATGTACGTTCACGGTTTAATGTTATCTACAACTTTCATTTAGATACTTAAGGCTAAAAACTATTGTATTGAAACTTCGTGTTTTTCATTTAATCGGTGTTTCCGGTTTTGTCGGAAATCTTAGAATGGTCATAACTTCTTCGTTATAACTCGAATTTTAGTGTTCTTAGTATTTCTATAAACCTTGACACATTATCTAGAATAATAGACATTCCTATAGAGACTTTTGCACATTTTATTTTTGAAGTTAATTTCATTATTTAAAAAGTAGCTACAATACTTGACTTTTTAGGTCGCTACATAGAGTCGAAATATCGGGTTGTCACACTCTCAGACCACGGGAAACACAGGAACCCAACAATCCCTGCATCCGTACCACAAAAGTCCAACCCCGACAACCACAAGAAGGGGTGGAACAAGAGGAAAAGAGGGGCTTCGTAGGAATCCTCCAAAAGACAACAACTTGTGGCAATCAATGCTGCCACAGTAACTCCTGTTGTCCCTGTGAACCCCTTACCAGCAAAAACATATGCTGGAACGCTTCCGAAGTGCACCAAGTGCAACATCCACCACCACGGACCTTGCAAGGAGATGCAGTGCTCTAACTGCAACAGAAAGGGGCATACAGCCCGTGTCTGCAGGACTCCAACAGCTCGGGCCACCCAGGTTCCTAACGCCGGTATGGGCCAAGCTTGCTACGGTTGTGGAGAAGTGGGCCACTACAAGAGGAACTGCCCTAAAACGGGGATGGCTGGAGGAGTAGGAAGAGTTATGGCCCTAGGCCACGAGGAAGCGGTAGCTGATCCTATGATAGTTACTGGTACATTTCTCCTCGATAACTCATATGCTTGCATACTTTTCGACAGTGGAGCAGAGAGAAGTTTCATAAGTCACAAATTTGCACACCTACTTAAACGAAAACCCCGTGCATTAGATAATCCATTCACAGTAGAAATTGCTAACGGGAAAACGGAGAGTACTAACTGTTGGGTTTTGAGCATTCTAACACTCCTAAGTGTACATGCAACCCTAAATACCTTGGATCTATGTTTTCTCTATTATACATGCAAATAAGAACATCCAAGGTATTATCCTAACTTAGCATACAAAACAATGAGTGTAACAAGATAGAATACATACCTCTTTGATGTAGAAAGTCTTCATAAAGCTTGAGTGCCTAGCCCCAATAGTGTGGAAGCCTCAAATGGAATCACAATCACCAAAACACTTGGAATAACTTGAGAGAGTTCTACACTTCATGAAATCGGCTAGCCCTTTTCTTCACTTTCTAGTGTGATACTAGTGGCCGATTTTTTCAATAATAAGATCTTTATATAGTGTTACAATTAGGGTAAATCCTTAATTGTCATGGCTTTCCATTTCCTTGGATCCATGGGTTCAAATACACCATGGAGCATCCATGGACCATCCTATGGGTTTTAGCCCAACTTGATTATCCATGGAGCATTAGCCCACTATATAAGTATGGATGATTTACACAATCAACCCATATATTTAATTAGTCTTCTTTTGATCACTTAATTAATCCTAGATTAATTCTTGATCAATACTAATTAAATAATCTTATTATTCTTATTATTAATATACTAGAACTTATAATATATTAATAACCATAAGTGTCTTATTTCTCTCATTATAGTCTATCCAAGTGCATGATGGTATGCAACCCAAATGGACCATGCCGGGTCGGGTCAAGTCTTACCAATTATAGTTATGGACTTAGACATTAATCCAACAGTCTCCCACTTGGATAAGTCTAAAACTATTATTGCGTATGACTTCAGGAACCAACTGGCAATCGTAGCTCTCAAAAGCTTCTGTCGAACTCTGACCTTGTCGATGAACTCTGACCTTTGTCAATGACTTGTCCATTAGATAAGGGATCATATATTCCTCCATTCTAGATATCATATGACATGGATTATAATCATTCTCTCTGTCCATTTGTTGTTTCCCGATTTCCGATTTATGACAACTGACTAATTGAACAAATCAAATCAGTCCTGGCCCGGCCGAGCACTTCCATTTGTCATCATCAAATCATCGAGGGGCCCACAGATATCGCTTTTATCCCGAAGGTAAAAGGGATGGATAAACTTCGACTCATATGGCTCGTTCTACTATTTGTTGAATCATACACAAAGGCACATTTTATAGCACCGAGTTACCAAATGCGTTTTCGTGCAATCAATGTACTATCAACTCATAGTAACAACTCATATCTCTAGGTTTGAAGAATATAAGATATTATCGTCTCATGATCACTCGTGATAAAATCCATGAAGTGATTCCAATGAGCGCGGGTTGAATCCAATACTCATAACTTATGAGCACTCATGAGTGTTGTAGCCCTTTGTCCAACACCTTAGACCTCTACAAGCCAACCCATGACGGTCTTAATTCATATCTACTTCCAACATATGACCGACTGTGGATGGTTTGAATAACTTAGTCATTCCGGAAGAATAACCTAGTTTATTCGGGAAGTCAAAACATGCAAAGTGAAACACAATAATAATTGAATCCAATATGGTCTCAGAACTTATGAATATAAATAAAACACCTTTTATTTATAACCATATGATTACACATTATTCATTGTATACTGTTTCAGCTATCAACTTTATTCTTGAATTTAAAACAACAGTTGTCCCATGCTCCAAGCATGCACACTATGTTTTCTAAACACTAGTCATGCCACACACCAAGTATGCATACTATGTTTGTCTATGATCTTCACTTTGTGAATTAGATCAATTGAACATAACTCCAATGATCCTCTTTTCACACTCCCAAATCCTTACTGCAAATGCAAGAATTCCAAATTCATGCCATTTACTGAAATCTGTTAGATTCTAAACTTATATGCATTGATCCTCTTGTAATGATTATGCACAAAGTCAGAAAGACTTGACAACAACCATTACAGACCATTCCAAAGGAGATCAACTCCTTGGGAACATCCTTCTTGCATTAAGTTTCCTAATCTTAAACATATTGAAAATTCTAACTTTGAAACATTTCCAGATTCCATTTTGACTATCACTTCTGAACAAGAGTTGGCTCCTTACAGATTATGTCAATATGGTCCTTCTAGAATTATCACCATACTTCCAAATGTCCTTGAGCAACGAATCTTTGGTAAACCTTAGATTGTCCTCGACAATTTTTTAATCCTTTTAGTCATATCCAGTTCTAAACCTTTTCCCATCTTAATGCCCCAGGCATTTGGAAAATTTTAGAAAGGATGAATATAGCACATGTAATCGATCCTATATCCGAAGCATATGGGACACGACTCATGATGTCTCACATAAAGACTAAACTAGTCTTTTGCTATAATATTTCCACTTCTATTTGTCAAGTTCTCATAATTCAGATTATGAAAAGGGATGCCGTAATCATAATCGAATTTTAGAACGCAAATAATGGACTCATATACAAAATTTCCTTATGTTGAGCCATTCCAACATGAAATTCATATATATCCTTGACTAAATGATTAAAACCTCACGATCTAAGCTTATAGATTTGAGATGAAGTATAATTTCCTCTCCCTTAATTATAGCAAAACAACTTTTCCCAATTGAAACCTTTTGTTTTCTATAATTAACATTGCAAACTTGCAATACTTATCATAATTATCATGCTCCCACTAACATGATGATTATTAGCATAACACTTATGCTCCCACTAGCTTTGACATGTACTCAGAAATCAGCTGACTTTCTTACCAAAGTTCAGATTTCTGATACTAGATTGTTTTGATAAGACTTTATCAAAATCATACACCTTCCCTTAGATAGCACACTTGTGTGTCTAAAAAATTATGAAGAGGGATGCCGTAATCATAATGGTTAGACCTTTTGCCACTTCTCACAAGTCCAGGTTAGTGTGCCGGTAAACCACACACGCTCCACTAACGACTTTGAGAATGCAAATATCACAATTGCTATCTAGCTAAAATCTACGTAGTGAAAGTGTTTCCTCACCATCATTTTCATGAATCGGAGTGAAACCTTATGACACTTAGATTTAATGGTGTATGTGTTCTTATCCATGTGAATTGTCAAAACCATAGTCACAAGACAAGGATAATGACAAATCCAAACTCATATGGACTGAACTCAATCTTAATTTCTTGCCACCTGGCAGCTCAAGGGCCTGCCATTGCTTCCAAGTTGTTATGCACCCAATTGAGAACTCTAAGAACTCATATGAAAAGCCAACTTTAACTGGAATGGGCACAGAATATGTCAACACGATAGGTTATAAACCTCAAGTTGTGTGCTAGTGAAGAACTTTAGGTTTTATTCTTTATTAGTTCTTGAGACTTTCAAGACTTTTAAGACTCCCACTTTCCTCTTGACATATAAGACTCCCTTGTCAATCATCCAAGAGATAGTGCAGATTCTAATCAAGACAAACACTTCACACAATTGGCCTTAGTTGGTCTTTGTTTTATCCAAAACATCACAACTTACCAATTTCAAATGTACAAGAGTAGGAAACTTTAACTCTTACATTTGACCAGTGTTTTAAACCTTCTTTAAGACATGTCACTCAAGTAACAATCTTGGAGTATGACTCTAAGAATTGATTTTGGAACGAAGTATGACTCATCTTCTTGATTTAACCACTTCAACAATTCAAGTTCCTCTTCTTAGTCATAAGAATGCACTAAGATTTTCCTTAAAGAACTAATTTTGATATGGTTTCTTAATCATTAAGATGATCACAAAACTGATACTAAAGTACTCTCCCATCTTTTCAGATTTGAGAAACTTTTATCCTTCTGCCTAATTTGATTCTTCTTATTCGCTCTGCCATACATTGGAACCTTTTTCCAATGTCTCAGAGTTACACTTAAGCTTGTAAGTATAATCATATTTACTGAGCTTTAGTAAACTATGACGAATAGTCTTATCAATCTTTTGTGGTGGACTTAATCAGTGCACAAGACTATGTACTCGATCCCTTAGTCCATTACTTGACTCACACATCCATGTGAATAAGTAATTAGTCTTAATTTTTCCAATACTTGAAAGTTCTCATTCATCATGCTATACCACTTGCATGATTCCAAGTTCCGGTCCAAATGAAACTTGGGTGATGAGAATCTTTCCTTATTTGGTAAATTTAGACATTACCACAAATGAAAGAATCAATTTCATATTTCCACTCTTGCTATTGATGGAATCATATAAGCAACAATTTTTTTTCCTCAAATGCCATTGTAAGGATATTTTAAAATAAATAAAATCATCATTTTCCTTTTATTTTTAAAACTTTGCGGAAAAACTTATCCTTACAATCCATATGAAAACTTGTTGTTATCTATTCCTAAGCAATATCTCATAACTCCTAAGAAGTAGCTCAAGAATCCGATATTCAAACTATGCGATAGAAATCCATCTATGCAATCAGATTCAACATATTCTTTCTTTAAGTTTCTTCATTTTTCTTTGATTCTTAAAACATCACCTTGTAACCCATTCACATCATGTTTCAAGAATCTCAGAGTAGAAACTTAGCAGAGTTAGATAGTGGACTTTACCTGAAGTAGAGTCAAACTTATTGACTTTAACATCCTTAGGTAAATTTGGCAGCTTCGCAACCAATGCCCCTTCCTTTGGCAATTGAACATACGGACACTTTGGTAATGATACATGGGACTATCACAGACTTAGCCTTTCTCTTTACCATTTGGTCAACCTAGTTGACTATGGTCAATCCCTTTCCTTGGGGAGAGAATGCTTTTTCTGGATTTCCAGTGTCACTATTGTCAATGTCCATCAAGTTTTTAGGAAGTTGATCTTAGCAAATAGATAAGATCATTAAGGGTCTTGTCATAGTCTGTTTCATAGGTGTTCCAAAAGAACTCACTATGTGACTTAGAAAGTGATTGAACCACCAACTTTCTCAAGACTTTGACACCCAACTCTCCCGGATTGTCAATATGTGACTACATCTCCAAGATGTGATCACACCTAGACCTTGCTTTGCCAATAGGGCTTGAGTGACCTTAAACTTTTCAAGAACTTGTGGGTTGGGGAGAATGATTGAAGGAGGTGAATGAAGTATGATTTCCAAGGGACATCATTTTCGTTTAGGAAAGCTCGTTTCAAGAGATTTGGGAAGATCATCAATGTCTAAACCAGACATCTTTTGGGAGATATTCAAGATAGTTGATCTTAAGTCCTTAATATAACACCCAATATGAAATATTAAGGCTAGGACCCAACAAACTATTTTATAACTTAGAAGAGGGATGTCGTAATCCAAGCTATAAAATATTTGAAGGTAGGTGAATGACGATTTACCAATTTCCACCAAGATAACCGAAATGAATTATTAGGTTTTAATTGGTTTTTGAAACTCCTAGATCTTTGAGATTCATTGAACTGTTCAATGGCATGTTTCAATCTCGAGTGTGCCCTTCAGGTTTTGTGACTGGGATGCCGAGGATTACAAAACAAGGTGTGAAGTAACCATGCAAATTACTGGGTACCCTTAAGTGTTTACCCCTCAATCGATGTGCTGGTTAACCACACACGCTCCATCGATACTATGATAAACATTAAGTTACCCTTTGCCTACCTTGTTAAATACGAGTTAGTGTGCCGGTTAACCACACACGCTCCACTAACCGACTTAAACAAAGTGCAAAGTGTAATTTCATGGATTAGCACCTTATTCACATTTTCCTAAGTAACTAAGATTGGGTATTATTAAGAGTTTAGTTACTTAGTATTTATCATTAATACTTTTAATGAAGGGAGAATTATAGTCCTGTCAAACCCGTTCGGCTAACGACCCTCCACCAGTGAAGCAAGCGGTGGGTGAGAGTGGACACCCATTAAGTTGCCATTTTATAGGCAACAACCTTATACCCACCTTATAGACCGGCTTCGTGAATGAGGCGTACTAGCGGTAAGACTGACTTTACTCTTATACACATATATATTATTAACTTATAATATTATAAAGTATAAGGGTTGAATATTAATTCATAAAATTCTAAGGGCTAACTTGGAATTAAAGTATTCATAAGAGAAAACTTTACAAATTCCAAAACTTGAGGGCAAGTTTTGAAACTATTCAAAACTAATTAATTCCATAACTTATATGTTTAAAGTAGTTTTAATCCAAAAACTCTTCAAGTTCCATAACTTATGGAAGACTTTAAACTAATAAAAGAATTAACTTTTCTTTATTTTATAACTTATGGATTTAATTATGGTTACATATTTTATTACTTAATGAAGTGACTCTTGAACCTCCATAACTTAAGAACAAGACTCTTCATCTTTTGTAACCATTGCCAACTTTTATAAGTTTTATGAAACTTAAATGTGACTTTTCATATAACTTGAGGACAAGTTACACAAACACATTTTAGAATCAACTCTTAGATTAATTTGGATTGAAAACAACTATTTCACTCAAGTTTTCTATTAATCTAAGCAACTCATAAGAACAAGATAATTCAAATTAAACTTTTTCATGTAATTAGTCTAAACCTCAAACTAATACAAAACATGAATCTATTGACAATTATCTTTAAAAATGGATTAGCATGAACATTACCACATCAAAAAACAAGTTTATAAGTTCAAAAACAACTTAGGGTAATGTTCCTAGTCTATTTCTAGCCAAAAAACTCGAAAATATGCTGTCTGGAGGTCCAACTCGTCGAGTGCATGAACCAACTCGGCGAGTTGGATCGATTTGATCATTTTTTAGGCATGGACTCGCCGAGTCTCCTGATGGACTCGCCGAGTCTGATGATCAGACAGCAACAAATTCATTTTTTTTAGCTTCTATTGCAGGTATAACAAGAAAACAAGCCTAGGCTCTGATACCACTGTTGGCTTTTGAGCATTCTAACACTCCTAAGGGTACATGCAACCCTAAATACCTTGGATCTATGTTTTCTCTATTATACATGCAAATAAGAACATCCAAGGTATTATCCTAACTTAGCATACACAACAATGAGTGTAACAAGATAGAATACATACCTCTTTGATGTAGAAAGTCTTCATAAAGCTTGAGTGCCTAGCCCCAATAGTGTGGAAGCCTCAAATGGAATCACAATCACCAAAACACTTAGAATAACTTGAGAGAGTTCTACAATTCATGAAATCGGCTAGCCCTTTTCTTAACTTTCTAGTGTGATACTAGTGGCCGATTTTGTGAAGAATAAGATCTTTATATAGTGTTACAATTAGGGTAAATCCTTAATTGTCATGGCTTTCCATTTCCTTGGATACATGGGTTCAAATACACCATGGAGCATCCATGGACCATCCTATGGGTTTTAGCCCAACTTGATTATCCATGGAGCATTAGCCCACTATATAAGTATGGATGATTTACACAATCAACCCATATATTTAATTAGTCTTCTTTTGATCACTTAATTAATCCTAGATTAATTCTTGATCAATACTAATTAAATAATCTTATTATTCTTATTATTAATATACTAGAACTTATAATATATTAATAACCATAAGTGTCTTATTTCTCTCATTATAGTCTATCCAAGTGCATGATGGTATGCAACCCAAATGGACCATGCCGGGTCGGGTCAAGTCTTACCAATTATAGTTATGGACTTAGACATCAATCTAACACTAACTGCATATACGTAGGTTGTACTTTAACTTTAGATGGCCATACTTTCAAGATAGATCTCATGCCAGTCCAAATTAAATGTTTCGACGTTATCATCGGTATGGATTGGTTGAGTCTTCTTCGCGCCGACATCATGTGCTTTGAAAAAGCAGTTCGTCTTAACCTTCCTAACAACGAAACATTGTTTATCTACGGCGACAAACCTAGTACGAGCCTTCGTATCATTTCGTGCATTCAAGCCCAGAAGTGCTTGCGAAAGGAATATCATGCATTCCTCGCACACGTCATCGATACGAGTCAAGAAATGAATGACATTCAGAAAATCCCCGAAGCACGCGACTTTCCCGACATCTTCCCTGAAGAACTTCCCGGTTTACCACCGCAACGCCAACTCGAGTTCAAAATCGACTTAGTGCTAGGAGCTACCCCAGTAGCCAAATCTCCTTATCGTCTGGCACCGGCCGAGATGCAGGAACTTTCCAGTCAACTTAACGAACTTCTCAAGAAGGGATTCCTTAGGCCAAGCTTCTCACCATGGGGAGCACCGGTCTTGTTCGTCAAGAAGAAAGATGGGTCGTTTCGCATGTGCATCGACTATAGAGAACTCAACAAACTTACCATTAAAAATCGTTATCCTTTGCCCCGCATTGATGATTTATTTGATCAACTTCAAGGAGCCAACTACTTCTAGAAGATAGATCTGCGATCCGGATATCGCCAACTATGGGTGTTAGAGGAGGATGTTCCCAAGACAGCCTTCCGAACTCGTTATGGACACTACGAGTTTGTGGTTATGCCGTTCGGATTAACAAACGTGCCTGCCGTATTCATGGATCTGATGAATAGGGTGTGTCGTCCTTACTTGGATCAGTTCGTCATCGTCTTCATTGATGACAAACTCATCTACTCTCGAAGTAAGGAGGAACATAGTCAACATCTTCGTAGAGTCTTAGAAACATTGCGAGCGGAGAAGCTCTATGAGAAGTTCTCCAAGTGCGAATTTTGGATCCGACGAGTCGAATTTTTTTGCCATGTTGTTAGCGAAGAATGAATACATGTGGACCCTTCCAAAATCAAGGCCATTGAGAACTGGTCAGCACCGAAGACACCTACAAAAATTCGTCAATTTCTAGGTCTAGCTGGCTACTATCGCAGGTTCATCCAGAACTTCTCCAGCATAGCGAAACCTCTAACAACCCTGACCCAGAAAGGCATGGCCTTTGATTGGGAAGAGAAACAGGAAAGATCGTTCCAAACGCTCAAACGAGCCTTGTGTACCGTACCGATACTATCCCTCCCCGAAGGGATAAAAGACTTCATTGTCTATTGTGATGCATCCAATTAAGGACTCGGATGTGTTCTGATGCAGCGAGGTAAAGTCATAGCCTATGCCTTGAGACAGCTGAAGACACATGAGGTTAACTACACCACCCATGATCTTGAACTAGGAGCAGTCGTATTTGCTCTAAAGATCTGGAGACACTACCTGTATGGTACAAAAAGCACGATCTTTACAGACCACAAGAGTCTACAACACATCTTCGACCATAAAGAGCTCAACATGAGACAACGACGGTGGGTAGAGCTACTCAGTTATTACGATTGTGAAATTCGTTATCATCTGGGTAAAGCCAATGTAGTAGCCGACGCCCTGAGTCGGAAAGAATATACTAGTCGTAGAGTCAAATCTTTGACTCTAACTATCCATTCACACTTGTCCATGCAAATTAAGGAGGCTCAGCTCGACGCTTTGAAACCTGAAAACGTGGCAGGTGAATCCCTTAGGGGGATGGATAAGAACTTGGAAGTCAAGGGTGGCGGAGCCTTATACCTCATGGATCGGATCTAGACACCGAAACATAGTGGCTTCAGAGACATGGACATGACGGAAGCTCACAACACTCGTTATTCCGTCCACCCCGGTTCAGATAAGATGTATCTGGATCTTAAAAAGTTATACTGGTGGCCTAACATGAATGCAGATATTGCTACCTTCATGAGTAAATGCCTTACTTGCGCGAAGGTCAAGGTCGAAATACCAGAAACCCTCCGGTCTCTTACAATAACCGGAGATACCAGAATGGAAGTGGGAGCGGATCACTATGGACTTCATAACCATGTTGCCCAAGACGACGGGTGGACTTGATTCCATATGGGTCATCGTCGATAAACTGACCAAATCTGCACACTTCTTGCCAATCAAAGAAACATACAAGATGAAGAAACTTACAAGAACTTACATTAGGGAAATTATAAGGCTGTACGGTGTTCCTTTATCTATTATCTCGGACAGAGATAGTAGATTCACTTCGAGGTTCTGGCAGTCATTACAAAGTTCCCTAGGAACTAGGCTGGACATGAGTACAGCCTACCATCCACAGACCGACGGGCAAAGTGAGAGAACTATCTAAACCTTAGAAGATATGTTGCGTGCCGGTGTGATTGACATCGGAAAAGCTTGGGATACCCATTTTCCCCTCGTTGAATTTTCCTACAACAATAGTTATCACACTAGCATAAAGGCAGCTCCATTCGAGGCCCTCTATGGCCGAAAGTGCAGATCCCCTCTGTGTTGGGCTGAGGTAGGTGATACCCAGTTAGCTAAGGGACGAGTTCCCGAAAGCACTCTCACGGGTCCGGAGATCATTCGGGAAACAATAGAGAAGATCGTTCAAATTCGTGAACGATTGAAAGCCTCTAGAGACCGACAGAAAAGCTACGTTGATAAGCGAAGGAATCCGTTGGAATTCCAGGTGGGCGACCGAGTCCTACTGAAGGTCTCACCCTGGGAGGACTTGATACGATTTGGAAAGCGTGGGAAGCTCAATCCAATATACATAGGGCCTTTCGAGATTCTCGCGAGAATCGGCCCTATAGCTTACAAACTCAATCTACCGCACGAACTCAGTAACGTACATCCTACTTTCCACGTGTCGAACTTGAAAAAGTGTCTATCCGATGAGACTCTTGTTATTCCACTCGACGAGATCGAGATCAACGAGAGCCTTAACTTCGTGGAGGAACCAGTAGAGATCATGGACCGAGAGGTCAAGCAAACAATGCAGAGTCAAATCCCGATAGTGAAGGTTCGCTGGAACGCAAAGCGTGGACCTGAATTCA
Source organism: Lactuca sativa (assembly GCF_002870075.4). NCBI lineage: Eukaryota > Viridiplantae > Streptophyta > Magnoliopsida > Asterales > Asteraceae > Lactuca > Lactuca sativa. The sequence continues at coordinate 90,650,148 of NC_056626.2, forward strand.
CTTGGGAACGAGAGCATCAGATAAAACTGAAAAACCCTCATCTTTTCGCTTAGTTTATTGTAACTTCTTACTTTCTTAAATTCTAATTTCGGGATGAAATTCCTTCTAACGGGGGGATGATGTGACAACCCGGAATTTCCATTCTGTATAAACAATAACACTTCAGCAGAAGTTATATCAGTCACAGTAAACTTTCAGACTTCTCAGTATAAGTTTGAGTAATTTAGGGTTTACACTTCAGGAAATATCATGAGAGTGGATGCACTAGAGTTTTGTGAAACACTGTTATTCCAACACTCTATTATATTAGAGATCATTTCGGGAATAAAATATTTTCTGCCAAAAATCTCAAGACTATAAATAGAATTCTGAACCAAATTCATTCATTATTCACATTTCCAACTAGAGAAAAGCCATTTTGTCTCTCACGGATCTTCGGGTTTTTATCCCAAAACGTGAGTATCTATTGCTAGTAGTGTGAGATAGCTCAATATGTGTTTATAACATGATTTAGATGGCTAAATCACTAGATTTAGGAGTTTACTCCCCAAGGTGTTCTTGGGCGGTAAACTCCCGAAAAAACGCCTAGACCTTCCCTTATGTTATGATACGACTTTGGACTCATGTATAAGTGTATTAGGGACAAGAAAACATCAAAGAATCACCCAAGTTTGGGAGTTCATGGCCCAAGAGGATCTTGGACCGTGAACTCCAAAATCATGCACAAAAGGGTGCTTTTAAGGCACCTAAAGCCTTAGGCATTTACATAGACTTGTTCCTATTTAATCAAGGGCCTTAAACACATCTAGAACACCCCTCAAAGTGAGTTCATGGCCCTAATAAGGTTCTTGGGCCGTGAACATCAAACAAAGGCACCAAAGTGTGCCAAAGGCCTTGATATGCTTGGAATAAAAGTTTGAGACCTATACTACATGTGAATAAGACATGAAAGCATCAAAAACACCCATCCTTAAGAGTTTACGGCCGCAAACTCTAAGGGAAATGGCCTTAGGGCCATAAACTCCTCAAAGGGGTGTTTCTATACCTTAAACCCTTCCAAGGATTTAACTGCCAAGTTGGAATAATTCTAGGGATCATTTGGGACTTCAAAACTCAAAATATCACCAAGATTGTGAGTTCACGGCTGTAAACTCGAGAGTTTACGACCGTGAACTCCATATGTGATGATATATGGAGAGTAAACTCATATATGGGGTCCTTTGGAACCCTAAACCCAAGTACCTTGTCCCACAATAGCTTAGATGCAATCCTTAGGGCTTAAAACACTTATATAAAGTGTTTATTATGTTCTAGGATGTCTTAACATTGTCAATTAGTAAATAAGTCTAATTGAGCGCATATATGTGTGATTATATGTTCATTAGGATCGTAGTGTGTGTACAAGTCCTCACTTGACACCTAACAATCCTGCACCGCCCAGTTCATCCAAACCACCATCTACAGGTGACTTCATACCCCTAATCAATGTTTTAAATGATTTTAAATGCTTTAATGGGGGGGGGAATACAAGTAGAAAACAACATGTTATTAAATCATTTATATGTGTTTTATAAATGTGTTTTCATTCAACAGATTTCACATACTACAAAATGTGATGCATGAAATGGTTTTCTATATTAAAAATACCTTGATAACAAAAGTATTGGTTTTGAAATGTTTATTAACATGACATCAAGTCACTCTTAATTATTATTCAAAACTCTTAGATATCTTGCAAAACCATTACCTTTACCTTCTTGAACAACCAATTACCTTTCAGTTAACTATCATAGGGATAGTTAGAAGATATCAAACATTATTCCTATTACAAGGAATCACACAAGAGTCAGTTCATTCATGAGTCTTTACGAGTACATTACCTGATACATGAGTACCTTTACATATGCTTACATGATACATGAATACGCTTACATGAACACATTACATGAATACCTGTGTATACTTACATGAATACTTGAAACTCGATTTGTAAAGTTGATTTATTAGTACCTTCAGTAAACCATCCAGCCCATCCCATTTCAACAGGAGTCAGTTACGGGATTAACCATTCCTGGAACCACTGTTTGCTATAGAGGTTAATTGGACAATCTTTGGATGTTCATTTGGTTGTTATTACTTATATTAGGAGTCAGTTACGGGATTAACCATTCCTGGAACCTATTGTTAACTACAGAGGTTAATTGGACAATCTTCGGATGTTCATTAGGTTATCTATTTCGCTTACAACGATGTAGAGTCAGTCACGGGACTAACCATTCCTGGAACCACTGTTCGCTACAGGGGTTAATTTGACAATCTCCGGATGTTCATGAGGTTATACCTTTCTTTTCAGCGATGTCGTGTTAGTCTTGGTAATCCAGGGATAATACTTACATGATTATACTTTTTCCTGTTTACTTTATTTTGTGATACTTTCACATAAACGATGAGTTAGACTAAGTACTTTAGTGCTAGTCTATAAAAGGAAAAACTATCATTTTACTTACAAAACATTCGGGTCTTAGTAGAAGACTACATCTCATACTAGTAGGAAATAAGGTATTTCTTAGGGTTCTTCATACTTATATCAACTGTCTTACTTAAAGGTTTCACATGACATTCATAACAGTTCTTCAAAGCAAGACAATGAAAACTCTCGTAACGGGTTGCCTCCCGTCAAGCGCTTCTTTTTTGAGGAGTCGTTAGTTGGACTCCTTCCCGCTCTACGTTGCTGCGGTTTCCTCTAAATCCATCATTTCTTCAATTCTTTCATCTTGTGCCATTCCTTCTTCATATCTTTCAAATCGATGCCCATTAACTTTGAAAGTTGATCCATCTTTGTTCCATAACTCAATCACACCATAAGGATAGAAATGCTTAACATAAAAATGCCCGGTCCAACGAGTGCATAATTTTCCCGGAAAAAGTTTAAGCCTTGAATTGAATAATACAACCTTTTGTCCTTCCTCAAACTCTTTATTTCCTTTCAACCTTGCATCGTGCCATCTTTTTGTCTTGTCCTTATAAATCAATGAGTTAGTATAAGACTCAATCCTCATTTCTTCTAGAACATTGATTTGCAAGAGTCGATTTACACGCAACTCATGTGGCTCAAAATTACATGTTTTCAAAGCCCAATAAGCCTTGTGTTCAAGTTCCACGGATAAATGACAATTATTTCCATACACTAATCTATTTGGCGTGGTTCCAATTGGTGTTTTAAATACAGTCCTAAACGCCCAAAGTGCATCATCTAATTTATCCGCGCAATCTTTTCTATTGTACCCCATCGATTTTTCCAAAATTCTTTTCAGCGCTCTATTTGTAATTTCGGTTTTCCCATTGGATTGTGGATGATAAGGCGTTGAAAATCTATGGCGTACTCCATATTTTTGCAATAATTTTGTGAGTTGTTCATTAGCAAAATGGGTTATCCGGTCACTACTTAATGCTTTAGGCACTCCAAATCTTGAAAATAATTTCTTTAAAAATTTCACCACCACTCTTGCATCGTTTGTTGGTAATGCTTGTGCTTCCACCCACTTTGACACATAATATACCGCCACCAAGAAATATTTGTTGCCCTTATATAAATGAAATGTTCCCATGAAATCTATACCCCAAACATCAAAAATCTCACAAACTTGAATATTCAATTGGGGCATTTCGTTCCTTGCCAATATATTCCCCATTCATTGGCAAGCATCACATTCTTTTACGTAAGTTGCTACATCTTTAAAAATAGTTGGCCAATAAAAACTAGAATCAAACACTTTTTTAGCAGTGTATTGTACCCCATGATGTCCTCCAACAGGTCCATTGTGGCAGTGTCCCAAGATGTCTCTACTTTCCTTTCCAAATACACATCTTCTTATTATTCCATCCGCACAACTTCTAAAAAGATATGGCTCGTCCCAAAAATAATATTTAATTTTAGCAAAGAACTTTTTCTTTTGTTGATGGGAAAGGCCTTTTTGGAGGTAATTGTCGGCCAAGTAATTTGCAGTGTCTGCATACCATGGTTCTTCACTCACAATCACCATCAAATATTCTTTGGGGAAGCTAGATCCAAAACCCATGTTGTCTTTGTCTTCCTTTTCTGGGTTTTGTAGTCTAGAAAGATGATCGGCTGCAACATTCTCCATCCCCTTTTTATCCTTGATCTCGACGTCAAATTCTTGAAGTAAAAGTAACCATTGGATCAATCATGGCTTTGCATCTTGCTTGGCAACAAATACTTAATAGCAGAGCGGTCAGTAAAAACAGTGGTTTTAGATAAAATTAGATAAGGGCGGAATTTGTCAAAAGCATACACCACCGCTAGTAATTCTTTGTCAGTTGTGGTGTAATTTTCTTGGGCCGGATTCAAAGTCTTGCTTGCATAATAAATGGGTCGAGAGTGCTTATCAACCCTTTGGCCAAGTATAGCTCCTAATGCAAAGTCGCTCGCAATACACATTATTTCAAAAGGTAGGTTCCAATTCGGGGCAATAATGATCGGGGCATTAGTTAATTTTTCGTTCAAAAATTCAAAAGCCTCTAGATATTCTTTAGTGAAATTAAATGGTGCATCTTTTAAAAGTAATTGTGTAAGAGGTCTAGTTATTTTAGAAAAATCTTTTATGAAACAGTGATAAAAACCTGCGTGACCTAAAAAACTCGTAATACCCTTTACGTTAGTGGGTGGAGGTAATTTAGCAATTGTATCTATTTTTGCCCGATCAACCTCAATTCCCGCTTTGTATACCTTGTGGCCCAAGACTCTACCCTATTTAACCATAAAATGACATTTTTCCCAATTAAGAACTAAATTGGTATTTTCACACCTTGGAATCACTAAATCAAGGTTAGCAAGACAATCATGGAAGGAATATCCAAAAATAGCAAAATCGTCCATAAACACTTCCATATATTTTTCCACCATGTCATGGAATATGGCCATCATACACCTTTGAAATGTCGCAGGTGCATTGCATAACTCAAAGGGCATGTGACGATAATCAAAAGTCCCACTTGGGCAAGTAAAAGTAGTCTTTTCTTGGTTAATTGGGTCTATGGGTATTTGGAAGTACCCTGAAAATCCGTCTAAGAAACAATAGTAGCTATGACCGGACAATCTCTCAAGCATTTGATCAATAAAAAGGTATAGGAAAATGGTCTTTACGAGTGACATCGTTTAGCTTTCGATAATCGATGCACACTCTCCAACCGGTTACCGTTCGTGTCGGAATAAGCTCGTTCTTCTCGTTTGTTACGACCGTCATCCCACCTTTCTTGGGCACCACTTGAACGGCACTGACCCATGGACTTTCGAAAATAGAATAAATGATCCTCACATCTAAAAGCTTGACTACTTCCTTCTTGACCACTTCTTTCATGTTCGGGTTCAGTCTTCTTTGGTGTTGCACTACCGTCTTTGCTTGTTCTTCCAGATTAATCTTGTGAGAGCAATAAGAGGGGCTTATTTCCTTGATATCGGTGATACTCCATGCAGTGGCACTCTTTCTCTTCTTTAGGACATGGACTACTGCTTCTTTTTCAGATTTGGAAAGGTCAGAAGCTATTATAACAGGTTTTTGATCACCTTCTTCCATAAATGCATACTCTAAATGATCAGCTAGAGTTTTAAGGTCTAATTTTGTGTTCTGTCAACTGGAAACGTCGAGTCGATACAGGTGACTCGTCGAGTTTGGGCGAAATTCCTCATCTGGTCGTGATTCCTCGTATGGACTCATCGAGTCTGTGGTGGCGACTCGGCGAGTCAGAAATTCTGCACTTTTGACTAAATCATCGTAGTCGTCTTCTTCAAGCAGTCTCTCTATCTCTTTAAGGTCCCTTTCAGCATCAAATTCTTCTGCAAAAGTTATAGAGGAATTGTTCGACTTTCCTTCTTCCCAATCTTCTATTAGTTCGTCCATCATATCTATGGAGAATATCGTGTCATCACTAAACCTTGCAAGTTTCGTTGCTTGATCAACTCCAAATGTAACTGATTCATCTCCCACCCGAAGGGTGATTTTGGAATCTCTCATATCTACTATGGCATCCGCGGTGTTATGTAAAGGTCTTCCAAGTATGATTGGGACTTGAGGATCCGCTTCCATGTCTAGTACTATAAAGTCCGCCGAGAATACGAACTTCTCCACTTTTACCAATAGGTCCTCGCATATTCCTCTTGGAAATTTCACTGTTTTATTTGCTTAATGTATTGCCATTCGAATTGGCCTTGGCTCCGGAAGGCTTAACTTCTTAAAAAACGAATTTGGCATGAGATTTACACTTGCCCCCGAATCCGCTAATGCATGTATGATTTCCAAATTCCCGAATTGACATGGTAATGTCAAGCTTCACGGGTCACCTTTCATTTTAGGAATTTTGTTTAACATGGCGGCTGAACCGTTTTCATTAAGAACTACCTTTTTCACTTCTTCCATCATCTTCCTATTAGTAAGGAGTTCCTTCAAGAATTTAGCATACTTAGGCATTTGTGCAACCGCCTCGATAAAGGGCATATTAATTTGAAGGGATTTTATGTGTTCCGGGAACTTTTGATAATCCACATCATGTTTATCTTGTCTAGATCGGCCTAGAAAAGGTAGTGGAGGTTGATAAGGTTTTATAGGAGGTTCCTTTTTCGATTCATGTTGGGGACTTGGCGAGTCCCTGTCAATGACTCGGCGAGTCCCGTTGGGTTTCGGAGATTTCGGGGATTTCTGCTTTTTTGCTTCCTCTTGCACCAGTTTGGGATTTTCTTCTGGAATTGGGATCAGAGGGGTAATTATCTTCCCACTCCTAGTTGTTATGATATTTATGTGTGCACCTCTCGAGTTGTGTTCGGTATTACTTGGAAGTCCACCCGGTTGTCATTCTTTTATTTGTAGTGAAAGTTGGCCCAGTTGTTTTTCAATATTCAGAATCGATGCTTGCTTGTTTCTAAGCATGGCTTGTTGATCTATCGTCATGTTTTGCTGTTCTTTAATCATGCCTTGTTGCTCCTTTATCATGTTTCGTTGTTCTTTTATTGCAACATCGGTTTCATTGTGTCTCTTCTCGGATGCAGCTGCAAATCTTGTGAGGATGTCTTCAAAATCAGATTTCTTCTCTTGCACCGGTTCCTCCTTTTGATAAAAACCCCTCTCTTTTTGTTTGAACTTTTCCTCAGCCTTTTTATACTCGTCATACAGGAGCCACTCTCTTTTTTTTTCGCCAGTTGTCATCAAGTCAGTCGCTACTTGAAAAAAATACTTGAGCCTTCTTATTTCCAATTTCCTCCAAGTCACAATCCCTTGTGATGTGAGGTCCATTACAATTTTCAGATCCAACTCGAAAAGCATGGATTGTTTGATCCATTTTAGTCATCCTCCTATCTAGACTGTCTAGTTTAGCCATCATTGTCGCCATGCTATCGTTGATCGTGTTCAATACCCCCCTACTTATTTCATTTCGTGGGTTGTGATATTCTCTATAATGTTTAAAGAACTCCTCAATTAATTCCTTGATCAGAGGGGGTGGCTTCTTTGTGAGCGGGCCTTGCGAGTCAAGTAATTTCCTTGTTGTAACATTGACTCCATCATAAAAGATGGAGACTTCTTGTTGGCTATTAAGGTCATGGTGTGGACAATTCCTTAATAAACTTTTGTACCTTTCCCATGCCTTATAAAGGGACTCTCCGAGTTTTTGTTCAAAGTTGGCTATAGCTTTCTTTCACTTGGCAATTTTAGAAGGTGAGCAAAACTGCTCAATGAATTCTTCTTTCATTTTAGCCCATGTAGTGATGGATCCGGGAGGGAGTGACTTGAGCCAATCTTTTGCAGTGCCTTTTAATGTAATTGGAAGCATGCGAAGCAGCTGGGTCTCACGAGGCACATTTGGAACATTAAAGTAATCAGCTACATCATTGACTTCATCCAAGTGTTTATAAGCATCTTCGTGGTCTTTTCAGAAAAAGGGTATCTCCTTGAGTTGAGCGAGTATGTAACCCTTGAGCTCAAAAGTGGCACAAGCCCCGACCCGGTGTCATCTCGTATCCTCTTCTTCCATTCACCCATGGGAACTTCATCAATGTTCGCTATGGTGTTTTCCAAGTCACCTTCTAGATTGTTGTCTTCTCCAAATTCTCTTTCTTCCCTTTCGGACTCGTTCATGGTATCTTCCTTGATTGGGTCTTCGTTTCCCAAAGAAGAAGTGTTGGATGTTCCTGATTTGTTGCTCTTCTTTTTGCTGAAAACGGACTTTAGATTCTTCAAAGGAGAACTTTTCGAAGAAGTGGAGTCTCCAACAGCTTTTCCCTTGTTCCTCTTTAAAGCAGACTCCAGATCTTCAAGTGGAGGAACTAGAGGTGTATTGGATCCTCTGGTCATGTACCAACTGCAAACAAAAAAAATGCATAAAAAGAACAAAAAATATAAAATAAAACTAAAAGTTTTCTATTCAGCGATGGACTCGTCGAGTCTGTACGAAGGGACTCGGCGAGTCGAGTGCAAACACAGCTAAAAAATTTAAACGAAATTTCCTAAAAACTACTACTACGAACTCAATCCTAATGCTAAATCTAATAAAAACAATAACCTTGTGTAAGAAAAATCTCACACAAGGGATCGATAACAATAGTAATCAATTCAAAGTTAGAACCGTTCCCCGGCAACGGCGCCAAAAACATGATGTGTGTAAAACCAACTAGTTTTAATCCTACTAACTTAATCACAAAGACAAACACACGAAAGGCAGTGTACCTATCGATTAGCAGCTTAGTTCAGGTAAGTAGGGTATCAAACACAGGGAACGGCAGATTAAACTAACTACTAGTATTATCTAAAAAAACAAATAATAAAATGAAGAGTTTTCTCTACTTTTGCAAGACTAGAAACTTAAACATTTAACTAAAATTTAAACTATCGACTAAATAAGCAAGAATCAACTAAATTCAATAATAAAGAAGACTTCTATTTAGGGTTGAATCATTTGATCCTATGGTTGATTTTATGAAAAGTGCAATGGATTAATCTGTCTTTGGCTGCCGATTAAGATGATTAGGTTCACGTTCGCTATTACTAATCCTTAGAAAACTAATTAATCTAAGCAGTGGCCAGTTGTCTAAATTAATGAATCTCCTGGAATATTTATTCGGGTTAACTAAGACTTGTAATGGTTAATTGAATTGGTCTTTCAATTAACCTCTTGCTGATGGTTCGTCACACAAGCTCATACATTAGTTTTCCTATTCTCTATTAACCCTAGTTTCACGTTCCCTATTCCTAGGCATATAACCAAAAATCATATAAGATTAGCAATTAAGAGATTGTCATGCAACTTAATTACTGATTAATTAACAGGGAATAGTAATAACTAACACATAAGGGTCTTTAACATGCTTAACAAAACAAATCACCAAATAAAGATAATCCAAATCATAAAATCAACACATAATCACAAACTTTGTCTTTCCTAAACAGAAGGAAATAGGTTTAGTTCATGATTACAGCAAAACTAAAGTGAAAAACGAATTCTAGTAAATCAAACATGGTTCAACTTAAAGAATAATAAAAGTAAACTTGAATTTTGCCTTAATCTTCTCACAATTGGATCTAGGGTTTATTCTCTGACTCCCAGCACTTGAATACGTCTTCTAATCGTTGCTTCTCTCCAGGAGTTCATTCCAGGAAATCGGGTTATGATCAGGAAGTCTCTTTTTATAGGTTAGAGGCGACTCGTCGAGTCCATGGGGTGACTCGTCGAGTCCCTCATTAAATTCCCATCGCCGAAAAGGTAAGGATTCTTCTTGCTTCGAGAACCTTCATGGGAACTCGTCGAGTCAAGGGTCAACTCGCCAAGTTCCTTGTTATTTTTGGCTCTTTTCTTTGTTCTTTGATTCCCAAACTCCCAATAGCCATTCCAGCTTCCTTTTTGCTTCCAAGCACTCCTTTTGAACTGAAAACATAATTCAAACATGATTATGCACCTTTTGTTCCATAATTAAAATAAATTAGCCAAAAAGTATCAATAATCTATACAAAATATATGAATAAATATGCTCATATCTCCTAATCATCTGAAAGAATTTGTGAATGCTACGGGTCCTCCTGCAGTGTCACAACACTTCCCTCACTATCTGACTGCTAGATCTAACGGATTACATACAGAGTCTTCAACATGAATGGAACCCCAAACTCATTACATAATTTCTGCTATCAAGCACCAAGGAAACACGATTTACACTCTGGGGAGTTTTACCGAACTCCCAACTCACACGACCCTCAAACCTAACAGCCACTTGGGCTGCCTTTCTCCCTGACAGAAATGCGAAACTTATCCTAGTTTCAAATTGCTCTTGCTTCTAAATCCTGAGATAATTCTCCCCCACTTAGATTCGACTAAGTCTTCACAATAAATGAAAATTGGAGAATTCCCAATCCTTCTCTCTTTCCAATGTTCGATTCGATGACAACCAACTCTTTCCAACTAGTGCTCCATTACTAGCCAACTTAAAAGACCACACACTCACTGAAGACTAGATGAACCCTTGCTAAATCCCAACAATACTGATCATCCCATACGCTTTGAGATGATACTAAACTCAAATATTTGAACCAAAACGACAGATGCTCAGACCAAAACCTTAGTGATAGACCACTTCCGCTAACGACCCCACAAGACATTCTGAACACAATGACTGAAACCACTGAATCCTAACAATGCTGAATAACCATTCTATGGGACCCTGTCCGCAGACCTTCCACAAAATGCCCATCTTTCAATGTGCTCCAAGAAAATCTCCTACTCTCGGGCTCTCGAAATCATGTCATTTAGGGTCTTGCACCCTGAATCACTCACCAGCTTAATTGTAAACAATTGAATTGTAGTAGCTGAAGTAACATCTGCCCTAAATTAGGCTGCAAAATACTACCAAGACCTAGTCTCCAATCCCGAAAGTACAATAGATCGCACAATCAATCCTTACCACCCGATACAAGAGATCCAACACGAACCAGATCTTAGCTCCTATGGGTAAGGACAGTAATCACGTATGCCTCAAAAGACACTCATGCCACATCGACCAATCTACGCTCACCAGACCTGAAATACTATCGCCAACCCCTAAGACCAACTGACCACGAGCTAGAATACAACTTGATCCAGGGGTCACAAGCCTGCTCACTCCTTCGAACTCGGAAATTTGGAAGGGAATAATCCTTTCCCTAGAAAACGACATTCCAATCCATTAATTAACCATTCTACTTCCAGCTGCACAACTCCATCTAATCATAATCATCACTCCTGTCACACCCCCAAACCAGAATGGCGGAAACGTTCGGGGGCGGAGGACGTCATATTCAGTATCATAACAGTTCATAGAAAGGAAAGTACACACCACCATGTATATAATAAGGTTTAAAAATGTTTACATCATTGTGTTCATTACATGTTCAAAAGTTAAATGTATAAACATCTTCCAAAAGAAGTAATAATGCCAGCGCGTTATTCACCAAAAAGTTGATTTCCCAACCTGCTTAACGATTTCCAGAGAATACAAGTTATTTCAAAGAAAAAGTGTCAACAATTTAAGTTGGTGAGTTCATAAGTGATTTAGAAACATTGAATGCCATTTCAAAACGAGTGTATATTTTCCAAGAATATCCCATATTTCATTAATAAAGTGTGAAATGCATGAAAATGTTGGTATTGAAAAACGTTGATAGTTGAACCAAGAAAAATCCCTTATTTTCCCAATAGTTGTTTGTTTAAAGTCCAAGACTAACGATTTGAAGCAATCCACGTGCTTTAGAAGAGTTTTAAACATAGGTTTAAATAATAAACCTATTAAAAGATTTCAGTTTGTTAGATAATGAATAACTGTAGTAACTACCCATTCATTATTCAAAAGTACTATAATAGTTGTATATCCGATGAGTTTTATAACCATACTGAACATAATATGCCTGTAGCGACGTTCTTCAGGCGTCGTAGCGTTATGACAACTGTCACCCCAAAAGACAGACTATAGCTAACAGTCAGGGTGCGGGATCATGACTTCCCGTATAGATCTATACACATTTGACACGTTCTCCGAACGGGAGACTCTGGTTATAGACAGGACTTGTAGCGATACCTTTTATCAGAAAAGGTAGTGTTTGAAGATATAGATGTCTCATGGATTCTCAACTAAGTCTGTAATAAAGTGATAGTTTTGTATGTAAAGTCTATCCCTTCTTCACAGTGTTTGACCAACGTAAATCATAAGTTTTCAGAATATATGAAATGATTTTAACAACGAAAGAAGCTTTGGTGTTAATAAACATTTTGTATAAAACTATTGCATGCAAAGTATAACAAGAGTTTCCACATGATAGAACTAAATAACAAGTGATTCATTTGAAATAAACGAGTAAATGAGATTTTTCACGATAATAACGGTATGTTTACTTATATTCCCCCCCTAAAAGAGTATAAAAGCATTAAAAATGTATTTAAAGAGTGTTTGTAGGGGTATGAACTCACCTAATAGTTTGAAGATAGCGAGATGGAAAACCGGGCAGAGTTTCATCTCGGGAAACAGACTTTTCTCGGGATTCTCGGGAATTCCGGGAGTGCAATCGACCCTCGGGACTTGAACAAAAATGACCAGGGCTTCGGGTTTGAACGGGCACGGAAATGAAGGCAAGATCGTGAGAGAAAGGAGAGAAAAATGACCAGGGCCTCGCATCTTATTTATAGGGAGGTCTGAGAGCCCTCGTATGCGGGGCGTACGCTCGTACGCAGCGCGTACGCGTACGTCATGCATGACCGAAGCCTCGACTGCCTCGGCTTCGGATGGGACGGGGGTCAGACGGCAGGCGGGTCGGAAGCCGGGTCGGATGGGACGGGTCGGTAGCCTCGCGTAGGGGCGACGTGGCCGAACCGAGGCCAAGGCCTCCGGGTACGCAGGGCGTACAGAGGTACGCAACGCGTACCTCGGATGAGGACGGTGGCTCCCCCTTCGGGTAATGCTTGATTTTGAATTAAAAATAAATATAAATTATTTAATAAACTTCAATAATTCATATCTTCTTCGTACGAACTCCGTTTTCGATGATCTTTATATCCACGTGTAGGTGAGACTACGCTCTACAACTTTCGTTTAGACTCCGTTGGCAAATTCCGAAATTATTTTTATTAATTATTTTATAATTTGTCGTGTTTAAGGAATTTCTTCAAAAATTCATAACTTCTTTATCTGACGTCGGTTTTTGCCAGACTTTTTGCCGTTGAAATACCATTGTCGAGACCTTTGATTCTCGTTTAGGTCATTCCGGCCAAAAGTCGTTCGATCTCTGATTCGAGTTTTTAGCTGTTATTACACATAATAGGGATTTAAATAGATACTTTTTGGGCATTTTATCATCAACGTAAATTTTATTACCCCAAGATGGTTACAATACTTGACTTTTTAGGTCATTACAAAGAGTTAAATATCGGGTTGTTACATTATCCCCCCGTTAGAGGGAATTTCGTCCCGAAATTTTATTACAAAAATAGAAGTCTTAGGGATTGAGGAAGAGGTGCGGATACTTCTGTTGCATTTGGTCTTCCCGTTCCCATGTGAATTCAGGTCCTCTCTTAGCGTTCCATCGAACTTTTACTATTGGAATGCGACTCTGCTTAGTTCGTTTAACTTCCCTATCCATGATCTCGACGGGTTCTTCCACAAAGTTAAGATTTTCGTATAGCTCGATTTCATCGAGTGGAATTACTAGTGTTTCGTCGGACAAACACTTTTTCAGATTCGATACGTGGAACACTGGATGCACTTTGTTAAGCTCGATTGGAAGTTGGAGTTTGTAGGCCACTGTACCAACTCTTGAAATGATTTCAAAGGGTCCAATGTACCTAGGGTTTAGCTTCCCACGCTTCCCAAAGCGTATCATGCCCTTCCAGGGTGAGACCTTCAGTAGCACACGGTCGCCAATCTGGAATTCCAAGGGTTTACGTCTCCTGTCGGCATAGCTCTTTTGCCTATCCCTTGAGGACTTCAGTCGTTCTCGTATTTGCATGATCTTTTCAGTCGTCTCTCTGATGATCTCCGGACCAGTGAGGGTGCTATTAGGGAGTAGACCTTTTGTCAAATGCATGTCGCCCACTTCCGTCCAGCACAGGGGTGATCTGCACTTACGGCCGTAAAGGGCTTCGAATGGAGCGGTCTTGATACTAGCATGGTAACTATTGTTATAAGAGAACTCGACCAAAGGCAAGTGAACATCCCATGCCTTGCCAAAGTCGATTACACATGCTCGCAACATGTCTTCCAAGGTTTGGATCGTCCTCTCACTTTGTCCATCAGTTTGTGGGTGGTATGCCGTACTCATATCCAACCTTGTCCCCATGGATTTTTGCAGTGATTACCAGAATCTGGAAGTGAATCTGTTGTCTCTATCTGAGATTATGGACATTGGTACTCCATGAAGTCGTATGATCTCCCGGATGTAGGTCCTTGATAGTCTTTCCATCCTATCAGTTTCCTTGATCGGTAAGAAATGGGCCGACTTGGTTAATCTGTCGACGATTACCCAAATAGTATCTTGGCCACTCTGAGTTTTGGGCAGTTTGGTTATGAAGTCCATGGAAATCTGCTCCCATTTCCACTCAGGTATTTCAGGTTGCTGGAGTAGACCTGAGGGTTTCTGGTGTTCTACTTTTATTTTGGCGCAAGTTAAACACTTGCTCACATAAGTAGCAATCTCCGCTTTCATGTTAGGCCTCTAATTGAGCTTCCTTGACTTGTGCTGACAGATGCGAATGGATCGACATGGCTAATGACTTCACTCTTCGGCCAGAGTACTCCTTTCGACTAAGGGCATCGGCTACGACGTTTGCCTTTCCCGGATGATAGCGAATCTCACATTCGTAGTCATTGAGCAATTCGACCCAACGTCGTTGTCTCATGTTTAACTCTTTCTGGTCGAAGATGTGTTGGAGACTCTTGTGGTCTGTAAAGACAGTGCACTTGGTACCGTAAAGGTAGTGCCTCCAGATTTTAAGAGCGAAGACCACTGCTCCAAGTTCTAAGTCATGAGTGGTGTAATTGACCTCATGCGTTTTCAGTTGTCGTGAGGCATACGCAAATACCTTTCCCCTTTGCATTAACACACAGCCCAGTCCTTGCTTCGAAGCGTCGCAATACACCACGAAATCTTCGGTCCCTTCCGAAAGAGAAAGGATAAGAGCACTGCAAAGGGCTTGTTTCAATGTCTGAAATGCAACATCTTGCTTTTCTCCCTAGTTGTAGGTCACACCTTTCTGGGTTAAAGCGGTAAGAGGCTTTGCGATGCTGGAGAAATTCTGGATGAACCTTCTGTAATAACCAGCAAGACCTAGAAATTGGCGTATTTCGGTTGGTGTGGTTGGTGCAGACCAGTTTTCGATAGCTTTGATCTTTGAAGGGTCCACGTGGATTCCTTCCTCGCTGACTACGTGACCGAGGAAGTCCACCTTTCTAATCCAAAACTCACATTTTGAGAATTTTTCATAAAGTCTCTCCGTTCGCAGCGTCTCTAAGACTTGCCTCAGGTGTTGACTATGTTCCTCTTTATTCTTTGAATAAATGAGTATATCGTCTATGAATACTATCACAAATTTGTCTAAGAATGGACGACATACCCGATTCATTAGATCCATAAATACGGCCGGGGCATTGGTTAGTCCGAACGGCATTACTACGAACTCATAATGTCCGTATCTCGTTCGGAAGGCCTTCTTGGGAACATCACTCTCTAGGACACGCAGCTGGTGATATCCCGACCTTAGATCGATCTTGGAGAAGTAGTTGGCTCCTTGGAGTTGGTCGAATAAGTCGTCGATTCGGGGTAGGGGGTATCGGTTCTTGATGGTAAGCTTGTTGAGTTCTCGGCACATCCTGAACGATCCATCTTTCTTTTTCACGAACAACACGGGTGCTCCCCTTGGCGAGAAGCTTGGCCTGATGAATCCTTTTCCAAGTAGTTCATTCAGTTGACTGGATAGCTCCTGCATCTCTGTCGGGGCTAACCGATAGGGTGCTTTGGCTACTGGGGTAGCTCCGGGGACTAGATCGATTCTGAATTCAACTTGTCTTGCGGGTGGTATTCCTGGAAGATCCTCGGGAAAGATGTCGGGAAAATCGCATACATCGGGCACATTCTTGATGTCTTGGACTTCGCGTTTCACATCAACAACATGTGCTAAAAATGCGTGATACTCCTTGCGTAGGTACTTCCGATCTTGGATACTTGAGATGATATTAAGAGTTATACTAGTTTTGTCGCCCAAGACAAGGAAGGTTTCGCCGGTTGGCAGATTAAGGCGAACGGCCTTATCGTAACATAAAATGTCCGCACGATGTGAACTCAGCCAATCCATGCCAATGATGACATCGAAACTCTTAATCGAGACTGGCATGAGGTTTATTTGAAAGAGATTATCGTTTAGAGTTAGGGTGCAGTTTAAATATATCTCCTTAGTGCCTTCGGTTTTCCCGTTGGCCATTTCTACTATAAATGGTTCACCTAATGATTGTGGTATTGGTTTTAGCATGCTTTTAAAGTCGTGACTCACAAAACTCCTTTCCGCTCCACTATCAAACAAAATGCATGCATACGAGTCATCGAGAAGAAACGTACCTGTGACCACAGTGGGGTCCGCAATGGCTTCATCTTGCCCCAATGCGAAGACTCGGCCTCTTCCGCCGGTATTCCTATTGTTTGCCTTCGGGCAGTTCCTGCGGTAGTGCCCTATGTCTCCGCACTCAAAGCAGGGGCGGTTTACTTCGGTGTTAGCAGTGGGGGCGGATTGTTGGGTTGGCTCCTTGCAATAGCGGGCTGTATGACCCTTCTTATTGCACCTGGTGCATTGAAGGTCACGGCAGAGACCGTGGTGGTGGAAGTTGCACTGGTTACACTTAGGTAGTTTTCCGTTGTATGAACTTGTTAGGGTAGAGTTGGTAGGTACAGTAATAGCGTGGGTCACTATCACTTGTTGTTTCTTGGGGTTCTCCTGGAGGTTTTGTCCCCTCCTTTTGTTCCAAGGTTTATTCTGGCCCTGAGCCTCCTTAGGTGGATTTGCGGCTGCTGTAGTGGTACTCTGTTTCACTCCGTGGTCGATGAGTCTTTGCGCCAGGCGTTTAGCGCTGTTGTAGGTGATAGGGTTGGAAGCTAGGACGTGCCCTTGAATCTGGGGTGACAACCCCCAAATGTACCTTTCGATCTTCTTTGATTATGGGTTGACCATGGTAGGGCACAGAGCAACGAGATCGTTGAACCTTGCTGTGTAGGCGACTAGATCAGAACCAACCATTTTTAAGTTCCAGAGCTCCTGCTCAAGCTTTTGCACTTCACCCCTTGGGCAGTACTCCTCCAGTAGTAGAACCTTCAGCTCTTCCCAACTCATGGCGTTAGCGACAGTGAGCGTTACTGAATTCACATGGCTTTTCCACCAAGTGAGGGCTCGATCTATGAAGGTGCAAGCAGCGAACTTAACCTTGTTGGTTTCTTGGCACGAGCAGATCTCGAAGACCGTTTCGGTCTTTTTGAACCATTGCATTAGTGCAATGACTCCTCCATTGCCATTAAAGGTTTTTGGTTTTGAGTTGGAGAACTCCTTGTAAGTACACTCCCTTACATGGCCGTGACCGGTGCCATGATTGGGATGATTCGTGCTGCTTCCAATATCTCCATTTGCATTGGAGTTTATTTGAAAGAGGGTTGCTGCTACTGCTGCTGTGATAGCAGCCTGGACCATTGCCGGATCATAAGCTAGTGGTGGAGGTGGTGGTGGAGTTGCGTTGGTACGTGCTGATCTACGAGGAGGCATTGTGTTGTTAAAAGAAAAATGAGGTATTATAAGTTTCGGTGGTTGCGAGATGAATGATATTGAGTTAACTATCTTAAATAGATTAAGAATTTGGTTTGGCCAACACAGGGTTTTGAGCTTGATTCATAAATAACGTTTGAATAGAAGCACATATGAATTGAACGGACTACACAAAATTAAAACTAGAAAGAGATATGTCCTATATATATTAAACATATAGTTGTGTTACATCCGAGTTTAGACAAAACGTTTTGACCTCTCTAAAGGTCTCCGATTACAGCAAGTTTTAAAGAAAGCTAAAATATTATCCGAAGTCCTAATCTATAACAAAATTTGGGAATTGGGCAAGTACTACTTGCGGCGTGGTTTGCGCTTGGAGCTTGACTCCGTGTCAGACTGCTTTGCCTCCATGAGGCGCCTATCAAACTCGGCTTGTCGTTCCCTTATCTCCGCTATTGTTGCGATTGCTGCATTCATTTGTTCTTGGATAGCATTTGTGTGGTCTAGGCCATACCCTTGCAGCTTATCCAAACGGCGGATGTCGGCAGTCTGCACTTGCACTTCCACATTGACCTCGCGGATTCGGCTGGCCTAAACTCCAAATTGATAGAACTGGTTGGCTAGTTTGCCAACCATGACCGGGAGTGCTCGGTCTGCTGATCCCCTGCCTCTGACGTCATAGAAGTCTCGGCACATGTCGTAGGGAGGGCGTAAACTTTGTTGTTGGCTCCAATGATGGAGGTGACTCCCCCACACAGGAGTGGGTCCTTGGAAGTTCCTCACGTGGACGGGAGGTTGTGGGATTGGTGGATCGATAATTTCTGGCTCCGAATCGGTACCAGAGTCATCTCCTTCGTCCAGCTCTATAGGCTCTTCGTCTTCCACAGGATCCTCTTCGATCCATCCTCCATTACCTTGGTTGGGGTAGTAGGGGTCGTTGGGGTGATGGAATCCTGACATTGAGTCTGTACGAGAATAGGGTTAAGAATTTACTACAAGCTAGAACACATGAATTTACCCTTAAGTTTAATGGCCGATGACAACTAAAAACTCCCTTAGTTTTATGAAATGATGTGCTTTTGGTAAGTTTTAAATTTTTTGTCCACTGCAGACACTCCTTGGCATACGTTAGTCGGTTCTCGGAAAAATATAGTTGATCAGGCTATATTCCTCCCAGTTCCGATTACATATCCCAAGGCGTACCTGTACTGCACAACTTATTTATAATACTTCTAAAATTACCCGATATGAAACTGTTATTAGGATGAAATGAGTGCATGCCTATTTTAAACTAAATAATTTTAATTTAAAAAGTATGACTCTTCTCAGAGTGTTTTTGCCCAGATGTGTTTATAGTTGTATAACAAAAATGGTTTTGATATACTTAATTCACTATAAACGCTGCTCTGATACCAATCTGCACACCCCCAAACCAGAATGGCGGAAACGTTCGGGGGCGGAGGACGTCATATTCAGTATCATAACAGTTCATAGAAAGGAAAGTACACACCACCATATATATATATATATATATATATATATATATATATATATATATATATATATATATATATAATAAGGTTTAAAAATGTTTACATCATTGTGTTCATTACATGTTCAAAAGTTAAATGTATAAACATCTTCCAAAAGAAGTAAATAATGTCGGCGCGTTATTCACCAAAAAGTTGATTTCCCAACCTGCTTAACGATTTCCTGAGAATACAAGTTATTTCAAAGAAAAGGTGTCAACAATTTAAGTTGGTGAGTTCATAAGTGATTTAGAAACATTGAATGCCATTTCAAAACGAGTGTATATTTTCCAAGAATATCCCATATTTCCTTAATAAAGTGTGAAATGCATGAAAATGTTGGTATTGAAAAACGTTGATAGTTGAACTAAGAAAAATCCCTTATTTTCCCAATAGTTGTTTGTTTAAAGTCCAAGACTAACGATTTGAAGCAATCCACATGCTTTAGAAGAGTTTTAAACATAGGTTTAAATAATAAACCTATTAAAAGATTTCAGTTTGTTAGATAATGAATAACTGTAGTAACTACCCATTCATTATTCAAAAGTACTATAATAGTTGTATATCCGATGAGTTTTATAACCATACTGAACATAATATGCCTGTAGCGATGTTCTTCTGGCGTCGTAGCGTTATGACAACTGTCACCCCAAAAGACGGACTGTAGCTAACAGTCAGGGTGCAGGATCATGACTTCCCGTATAGATCTATACACATTTGACACGTTCTCTGAACGGGAGACTCTGGTTATAGACAGGACTTGTAGCGATACCTTTTATCAGAAAAGGCAGTGTTTGAAGATATACATGTCTCATGGATTCTCAACTAAGTCTGTATTAAAGTGATAGTTTTGTATGTAAAGTCTATCCCTTCTTCACAGTGTTTGACCAACGTAAATCATAAGTTTTCAGAATATATGAAATGATTTTAACAACGAAAGAAGCTTTGGTGTTAATAAACATTTTGTATAAAACTATTGCATGCAAAGTATAACAAGAGTTTCCACATGATAGAACTAAATAACAAGTGATTCATTTGAAATAAACGATTAAATGAGATTTTTCACGATAATAACGGTATGTTTACTTGTATTCCCCCCCTAAAAGAGTATAAAAGCATTAAAAATGTATTTAAAGAGTGTTTTTAGGGGTATGAACTCACCTGATAGTTTGAAGATAGCGAGATGGAAAACCGGGCAGAGTTTCGTCTCGGGAAACAGACTTTTCTCGGGATTCTTGGGAATTCCGGGAGTGAAATCGACCCTCGGGACTTGAACAAAAATGACCAGGGCTTCGGGTTTGCACAGGCACGGAAATCGAGGCAAGATCGTGAGAGAAAGGAGAGAAATGAGCAAGAAATTCGGAATGCCTCGCATCTTATTCATAGGGAGGTCTGAGAGCCCTCGTACGCGGGGCGTACACTCGTACGCAGCGCGTACGCGTACGTCATGCATGACCGAAGCCTCGACTGCCTCGGCTTCGGATGGGACGGGGGTCAGACGGTAGGCGGGTCGGAAGCCGAGTCGGATGGGACGGGTCGGTAGCCTCGCGTAGGGGCGACGTGGCCGAACCGAGGCCAAGGCCTCCGGGTACGCAGGGCGTACAGAGGTACGCAGCGCGTACCTCGGATGAGGACGATGACTCCCCCTTCGGATAATGCTTGATTTTGAATTAAAAATAAATATAAATTATTTAATAAACTTCAATAATTCATATCTTCTTCATACGAACTCCGTTTTCGATGATCTTTATATCCACGCGTAGGTGAGACTATGCTCTACAACTTTCGTTTAGACTCCGTTGGCAAATTCCGAAATTATTTTTATTAATTATTTTATAATTTGTCGTGTTTAAGGAATTTCTTCAAAAATTCATAACGTCTTTATCTGACGTCGGTTTTTGCCAGACTTTTTACCGTTGAAATACCATTGTCGAGACCTTCGATTCTCGTTTAGGTCATTCTGGCCAAAAGTCGTTCGATCTCTGATTCGAGTTTTTAGCTGTTATTACACATAATAGGGATTTAAATAGATACTTTTTGGGCATTTTATCATCAACGTAAATTTTATTACCCCAAGATGGTTACAATACTTGACTTTTTAGGTCATTACAAAGAGTTGAAATATCGAGTTGTTACAACTCCCTTCTGGAGTCCCCACGACTCGCAACCTAGCCTCAAGAAAAAACCCTCGAAGCCTCAAATCCAGAAACTCCTGTGCCAACCTCTCCCTCCCAACTCGCGAAATGTAATGAGTATGTAACATCTCCCTGATCCCAAGTAACTGCAACCCTCGACTCATTAGAATATGTCCCAGTAACAAGGTTCCTGCAATCCTTCTCCCCGGACCTCAGCAGGTTCAGAGCGCACCTGACCTTTTGGTCAGTAGGACATTAACATGTGAAGCAACATCCCTCCACGTCATACAGCCACCTCATGGATACAATCAGGTCCTAAACCCCATCTAAAGTCGGGGGCTTCATGTTATCGAAATCCCAATACTGGAAAGCCCAACTGGCTCCTCCCCCTGCCGCCGTTACAACTGTTGTAGCTGTCGCGGCAGCCATCTTGGCAATGGTTGCATAGCACTCATCAAAATACTCAACCATGGCGGTCTTGATAGACCCAAACATCTCCGCCAATTGTCCCCGTACAATCTCGATCACCTCCTCCCGGATGATCTCCCTGACATGATCCTCTGACAATACTGGCCTATCCTGGCTGCCAACTCCCGATCCTGACTCGGATCCGGTCTCAAGATGTCTCGTAACCACCATTCTAATAATACACCAGAAAGATCTCTGATAATCCATATAAAGACAGGGAACCAATTCCTAACCAAACCCTAAGGGTTGTGACTTCCTTGATACGTGTATGGGTCCTGCACTTTCAGTAGTATGAGCCCATACTACCTTCCACACCTACCCATACTTGTCTCAAGTATCATTACAACGCCATAATAATGTACATAAACATGGAGAACGCTCAATCCTCACTCCTAGAGGAATGATAAATATCTCATATTGGCCTACCGACCTCACAAAACCCACCCATAAAACTTCCACCAACCCTGCATCACTCGTGTATGCTAGCCATACATAACGTTGGACCCTATAAACATTCGAATACTCGGTCCTACTCTAAGCCCACAACCAGATAAGGAACATGAAACAAAGCTAAACCAAATATTCTTAGGCTATAAGATCTTAATTATGTACAACCGTGATGCATACACTAAGCAACTACAGTAATGATGTCAATTTCATATAAGTAAAACCCTAGGCTATCAGGCATCATATAATCATGCAATTCTATCATGCAATTCCTGAAGATCCCTAGCCTAGTACTAGCATGTTGTTCTAACATATCACAAAATCAAAGAATCCGTAAGGTATTTTGGGGTCTATTTGCGAGCTCCATCTGATCGTACACTTGTATCCTCCTTTAGTATTTTGAAAACCATTTGAAAAACCATTTTAAAATTATTGTCCTTAGTTTGAGACTGGAGACACGTAAGTGTTTCCTCCAATTCACTCAAACCAAGGCTCTGATACCAACTTGTAAGATCCATAAAATTCAAAAAAAAATTAAACTTTTCAAACAATCCATTACCATTATTTGTTACAAAATGTTTTCAAATAAATCCATATCAAAGTTTTCCCATAAATCAAAATCACAAAACATGAGGAAGTGTACACTCACGCCTTCGCCTTCCTAGGAACATCAGAAGTACCAGAAACAATAATTGATAAATGTAAGCTTGAAGGCTTAGTGAGTTACCCCCAAAATACCAACTCCATACAATGATAATCACAACATATAAACAAACAGCATGCATAATGAGCCATCATGTGACAACCGTCAATTTCCGGTCAAGTCAACCGGTCGACTCAATTAGCCCGTGGGATTCTAGGGCTTACGTTAGGTAATTACTTCACAACTCGCTATTCTAATAAGAAGTCATAAATTGAAAAGTACGTACGTCTAGATCTCCTTAACCTAAAACTGTGGTAAGTAACGAACCAAACCGATAAAACAATGTTGCATACTCATCGGGAGTGTGTAAGATCCTTAAACAAGGCTTAACGGGGTTTACAGACCTTGCTTTGCGAAGCCGGACACTCACATTTGTCACACACAAAACCTCTCTCAATTGTTTTCACTCTATCTCTCTCTATTTTGAAATCTCTCCCTAATCTCACTAAGAATGTGAAATCTCTCCCAAATCTCTCTAAGTATGTAAAATCTCTCCCAAATCTCTCCAAGAATGTGAAATCTCTCCCAAATCTCTCTAAGAATGTGAAATCTCTCCCAAATCTCTCTAAGTATGTGAAATCTCTCCCAAATCTCTCTTTATATGAGAAATCTCTCCAAGTATGTGAAATCTCTCCCAAATCTCTCCAAGAATGTGAAATCTCTCCCAAATCTCTCTCTGTATGAGAAATCTCTCCAAGGATGTGAAATCTCTCCCAAATCTCTCCAAGAATGTGAAAATCTCTCCCAAATCTCTCTCTATATGAGAAATCTCTCCAAGTATGTGAAATGTCTCCCAAATCTCTCTCTATATGAGAAATATCTCCAAGATTGTGAAATCTCTCCCAAAATCTCTCTCAAAACCCCTTTCGATTCATTTTTATCATTTGAGGGCATCCCGGTACTTGGTTTGATGAGAAACCACTCAAAGAGGGGAGATAGTTTGGAAAATAGTTCCTTTGGGCCGAAGCCTCTCTATAGGGGCCAAGTCCTCTTGGATCCGAGGCCACTTAAGCCGAGTCCGAGGTCCCTGAGTAGCCGCAGCCATCCAGCCGCAGCCAGCAAGCCGCAGCCCGCAAGCCGCAGCCACCGACCGCAGCCGCAGGGATCAGCCCGCATCCGAGGTTCGCTTCTGATTCTCCTGGCTTCGGACCGCAGCGCCTCCTTCCTTCATCCGCGGCTAAGCTTTCCTCCTTTTCCGACTGCACCCAGGCGACTAAGCCACTTCGTTTCTTGATTGCTGAGCCGAGACCTTGCCCAGAACTTCGGATTTTCACACATTTCACCCGGTTTTCGACTAGTTCTCCATTTTAAGTCCGTTTTTAATCATTTTAACGTGGGATTTTCTCCAAAAATCATATTTTAACATATAAGACCCTAAATAATCATAATTTGGGCATATTTTCATGAAAATATTTATTTAAGAATAAAATCTTTAAGTGAGATCTTGAGGTGGAGTGTGAACCTTGCCATAATATTTGGCACAAACCACCATCCCATGCCCATCCCTTTAACCAATCCTTGTACTCCCCACTACTCCTAGTCCCCTCAAGGCATTACCCCTCTCTTTTCCCAGTCACCCACATCCAAAAAGAGCTGGAGAACACTCTTATCTCTCTTCATTTCCCTCACTCCACTCATATTTCCTCATTTTCACCAGGAAGATCAAACACTTTTCCTCTCAAACTTCTCCCTCAAATTCGAGATTCAAGGCTGATTATCAAGCTTTCTCACACTCTTGGTAAATATAATTCATCCTCTCTATGATTATTACTGTGACAACCGACAAATTTTGGTCAATTCAAAGTCAAATAAAGTCAACAAGTCAAACCGGTCAACTCAACTAACCCTTGTGTACTAGGGCTTATGTTAGGGAGAATGTAAGATCCTTAAACAAGGCTTAACAGGGTTTACGGACCTTGCATTGCGAAGCCGGACACTCACATTTGTTACACACTAAAACTCTCTCAATCGTTTTCACTCTATCTCACTTTAATCGAGAATCTCTCCCAAATCTCTCTAAGTATGTGAAATCTCTCCCAAATCTCTCTAAGTATGAGAAATATCTCCAAGAATGTGAAATCTCTCCTAAATCTCTCCAATAATGTGAAATCTCTCCCAAATCTCTCTTTGTGTGAGAAATCTCTCCAAGAATGTGAAATCTCTCCAAGAATGTGAAATCTCTCCCAAATCTCTCCAAGAATGTGAAATCTCTCCCAAATCTCTCTTTGTATGAGAAATCTCTCCAAGAATGTGAAATCTCTCCTGAATGTCTCTAAGTATGTGAAATCTCTCCCAAATCTCTCTCAAACGTTCCCGTAACTTTTTGAAGTCATTCGGGGCATCCCGACCCTTAACGGGGTCAAAAACCGCTTAAAACGGGGTAAGAACGAGTAAAATAGGCTTAAGGACCTGAAACCCCTCTTAAGGACCCGAAACCCCTCTTAGGGCCGAAAGTCCACTTAGGGACAGAACCCTCCTGAACCGAACCTGAAGGCTGTTGAACCGAACCCGAAGGGTGCTCTCGGTCCCGAACCTCGCACAAGACCCGAACCCGAGCCTCGGTCCATTTCGCTCCTGCTTGCCGTTCGGTCTATTTCGGTCTTAACCTCTTCGCCTCATTTCGCTTCGGACCAAGCAACAGTAGGGACCGAACCTCCGGCCCAATCCAAGAAGCCTTGCTGTAATGCCTTTTTCTTCCCGGTTTTCGACTACGATTTCATTTTAGCTCCGTTTTTAATTGTTTTAACGCGGGATTTTCACCCAAAACTTTATTTTAACATATAAGGACCCATAATTATTAATTAATCACGTTTTTAGAGTATAATCCTTATCCAAGAAGAGTGGGTGGGATATTATTGGTGGAGTGTTGACTTTGCTTTAATCTATGACACAAGCAACCTCCCATACCCACTCCATGTCACTATTCCCCATCAGCCCATACCTAATCGCTTCATTGTACTTTTCCCACCTTTTTCCAATCACACAATTGGTCAAAGGTTAGAAAACTCTCCTCTCTCCTCACACTTCTCTCATTTTCTCATTCTTCCACCAAAGATCAAACATATTTTTGCTCTCACTTCCTCTCTATAAAAATTCAAGATTCAAGGGATGATCTTAGATTTTTCCTCCACATTTGGTAAGTATCTTCCTCGTACACTTAGATATTCTACTATCCTTCATCCAAATCATAGATTGCTTACACAAATATCGTCATATTTGTTGGTAGCTCCTCAAATCTTCAAGCATCTCCCAAGTGTTCTTGAGTTGAACACTTCTTTTCTCCATCATCCATCTTCTGAAAATCACACAAGGTGAGTTCATACCCCTATATTTTCATGTTTTCTTAAGTTTTTAGGGGGGGGGGGATACAAGTTAAAACACCAAGAAAATAACTAAACTTTTCTAACAACTTTCATGAGAAACGTTGGACTCCATTCACGGACTATTTTGGAAACCTTACGCATTTTAGTTTTCAAAACTGTTTTAGGTGCAAGTAGTTCCATTTCTTTGCTTTAAAATGACTACTTGCAAATCTCCACACGATTTTTCTACCATTTATGGTGATTTTTACAAAACAGCCTGTCTTTTCAAACACAAACCCGGACCAATCTGGGAATATGAGCATTTTAATACAAGTTAAAGGCTTCCCAAAATTATGATAAAAATTATGAGTAAACTAGACTCATTTTAGGAACTCTCAGAATTTACGGATTTAGTTTTCGACTTCGTATGATTTTTGTTTGACTTTTCTAAAACAGCACAGAAAGGTTAAAAACTAAATATCAACTTACAACTTTCAAAATACTTTGTAACATGTTGAGCAAAGTGTTAAATCTTTGATGACTTCATATATTAAAAGTATTTCTTGTAGTGGTATAATTATATAATAGAAAACACTCACTGAATCGTAAGAATCCTCCATCATTACCATTAGTACAAAACAAAGCAAGATAAACATAGCTATATTGTACTATACATTTGACTTACATAGAAAAGGGTTCTTATACACCACAAATAAACATACTAAACTATAATAGGTATAGTTTATGATCATTTACATTACAAAAGGTTTTTCTTCACTTAAACTGTTTTATTAAATCGTTTTCAAATCGTTTTATAAACTGACATCAAGTCATCTTTTCTTTGTTATTAAACTTTTCTGAAGATTTACAAAACTTCTTTTATACTTTTATATTGTTAAATACATGTCTACATATGTATAGTAATATAATTAATGTTTAAAGGACTTAGAACGGCTAGCTCGCCTTTTTTCATTTTCCTCGTTGGGATGTGGATTGATGGGTATCGATTATCCGTTCGAAGGTCGTCTAAATATCAGTTATATATCATGTATACATATATAGTCATAAATTTTCCATCAGTCAATTCAGTACCTTTGGGTAGCAAAGGCATACTTCCGATTTTGCTCGTACATTACTAGTAACTATAATAGGTATAGTTAGGAGATACTACTTGCCATTCCTAGTACAAAGAATCACACTAGAGTCAGTTCATTCATAAGTCTATACGAAATGGGGTACAAATACAAAGTACCGGGTTTATACAAAAAGGGGTGCGTTACAAAGTACCGGGTTTTCATATAAATGGGGTACGAATACAAAGTACCGGGTTTTCATATATATATATATATATATATATATATATATATATATATATATATATATATATATATATATATATATATATATATATATATATATATGGGGTACGAATACAAAGTACCAGATTTAAATCAAAAGGGGTACATTACAAAGTACCGGGTTTTCATATAAATGGGGTACATTACAAAGTATCGGGTTTTCATGTAAATGGGGTATGAATACAAAGTACCAGGTTTTTATACAAAAAGGGGTACAGATATAAAGTACCAGGTTTTTATACAAAAAGGGTACAGATACAAAGTACCAGGTTCACATAAAATAGTTATTATGATATGAAAGCTATATTTCATCTAGCATTGTTAGACTTCAACTATAATCGTTGAGCGTATATGCTAGAGTCGTATAAGAATTTTGTCTCGATCGGCATAGAATTGGTGGGCCCGCCTCATCTCCTGTTCCTCGTTGGGTTGTGGGCCTAGGGCAGACCCACTATATTCAACGTTTTATCTAACTTAAATCTTATATACCTTATATACGTTGGACGATTATAGGAGAAATCTACGGGTCATTCTAGGGTTCATTAACACATCATATAGGAATATTCTGTTCACACTTAACTAAGTAAATATTGGATTTTCTGGAAATCAAACTCTATCGATTTTACAAGGAAAACGATTTCTTCCTCAAACAAAACTCTTGTGAACTCACCAACTTAATTGTTGACACTTTTTCAAAACTACTTGTATTCTCAGGAAATCAGTGAAACAGGAAAACTTCAGCGCTTTAAGGATGGGACGTTAAGTCATCAACAATTTATTTTGTCATCATAATGTAATTGATTTTGAAACATGTAAACATATACTTTGGTGTAACTTTTTCAATTATATTTATGATGGTTGTATTTACTTTGAGCACAATTATACACGTTTTTGTGATACTGTACATGAAGTCCTCCACCCCCGGACATTTCCGCCATCCTTGGTTTGGGGTGTGACAGATTGGTGTCAAAGCATTGTTTATAGTGAACTCAATATTGTTGGATAAGGTGTCTAAGTCCATAACTTTTTCTGGTAAATACTTGACCCGATCCGGCATGGTACATTTGGGTTGCATGGCACCATGCAATTGGATAAACTAAATGAGATAAATAACACATATGGTCTATTAATATATTATAAGTTCTAATATATTAATAATATTATTTAATTAGTTTGATCAAGAATTAATTTAGAACTAATTAAGTGATCAAAAGATAACTAATTAAATATATGGGTTGATTATGTAAATCATCCATAACTTATATAGTGGGCTAAGAGGCTCCATGGATAATCAAGTTGGGTTAAACCCATTGGATGATCCATGGAGGCTCCATGGGAGTTACAAACCCATGAGTCATGGAAATGAAGAGTCATGACACATTAGGGTGTAACCCTAGATGTGTCAACACTATATAAAGCTCATGTGTTCTCCCAAAATTGGTTAGACAAGAGACAAGAGGGCTAGAGCCGATTTTAGTGTGTTATACATTCTCTCCAAGTTTACTCCATAGCATTTGGTGTTGTGTGAAGAATTTGAGGCATGACAAGGTATTTAGTGTGTTATACATTCTCTCCAAGTTTACTCACAAGGTTTCACGGAACACCTACAACAACAAGGTATGTAGTTCTATCTATTATTTAAGTTAAAAATGTTCCTCATGTATGCTAGATAGGATCATAGCCTTGGAAATCAACTTTGCATGATAATTAGACAAGCATAGATCCAAGGTTATTAGGGTTGCATGTACACTTAGGAAGTGTTAGAATGCTCAAAACCCTTCAGTGGTATCAGAGCCTAGGCTTGCTTGTTTGATTTTTGTGCAAACTGCTTGAAAAAATCGAGTTTTCTGCTTTCTGCCCGTATGAACTCGCTGAGTCCATGGGGGGACTCGACGAGTCCATGACCAAATGCAAGCCACTCGCCGAGTCAGTTCATGCACTCGACGAGTAGAAGCTGTAGTTTTCAGAATTTCGATTTTAGTTGCTGGAAATGGACTAGAAACATTACCCTAAATTGTTTTGGTTTTTGTAAACATGTTTTAGATGCAGTAATGTTTATGCTAATCCATTTACAACAACAAGTTATCAAAATTACAAGTTTTAAGTGTAATTTTTGATTCATGAAAGTATTCATATTCATGTTCTTGATCTTATGATGTTTAGATGATCATTGGAATTATTTGTAACCTATGTTGTAGATTAATTCATGATCTTTATGTGTTTTAATGGAGTCCATAACTTGTCCTCAAGTTATGGAAAACCAAAAGTCACTTTGCTTTAAAACCATTAAAAGAACTCATGGGTTATAAAATGAAGAGTCTTCATTTTTAAATACCCTAATAAACTCATAAGTTACAAGAAATGAAAAGTTTTGAAAGTTTACAAAACTTTCCCTCAAGTTTTGGAACAAGTAAAGTCTTGATTAAAACATTAGTTCCAACCCTTAGAATTTTAAAAAATTAAAATTCAACCCTTATACTTATAGTATTATGATTTAATATATATATATATATATATATATATATATATATATATATATATATATATATATATATATATATATATATATATATATATATATATGTATGTATGTATAAGAACAAAGTCGTCTTACCGCTAGTACGCCTCATTCACGAAGCCGGTCTATAAGGTGGGTATAAGGTTATTGCCTATAAAATGGCAACTTAATGGTTGTCTACTCTCACCCACCGCTTGCTTGACTGGTGGAGGGTCTTTAGACGAACGGGTAAGACAAGGACTTATAAATTCTCATTAAAAGTATAATGATTGTTATAAAGTAACTAAATGTTTTATAAATTCCCAATCTTAGTTACTTTAGGAAAAATGTGAATAAGGTGTTAATCTATTAAATTACACTTTTCACCTTGTTTAAGTCATTGGTGGAGCGTGTGTGGTTTACCGACACACTAACTTGGACTTAACAAGGAAGGAAAAGAGTGACTTAGGGTTTTTCATGAGATCGGAAGAAGCACGTGTGGTTTATCGGCACAACGATTAAGTGAAAAACATTAAGGGTACCAAGTAATTTGCATGGTTACTTCACACCTTGTTTTGTGATCCTCCGTATCCCAGTCACAAAACATGAAGGGCACACTCGAGATTGAAGCATTCAATGAATCTCAAAGAATCTAGGAATTTCTAAAAGCCAAATAAAACCTAATAATTTATATTTCGTTTTCATGGTGGAAATTGGTGAATCATAATTGACCTACCTTTCAAATATGTTATAACTTGGATTACGACATCCCTCTTCTAGGTTATATTATATTGTAATTGGATCCTAGCCTTAATACTACATTTGGGTGTTTTATTAAGGAATATCCCTATATCTAAACTAAACTTACTTTCTTCCTTTCAGATGTCTTCCAACAATGTTACTCCTGGCTCAAACCCTACCGACTCCTTCTCTCTCATGAACCTTTGTGGGAGAGTCATCTTTGATGGATCCAACTTTACTGACTGGATCAGAAACATCAGGATGGTCACTCGTTACGAGAATAAGGAATATGTTCTTGACAAGGAGCTCAAGGTGCCTGAGCCAACTACTACTCATGTGGAGTTTGCTGAATATGAGGCACATGAAAGAGATGCAACCAAAGTGTCATGCATCATGCTGGCCACCATGAAAGCCGAGCTCCAAAAGTCCTATGAGGACTACTATCCTTTTGAGATGCACCAGGATTTGATGGACCGCTACCATCAGAGTGCTCGTCAAGAGCGATATGAAATCATCTCCTCTATGATCACAACCCGGATGAAAGATGGCGAACCCATCACAAGCCACATGCAGAAAATGCAAAGGTATGTCGATAGATTGATGAAGTTGAATGTGAACTTCCCTGAGGAGTTAGCAATAGATATTATTTTGCACTCCTTACCTTCGTATTATGATCAATTCCTCATGACATACCACATGAATAAGGAAGAAGTTAAACTTAGCAAACTTCAGGGACTCCTAAAGACCGCGAAATCAGGTCTTAAAGGAAAGTCGGTTGTGACCATTCCTGCTACTGCTCCAAACTCAGCACCTATCCTGGCAATCAGGATAGGTAGAGGGAAGAAGAGAAAGAACCCTTCGAAGGGTACCAAGGGTAAGACCCTTGATGGCTCCTCTTCTAGCGAAACCAAGAAAGGTTTCGTTACACCTTCTTCTGATGCCAAAGAGGCTGAATGCTTCTACTGCCACGAAAAGGCGCACTGGAAGCGTAACTGCCCAAAGTACCAGCAAGACGTGAAGGATGGGAAGGTTAAACCCAACCATGCAGGTATTTACACTATCTCATCTAATAATTCACTCTATTCTAACTCTTGGGTCCTTGATACTGGTTGAGGTATTCATATTTGTTCTGAATTGCAAGGAATAAGAAGAAGTGAGAATGTGGAGCATGGAAAGATAAACTTGATCATGGCGAATAGGAAAGTTTCACCTGTCACCAAGATTGGAGTTTATACTTTGTTGCTTAGTAGTGGATTTACTTTAGATTTGAATAAATGTTGTTATTCGCCAGAAATGGCAAGAAATGTTATTTCCTTTCATGACTTGTATAAACAAGGTTTTACCTTTTCTTTTGATAATGAAACTGGTGGAATAAATGCTTTCTTTAATAATGTGTTTTATTTTAAAGCATTACCTTGTGATGGTGTGTATGAAGCTGTGTCTGTTGTAGATAACTTAGGAAATAATGTATTGTGTATTGATTCTACTAATAATAATAACTTTGATAAAGCATCATTATGGCATTGTCGTCTTGGACATATAAGCAAGAAACGCATAGGCCAACTCCAAAGCGATGGAGTCTTGGAGTCATTTGACCTAA
The DNA here is from genome assembly GCF_002870075.4 of Lactuca sativa. NCBI lineage: Eukaryota > Viridiplantae > Streptophyta > Magnoliopsida > Asterales > Asteraceae > Lactuca > Lactuca sativa. The sequence continues at coordinate 90,682,745 of NC_056626.2, forward strand.
AGTCTGATGAAAGTTGCAAATCATGCTTACTTGGAAAAATGACAAAGTCACCCTTCACTGGTTCTTTTGAGAGGGGTGAAGGTTTGTTGGATCTTATACACACGGATGTGTGTGGACCCTTCAAACATGCCACAAGGGATACTAATCGTTATTATGTGACTTTTACAGATGATTATAGTAGATATAAATATGTATACTTAATCAAGCATAAGTCAGAGACTTTTGAAAGGTTTAAAGAGTTTAAACAAGAATTCGAGAATCAATTGGGCAGGAACTTTAAGATGCTTCGATCCGATCGTGGTGGTGAGTATCTTAGTATTGAGCTCCTCGACTATCTAAGGGAATGTGGGATTCTCTCACAATTGACACCTCCCAGGACACCATAGTTGAATGGTTTAGCTGAGAGGCGTAATCGAACCTTGTTGGATATGGTTCGTTCCATGATGAGTCGAGATACGCTACCAATCTCATTTTGGGGGTATTCCTTAGAGACTGTCACCCATATCCTTAATCTGGTCCCTACAAAGAAGGTTGCCAAAACACCTCACGACAAGCTCGAACCTCGAAGCGAGAAGAGTATTTTCATCGGCTACCGACAAAAATCCTTTGGTTACCTCTTCTACAGACCTAGTGTGAATGTGGTCTTTGTAGCAAGGAGGGATGTCTTTCGAGAGAGAGAGTTCATAAGCCAAGGAGACAGTGGGAGGCTAATTGACCTTGAAGAACTTCAAGAGTCAAGTGGTGAAGGAACCTCAAACCCTAGCAGTCAACTAGAGGAGGAATCTCCTGTTGACCCAATTATACCTCCAGTTGTACCTCTAAGGCGTTCCACAAGGATTAGGAATGTACCTGAGCATTACTATGGTTTCCATATTACTACACAAGGTGAGACACTTATTAGTGATGAGACACTAGTAGGTCTGGATGAACCTAACAACTATGCGGAAGCCATGGCAGGCCCTGAGTCTGCTAAATGGAAAGAGGCAATGGATAGCGAGATACAATCCATGTATGGAAATCAAGTTTGGAACTTGGTTGACAATGTGCTAGGTCGTAAGACAGTAGGGTGCAAATGGATCTTCAAGAAGAAGACTGACATGGATGGTATTGTACACACTTATAAGGCTCGACTGGTAGCAAAGGGCTTCTCTCAAACTCTAGGAGTGGATTATGATGAGACCTTTTCTCTAGTAGCCAAGATTCAGTCTATTAGGGTATTGTTAGCCATAGCTGCATTTCATGACTATGAAATATGGCAAATGGATGTCAAAACCGCTTTCCTTAATGGAAAGTTGGCTGACGATGTTTACATGAATCAGCCAGAGGGTTTTGTCAGCTCAGAGTACCCTAATAGAGTGTGTAAGCTTGAGAAATCCATCTATGGATAAAAGCAATCACCTCGCAGATGGAATGTTTGCTTTGATGAGAAGGTCAAAGAGTTTGGCTTCTCTAGGAGTGAAGATGAATCTTGTGTATATGTCAAGGCTAGTGGGAGTATAGTTAGCTTTTTGGTACTGTATGTGGATGACATACTACTCATAGGAAATAACATCCCAACTCTGCAGGAAGTTAAGTCCTGGCATGGGAAGAGTTTTGCTATGAAGGACCTAGGTGAAGCTACCCATATTCTAGGGATAAGGATTTTGAGAAACCGGAGTAAAAGACTAATTGGACTTAGTCAAAGTACCTACTTGGACAAGGTGTTGAAGAGATTCAACATGCAAGATTCCAAGAAAGGAGAGTTACCCATCCAGAGTAACACTAGACTGAGTAAGACTCAGAGCCCGAGTACTGAGGATGAGATAGCAGAAATGAGTCGGATACCCTATGCTTCGGCAGTAGGCTCGATCATGTATGCTATGACCTATACTCGTCCTGATGTACCTCTTGCTTTAAGCATGGTTAGCAGGTATCATGGGAATCCTGGTAAGGCTCACTGTATAGCGGTAAAGAACATTCTCAAGTACCTACGGAGGACTAAGGACTGGGTCCTTACCCTTGGTGGGAGTGATGACTAGAGAGTTGTAGGGTATAGTGATGCTAGCTTCCAGACTGATAGGGATAATTTCCGCTCTCAATCAGGCTGGGTCTTTACCTTAAATGGAGGAGCAATCTCTTGGAAAAGTTCCAAGCAGGAGACAGTGGCTGATTCAAATTGCGAATCAGAGTATATAGCGGCAAGCGAGGCGGCATAAGAGGCTATGTGGCTAAAGAACTTCATTGGAGACCTTGGAGTTGTACCACCTATATCGAAGCCTATAGAGATTTTCTGTGATAGTGAAAGTGCAGTTGCCTTAGCAAAGGAACCAAGGGATCATGGGAGATCCAGAAACATCGACAGAAAATATCATTTCATCAGACATCATATAGAAGAAGGACTTCTCGTGGCAAAGAGAGTATCATCGGATGAGAACCCGGTAGATCTCCTCACGAAGGGACTGGGTAGGGTTAAGCATCTCCAGCATGCTAGGAGCCTAGGGCAGAAGGATGATATTAGTTTTAGTAGTTAGATAATTTTGAAATTTTTAAAATGTAATTGACATTTGATGATGAATAAAAGTTGTGTTTATTTATGAGTAAAGTGTTGTTATCCCTTGTCAATCGTTTACTATTATTTCTTTTGCATGTTTTGACTTCCAGAATATTTATGTTGTTTTACATATTATTCAAATTATCCACAGTCAGTCATATGCTGGAAGTAGATATGAAGTAAGACTGTCATGAGTTGGTTGTAGAGGTCTAAGATGTTGGAAAAGGCCTCAGCACTCATGAGTGCTCATAAGTTCTGAGTATTGGATTCAACCCACGGTCACTGGCATCACTTCATGGAATTTATCTCGAGTGATCACGAGACGGTAATATCATATAAGTCTCAAAACCTAGAGACATGACTTGTTAACTATGAGTTAGTTATGCATTTAACGTGCGAAGCCGCATTGTTAACTCGATGTTATAAAACGTGCGTTTATGTGTAATTTAACAAGTAGTAGAACAAGCATATGAGTCGAAGTTTATCTGTTCCTTCTTGGATTAGAAGCTGATATCTAGGCTCCTCGATGATTTTGTTTTGACCTATGTACCGGGCCCGGTCAGAACTAAGTTGATGTGTTCAATTAAGTTCTTTGTCAAACAAATCGGAAATCGGGAAACAAACTGCTAGACAATAAGCAAGACTATGTTCCATGTGTTTGTTCGGCTGATATCTAGAACAGAGGATTATATGATCCCTTATCTGAAATGGCGTACCATCATCTTGTCAGTTCCGAGAGACCTTGGAAGAGCTACGATTGCCGATCGGTTCCTGAAGTATTGCAGTTATAGTTATTAGACTTATCCAAGTGGGAGACTGTTGGATAAGGTGTCTAAGTCTATAACTATTTATGGTAAATACGGATAAGGTGTCTAAGTCCATAACTATTTATGGTAAATACTTGACCCGACCCGGCATGGTCCATTTGGGTTGCATGGCACCATGCAATTGGATAAACTAAATGAGAGAAATAACACATATGGTCTATTAATATATTATAAGTTCTAATATATTAATAATATTATTTAATTAGTTTGATCAAGAATTAATTTAGAATTAATTAAGTGATCAAAAGATAACTAATTAAATATATGGGTTGATTATGTAAATCGTCCATAACTTATATAGTGGGCTAAGAGGCTCCATGGATAATGAAGTTGGGTTAAACCCATTGGATGATCCATGGAGGCTCCATGGGAGTTACAAACCCATGGGTCATGGAAATGAAGAGTCATGACACATTAGGGTGTAACCCAAGATGTGTCAACACTATATAAAGCTCATGTGTTCTCCCAAAATCGGGTAGACAAGAGACATGAGGGCTAGAGCCGATTTTAGTGTGTTATACATTCTCTCCAAGTTTACTCCATAGCATTTGGTGTTGTGTGAAGCATTTGAGGCATCACACTTGGGGTGCTAGGCTCATAAGGTTTCAAGGAACACCTACAAAAACAAGGTATGTTGTTCTATCTATTATTTAAGTTAAAATTGTTCCCCATGTATGCTAGATAGGATCATAGCCTTGGAAATCAGGTTTGCATGATACTTAGGGCGTTAGCTACTACGTTGGCTTTACCCTAATGATAACAGATTTCGCATTCATAATCACCGAGTAGCTCGACCCACCGTCGATGTCTCATGTTGATCTCCTTCTGGTCGAAGATGTGTTGTAAGCTCTTGTGGTATGTAAAGATAGTGCTCTTTGTTCCGTACAAGTAATGTCTCCAGATCTTCACAGCAAACACAACTGCTCCTAGTTCAAGATCGTGGGTTGTGTAGTTGACTTCATGTGTCTTTAGCTGTCTCGAGGCATAGGTGATGACCTTACCCCGCTGCATCAGAACACATCCGAGCCCTTGATTCGATGCATCGCAATAGACAACGAAGTCTTCTATTCCTTCAGGAAGGGATAGTATTGGTGCAGTGCACAAGGCTCGTTTGAGCGTTTGGAACGCTCTTTCCTGCTTCTCTTCCCAGTCAAAGGCCATGCCATTATGGTTCAGTGTTGTAAGAGGTTTCATTATGCGGGAGAATTTCTGAATGAACCTGCGATAGTAGCCAGCGAGGCCTAGAAATTGACGAATTTCCGTAGGCGTCTTCGGTGCTGACCAGTTCTCAATGGCCTTGATTTTGGAAGGGTCCATGTGTATTCCCTCTTTGCTAACCACGTGCCCTAAAAATTCGACTCGTCGAATCCAAAATTCGCATTTCGAGAACTTCGCGTAGTGCTTCTCCGACTGTAAAGTTTCAAGGACTTGTCGCAGATGTTGACTATGCTCCTCCTTACTACGAGAGTAGATAAGTATGTCATCAATAAAAATGATGACGAACTGATCCAAGTAAGGACGACACACCCGATTCATTAAGTCCATGAATACTCCGGGCGCGTTTGTTAATCCGAATGAAATCACTACGAATTCGTAGTGCCCATAACGAGTTCGGAAGGCTGTCTTCGGAACATCCTCCCCTAGCACTCGTAATTGGTGATATCCGGATGTTAATTCATTTTTTTAAAAGAAGCTCGCCCCTTGTAGTTGGTTAAACAAAGCGTCGATCCGAGGTAATGGAATAATGATTTTTGATCGTTAGTTTGTTGAGCTCCCTGTAGTCGATGCACGTGCGAAACGATCCGTCTTTCTTCTTGACGAACAAGACTGGAGCTCCCCAGGGTGAGAAACTTGGTCTTATAAAGCCCTTGCTGAGCAGTTCGTTAAGTTGATCGGACAGTTCTTGCATCTCTGCATGTGCTAGACGATAGGGAGATTTGGCTACTAGGGTAGCCCCTGGAACTAAGTCGATTCGGAACTCGACTTGACGTTGCGGAGGTAATCCTGGGAGTTCTTCTGGAAAGATGTCGGGAAAGTCGCGTACTACTGGAATGTTCTGAATGTCCTTCGCTTCTTGGCTCACATCGACCACATGAGCAAGGAATGTTGTACGTTCCTTTCGTAAGAATTTCCGAGCTTGGATGCTCGAGATGATACGAAGGTTCCTGTTGGGTTTGTCGCCATAAACTACTAAGGTTTCGCCAGACAGCAGATTAAGGTGAACAACCTTTTCGTAACACAGGATATTGGCACGATGAAGACTCAACCAATCCATACCGATAATGACGTCGAAACTTTTAATTGAGACCGGCATAAGATCGATAGAAAATGAATGGTCATCTAAAGTTAGGGTACACCCTATGAATATACTGCTTGTGCTTTCTGTCTTTCCATTAGCCATTTCCATATTGAACGGTTCATTAAGTGCTCGTGATTTTTGCCTAAGTAAGTGAGAAAATTTTCGGTTCACGAAACTCCTCTCCGCTCCACTATCAAATAGAATGCATGCATAAGAGTTATCGAGGAGGAACGTACCAGTGACCACTGTGGGGTCGGCAACCGCTTCCTTATGGCCTATGGCCAGAACTCTTGCCGCTCCACTGGTAAACCCTGCCTTTGGGCGGTTTCTCTTGAAGTGGACTACCTCGCCACATCCGTAGCAAGTTTGGCCCATTCCAGCACCGGGGGCTTGGTTGATTGGTTTCGCCGGAGCTTTACAGAAACGGGCTGTGTGCCCCTTCCCGTTGCAGTTCAGACACTGCATCACCCGGCAGGTGCCGTCGTGATGGAAGTTGCACTTTTTGCACTTAGGAAAACTTCCAGCATACTGCTTTATCGGAGCAGCAGCGGCAGGTGTTATCGCAGCATGTACTGCCACGACCTGCCTCTTCTTAGCAGCCTTAGCCTTCTTCTTTTCATCCCAAAACTTCCGCTTGGAATCAGCGGTTCTTGTAGGTTCTGAGATGGCCAGGGTAGTTGTTGCAGCCGGGGTATGAACCCCATGGTCTATGAGCCGCTGTGCCAATCGCTTGGCACTATCAAATGTAGTGGGGTGTGATGCCAAAACATTTCCCTAGTATGGGGCCACTAGTCCCCATATGTATCTTTCAATCTTCTTTCCCTCTGAAGGAATCATGTTGGGACAGAGGGCCACCAGTTCAGAGAATCTGGTGGTGTAGGCGACTACGTTGGAGCCCTTCATGGTTAGGCTCCACAGTTCTTCCTCCAGCTTTTGGATCTCGCCCCTCGGGCAATATTCCTCAATCATGAGGTCTTTCAAGGTTTCCCAGCCCATCACATTAGCCACTATAAGAGTTAGTGACTTAACATGGCCATTCCACCATGTTAGGGCTTTTGTTTCAAAGGTGCAAGCAGCATACTTCACCTTGCTCTCCTCGAGACAAGAGCAGATTTCGAAAACCGATTCGGTTTTCTTGAACCATTGCGAGAGGGCAATGACCCCGCCATTCCCCTTGAAGGATAATGGCTTGCAGTTCGTGAAGTCCTTATAGGAGAACTCTCTCGAGCGCACAAGAACTTCAACTTGAACCGACTGAATAGGGGTTCCTCCTCCAGTGGAACCAGATGAATGATATTGGGCCATGGCGGAAGCCACAACCGCAGCTACGACAGCATTTAGAGTTGTCGTGTCGAACTGAGGAGTAGGTAGTTGCGGAGGTGGTGTTTCGTTATTTGGGTTTCTCCTTGGATTTCTGCGAGGCGGCATCTTTGATCTATAAGTTTATGAAGATGAAAGCATTGATAAGAATTTAATGGAAGAATTGATGAGAATGACTCATGGACTAACTCCCCATAGCCCAACAATACGATTAAATGAAGATCTAAACTAATATATGATTATATTTGGATAATAATTCCCATACGATTAGGTACCTGTGAATATTACTAGTATTACTGATGTAAAGATTTCGGGAAAAACAGCCTACAGTAAGAGGCCTTACATCAACCAAAATGGGAAAATTTTGACAGAATTACAACCTAACCAAGACCTAACATGCCTATGATTTACATGATAGGAAAATAGACCAAAGTTTTACATAACTAGGTTATATCCAACAAGAGAAGTTGATAAGGATCTATCGGCGGCAAGAACTGCCTGCGTGAGTCCTTGATCCTGACAGAAGGTGTTCTAGGTCCCTCATACGCCTATCAGCCCTTGCTTGTTGAGCTCGAAGTTCTCTGACTTCAGCTCGCGTTTCAGTGAGTTCCCTCTGAAAAGCTGCATTGTGGACCAGAGTCCTTTCATGAGTAGACTCTAGTTGGCGAATGCGGACAGTGTTAACACTAGTGTTGGCATCAATCTCCAAGATTCGATTGATAGATGATTGACCCAGTATTGTGTTCCAAGAAATCCTACGAACCATGAAGGGTAAGACTCTGTCAGCAAAACCTCCATTAGTGAGGTTGTAGAAACTTCTGTCTCCATTGTAGGGGATGGGTTGACCCTGTTCATGGCTCCATGTATTCATGTTTGTTTCCCACAGAGGTGTGGGTCCTTGAAATACTGGTCGGAGTGGTTATTCGGGGCTTGACCTACTTGAGGTAGGTTATTGACTTCGGGCTCAGAGCCAGATCCATTTGAGAAGCCTTCTTCTTGATGATCATCCAAAGGGGTTTGATGCTCATCATCAGTTGTGGGGTTGTTGGTAAGATTTTAGACTTGTTGCAACCACACAACTACACTTAGGCACATGTTAGTCAACCCTCGGATAATATAGTTGATCAGACTATATCTTCCTAGTTTCGACTATATGTCTCTAAGTCCACCTGTGTTGTTCAACAATCGTAATTCTTTTATACTATCCTAGCGACACTGATTTTAGTATGAATGCAAGCACGTATACTTAATTAAATATTTTATTATTTATAAGTATAAACTCTTGGTCAGAGTATTTTAATCCCAATGTATTTATAGTTAGTATATCTTTTATGGGTTGATATACTCAATTCACTATAAACAATGCTCTGATATCAATCTATCACACCCCAAAACCATGAATGGCAGAAACATTCTGGGGCGGAAGTCGTCATGTACAGTATCACAACAATGAAAAGTAGTAAACAAGCAACAACATCATCCATTTCATTAATAATATAATTTCATACATGTGTGTTATGTCAAAGTTATAGACACCAAAAATATACATATCGAAATAAAAGATGAGTCTTGAACGAACTCCATCTTCTCAAAAGCCTGGCACCTGAACCTGTCTAGTGGTGACCTGAGAATACAAGTTATTTTGAAAGCGAGTATCAGCTTAATGCTGGTGAGATCATAAGTATATTAATGTCTGAGTTTGTATGAAAACGTTTGAAAGTTGTTTCTGTAAGATGTTTTGTACAATGTTTTGTATAATGTTTGAGCTCTCCTAGAAAACCCTATGTTTCCTACTAACTGTATCCTTCTACCAAGGCATCTCATGTTCGTGTGTATGTCTCTTGTTAGAGTGTGTGTTTCCCAATTCAGACTATCATTAACCAAAAATATAGTTACTACATTACCGTGCATCGTGTGAATATTCACGAAGTGAATGTAATGGGAAAATATTATCGTACTGTATTATTTGTAATAAGTGACTATCGTGGTACTAACTACCTTCATACAAAAAGGTGTTCCAAATAACATGTGATCGACCTGTATCCTGCTACCAACTCTAGCAAAATGACGATGTAAGACGCCGTAAGAGATGACATTTGGCACCCGTAGACTTGCAAGTCCCACTGTAGCGAGCAGCAAGGTGTAGGATAGTCAATCCAGTATAAATCTATACGCAAACTCATACGCTCTCCAATTAAGGAGATTCGGGATACAAGAACGGTCGTGGCAGGAAGTACCATGACCCGCTCAATGGTTCAGATAACTGCTTCAATGTATATGTAATGAATGTGCTGACTGAAAGTGTAATCATTCTCTGTCTAACCTGTGTACTGAAATGTTCTGTGTGTCCTAGTTGTAATGTATGTTCTCTCTATCTAGCATGTATAGTAATGTACTGTGTGTACTAGTTGTAATGTGTGTTATCTCTTTATCTAGCATGTATAGTAATGTACTGTGAGTACTACTCGAACTGACTCATGAATGAACTGACTCATTGTATGTTTCATTGTTCTAGTTATAGTATTAGTATCCTCCTGTGCTACCCCTATGGTAACTTACTAGTGATGTAACTGGTACGTATGAACATGGAAGTATACCCTTGCTACCCAAAGGTACTGAATGAACTGGAAGGACCTTTATGACTATATATGTACAGATGATATATAATTAATATTTAAATGACCTTCGGACGGATACCCGATATCCCACCAGACCACATCTCTAGCGCGAAAAGGAAATAGGGCAGGTAGGCCTTCCTAAGCCTTTTAAACATTTTTTATATAAGTATACATACATAGACATGCAATTGATAATAAGTATAAAAGAGTTTAAGTAAAAGTATTTGATAAGTAAAATAGTTTGTAAAACAGTTTGAAACAATACGGTTTGATAAACAGTTTGAACGGTAAGAAATCACTGGTTTTGTAGTTATTAATCACATGTGATTGATGTAATAACTATAAGTATTTAACTTGTATTCCCCCCCCCCCCCCCCCCAATAAAGAATTTAAAAACATTTAAATCATTGGTTAAGGGGTATGAACTCACCTGTAGTGAGTGGTACGGATGAACTCAAGATGTAGGATCGCTAGGTGACAAGTGAAGTCTTAAACACACTTTATAACCCTAGTTAACATATAATACCACATATATGTATCCAATTAGTCTTAAACTACTATTTGATAATTTTAAGTCATCCTAGAACATAATAAACACTTTATATAAGTGTTATAAGCCCTAAGGATTTCAACTAAGTTGTTGTGGGACAAGGCTAATGAGTTTAGGGTTCCAAGGGACCTCATACTTGAGTTTACTCTCAAATAAAGCTCACACAAGTGGTTTACGGTCGTAAATCCTTGGGTTTACGGCCGTGAACTCCTAGTCTTAGTGTCATTTTGTGTTTTGAAGTCCTAAATGATTTCTAAAAGCAATTTGACTTGGTGGTTTAATCCTTGGAAGGGTTTAGGGCATCAAGACACTCTTTTTAGGAGTTTTCGGCCCAAAGGCCATTTCCTTTTGAGTTCACTGCCGTAAACTCATATGGAAGTGGATATTTTTATGCATTCAAGTCCCAATCTCATGTAGGATAGGTTCTATACATTTATCTAAGGCTAATGAAGGCCTTAGGCACACATTGGTGCCCTTCCTTCATGTTCATGGCCCAAGAACCTTTTCCCTTAGAGATTACGGCCGTAATCTCTCTTTGGGAGGGGTTTTTGATGTTTTAAGGCCCCTCAATTAACTAGGAATAAATATAGGCTATTGTCCAAGGCTTTAGGATTGATTAAAACACTCTTTTGTCATTGATTTTGGAGTTCACGGTCCAAGAACTTCTTGGGCCGTGAACACCTCAACCTTGGTGTTTATTTGATGTTTTCTTGTCTTAAATACACCTACATACAAGCCTAATCTCGTTACTTAACAAGTGGAAGGGACTAGGCATCATATAAGCCTTATAAAAGAGTTTACTCCCCAAGATGTTCTTGGGCGGTAAACTCCCGAATCTTGCAGTTCCGCTATGTGATCTATGTTATTAAACACGTTATAAGCCATATAATACAACTAGAGAGAGGTACTCACGGTTTGGGATGAAAACCCGAAGATCCGGGAGGGAGAAAATGGCTTTTCTATAGTTGGAAATGCAACAAATGAAATAATTTGGTTAAGAATCATATTTATAGTCCTGCGATTTTTGGCAGAAAATATTTTTATTCCCGTAATGAACTCTAATATAATAGAGTTTTGGAATAACAGTGTTGCACAAAACCCTAGTGCATCCACTCTCCTGATATCTCCTTAAGTGTAAATCCCGAAATACTCAAACTTATACGGAAAAGTCTAAAAATTTACTGTGACTGTTATAACTTCTATTGACTTGATAAAGTTCGTACAGAATGGAAATTTCGGGTTGTCACAGTATATCGAACCACATAAGATATACAAACTATAAATGCATTGGGACTAAAGTCTCTGATTTAAAGTTTTCAAAACAATTATACTTTTAGAAATTAAATAATTTCCTATTAAAATTATACATGCAAGCATACATACTAAGGTCAGCATCATTTTAGAACAAATCAAAAATAACGATTGTTGAATATCACAGGAAAGCTCAGGGATGTATGGTCAGTCTTGGGAGTGGCATAGCCTGATCAACTATGCTAGTCCGAGGAGTAATTAGCACATGCCCAAGAATGGTTGTGATATGGCAACAAGTCTAAAAACTTACCAACACTACCACAATGAGAACATTAGAACAGAACATGAGTTTAAAATACTATAGGAGTATTTTGTACTATCAAAACTTATATGAAAACTAAATATGTCCTTATTAATAGGTCTATAGTCCCTAAGTGGATACTCCAAGGTTATATATAACTTAGAAATCATAGACTTAGAATTTGTGGTCATTTCCTTACTTCCTTTTCCTTGTTTGGATGTGGACCTAGGGTAGGATCACTTATTCGAAGGTCTATCATATCTTGTTATATGTAATTAGTATTCACTATGTCATTATAGAAGTAACTAATAAGGATCACCGCCCTATAAGTAATTAATTATAGAGTTAGGCACCTAGTAATTATCTTTTCCACTCCTATTCTCTCAAGTACAACATAGCAAGATCCTATTTACCGGACGACCCCTAGTTTCCCAATCCGAACCCGAGAAATGGTGAATGGTTATGAGAAGAATCAGAAGCGGAACCGGAGGTAATCAATCCTCCATGCATAGCAAGGGTTTCTGCAAACCTTTTCGACTACATCGAACCTATGTCCCGTTGGGAAATCGTGATCGAGGGTTGAATGTCGATAGCAATGACAATAACCACCATGTAGAGACCAATGAGGGTGCTATGACCTCTGTAAAAACCCGAAGTTGTTCATCGCCGAAAACCTATTCTACCCGTATAGCTCGCCATATATCGGTTCGTTCCGATGTCGTTTTTGGGTCGAATAAATTAAACTTATATGTTTAATTTATACTAATGAGTGTCCAAACCTATTAGGAACTCGCGAAAGGAACCCAAATATGCTTATTCCAAAAAATTTAAAAACATTCCTGCCGAGTTACGGAAACTTAATCGGGTGCGACCAAAAGCCCCGTTTAGTCCCGGTATCGAGTAGAATTCCACCGTGTCCAAATTTCTCGACCTATATAAACACATTTAAGCTTCCATTTGAAGCTTTTGCTTCCTCTTCTACTCTCTCTCTAACCTCTCTCCTAAATCCAAGTTTAAGGGTCCAAATCATCAATTTAAGGCTTCAAATCTTTGAGGTACCTTCCTAACTTCATTGTATAGCATATTAGACCTTCAAATTCGGGATTGAATCATGAAATTAGGCCTTGTATGAGAGTTTACGGCCTTGGCTGAAGCTTAGGCCGTAAACACATAGTAAATGGGTTTTAAAGCCCTAAAACCCTTCCTAGACCCCAACAAGCCCTGGATATGACTTCTAGAAAAATTACTTTAGCCTTGGAACACTTTTATCATAACTTTTGAGGAAAAAATAAGATTTTACGGCCAAGCCTCATGCTTGGGCCGTAAACCCTTCATATTGGGGAGCAAACTCCTCCAAAAGTGTTAAAAAGCCCCTATAACACCCCTAAAGCCTTGGAATGAATTTTAGAAGTCCTTACAATCAAGTTTTTGGCCTTAAAACATATGGAATCGCCCTCTAAGAGAGTTTACGGCCATGAGGGGGGTCTCATAGGCCGTAAACTCCAAAAACCTCTCCAAAATTTCAAGGAAATGCATGAAAGGCCTTGGAATAAATTTAGCAATCACATGTGATTTGTTTTGAAACCATTTAACATAATTTTCATGAGTATTTAGGAGTTTACGGCCATGAGTCCATGCTAGGCCGTAAACTCCCATAATTAACTCCATTAGATGTTTAAAATCCATTCCAAGACTTTGAACCAAACCTAGAAAAATTCCCTTAAGTGATTTAAGCCATTTTTGCCCATAATTGAACCCACCATGAGTTTACGGCCGTAAACTCATGGGGAGTGGGTGTTATTGGCTGAAAACTCATGTATGAGTTTACCCTAGAAGAATAAACTCCAACTCCTAGTCGTTGAAGTTCTTAAACGCCACCTGGGTCCCTCCAAACGCTTGTAACGGGGTGTTTTTGCGACTAGAAGTAATTGTCCCTAACAATTAAATAATCTAAGTCCTAATTAGATACAAATGTGTATCTTTTCATTATACATAGGATCCTCGTGCGTTTGCAATTCCCAAACCGTTGCTTGACGTCCGAAATCGTCACGTTTCTCGTCCGGTGAGTTCATACCCCTACCCTTTTTCCGTGTTTTCAATGGTTTTTCCACTGTTTTCAGGGGGAATACAAGCAAAAGTACAAGTGTATCTTATAAAGAAATCATACTAATGCGAATAATATGAATCCGAATACGAATACTAATAGGAATACAAATACGAATCCTAGTACGAATACGAATACTAGTACGAATACGAATACGAAGGTAACCTAGTACGAAATCGAATACGAAGGTAATCTAGTACGAATACGAATACGAAGGTAACCTAATATGAATACTAATACGAATGTAATACGACTAAGAATACGAATACGAATACGATTACGAATGCAAATTCGAATGCGAATACGAATACGACTACGAATGCGAATGCGAATACGACTACGAATGCAAATGCGAATACGTCTACGAATGCGAATGCGAACACGACTACGAATATGAAGTGACGCCTTTGGTTGACACTAAGACTTCGATTATACAGTTACTGTACCCCATGAGTGTCACCAGATTTTCGAAAACGAATACGAAAATACGCCTTTGGACCTCTACTGAGTTTCAAATATATCCGCCTCAGAATGTCAACAGAGCTTCGAATACACAACGAAATGTGCTCTTCTGGAACTCAACAGAACTTCGAAAATACTGTAATGTACGCTTCTGTGTGGTTTCAAATACTTCGAAAATACAACTAAGTTAGTAGATAGTAGCCATCCGAAGGTAGAATAACTAAAGGTTTAGAATACATAACTAATACTATACACATGGTAATAGCTAGTAACGAACTTAGAAACGAACAGATAATTCAACACATAGGAAAATATGGGATTTTCCTGGGTAGTACATCAACACATAATCGAATAAAGTAACAAACGAATAACTAAAACTATAAGGAAAATATGGGATTTTCCTGGAATGACATAACAAACCGTTTTCGAAATTGTACAAAGGATAACCAAATTGTTTTCAAAAGAAAATATGGGATTTTCTTGAACAACAACTTTTTCAGAAAGCAAAGGAACTCGATCTTTCAAAACTAAACCGCTTATGAACTCACCAGCTTTATGCTGATTCTCAAACTGCTTGTATTCTCAGGTCAGCGATAGACAGGTACACTGCAACCTTTTGGAGAAGACGGAGCGTCCCGAGGACTCGTCTTTACTTTTGTTCATATTATATATGTAAAACACTTGTACAACTTCACTTTCGAACCGATGTAAACAATATTATGTAATGTAATGTTTTGTGATTACTACTTTACTATGTGCATTGGATTTGATACTCAACGTGGAGTCAACCCCGGAAATGTTTCCGCCTTTGGTTTTCGGGGTGTGACAGATTGGTATCAGAGCCCTTATTTATAGTGAACTGGTATACCAAAGCTTACATGGTATAAGACTATAAACATTAAAGGGCCTAAGTGCTCTGAACTAAAAGTATACTCTACGAACATAAGTATTTTCTAAAGTGTACAAGTATACCGACCGTCGAAATCCGTAACTTCAAGTAGAACAAAATATAAGTAAATGGGTGTTGTACGCTGCAATGAAACCTGGGCAGTTATGTAGTCGTGTCTAGGGTCAATATAGCCTGGCCAACTATATTCATTCGAGACACGACCAACATGTGCTTGGGAGTGACTGTGGTACGCAACATACCTAAAACTTACCCAATATCCCAAACAACGAGTCGTCGTTGCAGTGAACCATGAAATACTATGGGAGTATCTCTCGAGCCGATCCTTAATAGAAATCTTCGTATACGCGTTATTCCTTGATCATTCCTGTAGCGATAAAACTTCCTGCATTGATCCTTCTCTCTTGTTTTATCACTTAATATGATATTATATTTGTATTGATGAGATATCCCCTGATCCATATCTCTTGATTCAATTCAGAGGACTTATGATCCTCTCTTTCCTGATCTTTATAGATCAAGATGCCTCCGAGAAGGAGATCTAGCACGAGGAACACCAACAACCCTCCGCCGCCACCGCCTCCTCTTCAAATCGATCTGGAAACTCTTCAGGCAACCATTTCTGCCACAATATCAGCACTCCTACCTCAATTTAACCTCAATGGTTCAGGAGGTGGTTCCCAAAACCAAGAAAGTAATCAGGGGCACCGGAAGGAGTGTTCCTATAAAGACTTCATGAACGCGAAACCGACATTCTTCGATGGCACAGGGGGTGTCATTGCTCTAACTCGGTGGTTAGAGAAAATCGAATCTATCTTCGAGATTTGTGCCTGTTTGGAATCCGACAAGGTGAAATTTGCAGCCTGTACGCTCACCGATAAGGCTTTGACTTGGTGGAACGGCCGAGTCAAATCCCTGACTTTACCTGTAGCCAATGCTATGGGATGGGAAGTTATGAAGGAGCTACTACGTGCGGAGTATTGCCCTCGGGGTGAAATCCAGAAGCTGGAACATGAATTATGGAACCTGAAGATGAAAGGTTCCGATATCGCTTCCTAAACTTCAAGGTTTGATGACCTGGCACTCCTTTGTCCGGGAATGGTTACCCCGGAAAGCAAAAAGATAGAAAGGTTCATCTGGGGATTAACCCAGCCAACGAAGGGAAATGTTATAGCAGCAAAGCTAGATACCTACAACAGTGCAAAGTGTCTCGCTCAAACTTTGATCGATCACAGTGATGTGCAGGAAGAAGTAGACACCACACCCGAGCCAACAGAAAATAGTGCCGAGAAAAGAAAGTTTTGGAGAAAGAAGAAGAAGAGTCAGTCTTCCCCAGAACCTTCTAAGAAATAGCAAATAGTGGCAGTCCACATTGCCACTATTCCCGCCGTTGTTTCTGTTTTCAATTCCACATCTCAAGCACCTGTTACCGGATATGTCGGTACCCTCCCGTGGTGTGACCGATGTAGCTACCACCATCGCATCCCTGGCCCTTGTCGTGCAAAGTTCTGTAGAAGTTGTGGCCAAGAAGGTCACCTAGCACGAACCTGCAAGACCCCAACCCCGTCAATTAGTCAAGCTTCTGGAGCAGGTATCGGTCAAACCTGCTACAGCTGTGGAGAGGTCGGGCGCTATAAACGAAACTGTCCAAAGACAGTAACGTCTGGCAACACCGGGAGAGTCCTAACTATGGGGAAAGAAAGGACAGCCGTAGATTCCACCGTTGCCACAGGTATACTTCTCTTCGATAAATCTTGTGCCCATAATCCTTTTCGATTCTAATGATGAAAGAGTTTGCTAATCGTTCATTCAAATATCTATCTAAACTAAATCCTTTGTCAATAATCAAAACGTACACCGTCAAGATAACCAACCAGTGAGAAAGAAAGCATTAACGTCATACCCTTAGATCGTATTCTCAATATGGATGATTATCCCATTCCATTTGATCTAAAGGTAAACCTTTCATGGAAAGCTTTGATGCAGACTTGGCATGGAATGACTAAGTTTCATTCATGCGGTTATTCTTGTCTTCGAAAGGGCCGTCTGTTTGTATCTTTCCTTCGACCCAACTCTCATATTCATTCGTGCATCAAAGTTTAGAATGTTTTTCCATCCTTTCCCCGTCTGTATGATATTGGGGAAAGCAGGAAGTCTGTAACTCTTTCCCTGATGCTTTTCCATGAATCCTCGAAAATTCTTTTCCGAATGCCTAGTCAAGTCTTGTATTAATCTAGTTCCTGAAACTACCTCAAAGCCGAACCTCCAGAAGATGATGTATCACATACCACGACCCGGATCTGATATGATCACCACGAGTTCGTAGTAGTACTCTTCGATCAAACTGTTTTCCTTGATCTTATAATGATCGAAGCAGTCATACCCGTGGGCCCATAACCCACAGGTCCCAAAATTCTCTTTCAGGATCATCAAACCCATAACTACTCTGCCACAGAAAGATGTACCTTCTTGCGGAAATTTGTATTCCGTTGAAAAACCTTATCCCAAGGGAAAACCTGAAATGTTTTGGAAAATCGAACTACTTCCCTCGTGATACAGTAGACCCTTCGCGACCCCTGTGGAATTGACTTCGTAACCTTCAAAACTTCGATTGCTCTCGGAACTTAGTAACTCCCATCTGATACTTCACGTCTCGGTCTTTGAGAAGTATCTACCCAACGAAACCAAGACGCGTCCCGAAAGCGAGGGTTCGCAGGAATGTCAAGTGCAGACCCGATGTCACTAGGGAGCATGAAAACCTGAAGCAGCAAATCCATCCGTACTTCATTCAAATTCACGACTTGTATCGTAATCATTGAATTTTGGGACGAAATTACCTCTAACCGGGGGATAATGTAACAACCCGAAGTTGTTCATCGCCGAAAACCTATTCTACCCGTATAGCTCGTCGTATATCAGTTCGTTCCGATGTCGGTTTTGGGTCGAATAAATTAAACTTATATGTTTAATTGATACTAATGAGTGTCCAAACCTATTAGGAACTCGCGAAATGAACCCAAAAATGCTTATTCCAAAAAGTTTAAAAACATTCCTGCCGAGTTACGGAAACTTAATCGGGTGCGACCAAAAGCCCTGTTTAGTGCCGGTATCGGGTAGAATTCCACCGTGTCCAAATTTCTCGACCTATATAAACACATTTAAGCTTCCATTTGAAGCTTTTGCTTCCTCTCTCTACTCTCTCTCTAACCTCTCTCCTAAATCCAAGTTTAAGGGTCCAAATCATCAATTTAAGGCTTCAAATCTTTGAGGTACCTTCCTAACTTCATTGTATAGCATATTAGACCTTCAAATTCGGTATTGAATCATGAAATTAGGCCTTGTATGAGAGTTTATGTCCTTGGCTGAAGCTTTGGCCGTAAACACATAGTAAATGGGTTTTAAAGCCCTAAAACCCTTCCTAGACCCCAACAAGCCCTGGATATGACTTCTAGAAAAATTACTTTAGCCTTGGAACACTTTTATCAAAACTTTTGAGGAAAAAATAAGAGTTTACGGCCAAGCCTCATGCTTGGGCCGTAAACCCTTCATATTGTGGAGTAAACTCCTCCAAAAGTGTTAAAAAGCCCCTATAACACCCCTAAAGCCTTGGAATGAATTTTAGAAGTCCTTACAATCAAGTTTTTGGCCTTAAAACATATGGAATCGCCCTCTAAGAGAGTTTACGGCCATGAGGGGGGTCTCATAGGCCGTAAACTTCAAAAACCCCTCCAAAATTTCAAGGAAATGCATGAAAGGCCTTGGAATAAATTTAGCAATCACATGTGATTTGTTTTGAAACCATTTAACATAATTTTCATGAGTATTTAAGGTTTACGGCCATGAGTCCATGCTAGGCCGTAAACTCCCATAATTAATTCCATTTGATGTTTAAAATCCATTCCAAGAGTTTGAACCAAACCTAGAAAAATTCTCTTAAGTGATTTAATCCATTTTTGCCCATAATTGACCCCACCATGAGTTTACGGCCGTAAACTCATGGGGAGTGGGTGTTATTGGCTGAAAACTCATGTATGAGTTTACCCTCGAAGAATAAACTCCAACTCCTAGTCGATGAAGTCCTTAAACGCCACCTGGGTCCCTCCAAACGCTTGTAACGGGGTGTTTTTGCGACTAGAAGTAATTGTCCCTAACAATTAAATAATCTAAGTCCTAATTAGATACAAATGTGTATCTTTTCATTATACATAGGAACCTCGTGCGTTTGCAAGTCCCGAACCGTTGCTTGACGTCCGAAATCGTCACGTTTCTCGTCCGGTGAGTTCATACCCCTACCCTTTTTCCGTGTTTTCAATGGTTTTTCCATTGTTTTCAGGGGGAATACATGCAAAAGTACAAGTGTATCTTGTACTTAAACTGATTTTCAACTTAATGGTTTCAATTTCTAAATGTCTTAATTTCCAAAGATTTAGATAACTAATGTTTCGAATTGCAGGTTAAATACAGATTTCTTTTGAAAAGTACTTTGATCTATATTACTTTTATAAAGAAATCATACTAATGCGAATAATATGAATCCGAATACGAATACTAATAGGAATACAAATACGAATCCTAGTACGAATACGAATACTAGTACGAATACGAAGGTAACCTAGTATGAAATCGAATACGAAGGTAACTAGTACGAATACGAATACGAAGGTAACCTAATACTAATACTAATACGAATGTAATACGACTACGAATACGAATACGAATACAACTACGAATACGATTACGAATGCGAATGCGAATGCGAATACGAATACCACTACGAATTCGAATGCGAATACGACTACGAATGCGAATGTGAATGCGAATACGACTACGAATGCGAATGCGAACACGACTACGAATACGAAGTGACGCCTTTGGTTGACACTAAGACCTCGATTATACAGTTACTGTACCCCTTGAGTGTCACCAGAGTTTTGAAAATGAACACGAAAATATGCCTCTGGACCTCTACTGAGTTTCAAATATATCCGCCTCAGAATGTCGACAGAGCTTCGAATACACAACGAAATGTACTCTTTTGGAACTCAACAGAACTTCGAAAATACTATAATGTACGCTTCTGTGTGGTTCCAAATACTTCGAAAATACAACTAAGTTAGTAGATAGTAGCCATCCGAAGGTAGAATAACTAAAGGTTTAGAATACATAACTAATACTATACACATGGTAATAGCTAGTAACGAACTTAGAAACGAACAGATAATTCAACACATAGGAAAATATGGGATTTTCCTGGGTAGTACATCAACACATAATCGAATAAAGTAACAAACGAATAACTAAAACTATAAGGAAAATATGGGATTTTCCTGGAATGACATAACCAACCGTTTTCGAAATTGTACAAAGGATAACCAAGTTGTTTTCAAAAGAAAATATGGGATTTTCTTGAACAACAACTTTTTCAGAAAGCAAAGGAACTCGATCTTTCAAAACTAAACCGCTTATGAACTCACCAGCTTTATGCTGATTTTCAAACTGCTTGTATTCTCAGGTCAGCGATAGACAGGTACACTGCAACCTTTTGGAGAAGACGGAGCGTCCCAAGGACTCGTCTTTACTTTTGTTCATATTATATATGTAAAACACTTGTACAACTTCACTTTCGAACCGATGTAAACAATATTATGTAATGTAATGTTTTGTGATTACTACTTTACTATGTGCATTGGATTTGATACTCAACGTGGAGTCAACCCCGGAAATGTTTCCGCCTTTGGTTTTCGAGGTGAGACAACCTCAACCACGGGGGACCGACTGACAGAGCCCTCCCGGCGAAGACCCGGCGAATCGCAAACATCGGGGATGAAAACATGAAGACTATAACCCGAGTTCAGAAAACTGCGCACTACTACAAACCCTACCATCTCACGTACCCGAGACTCAGAATTAGACTACTATTCCCAAGAAAAATTCTATTTTTAGGACCTTATCGCCGCTCGTGAAGAGGAAAGCGAGTAACAGGGTTGACACACGGCATTCAAAGAGAGGATGATTACAGCCAAGCGTCAATTGGCAAAGCTACAAGATGTATCGACCTTGCCTCAGGCATCACAAGGGATGGATCGCCGTGAGTAGAGTTCATACCGCTCACAAGACCTGGTAAATTAGGTTCATGGGTATGCGTTGGTGCTACTCTATTATAGGTAAAATCATGACACTGCAAATTAAGCGGTCATAGTAATCGAGAGATCTGGTTACTATCAAAACTCGTCCATGCACAGATGTGAGGTAGACCTGCATCGAGGTCAAAATTTTCACTGAAACCATAATTACTAGAGTCATATTAACAAGATGGGCTTAGGATATACCTAATAGACTCGAAGGTCTATTTAGTCTAAGTTATATAACTAAGCATACATCAATTGGTCATAATAAGGACCTAGCTTGGGTCAAGTATATGGTTTCACTTGGATACAGAACTACTGAAATACATGAGTTTACCATATACAGAATCTCATTATGAATTGTTTCCAGGACACCCTCAACAACCGAATTACGTTACAAATCGATATAAGATAAACTTAGTTAGAAAACTCGCGACGTATAGCCATTTTAAACACTCATTACCGTCTCTCCATTTAACCCTTATGATTAAGGGGATGCTTTCTTTGTAGATCTATAAGGTGCGATCTTTCCAAGCACTAATACACCGGATCCCATCAAAACTCCTCAGCTAAGTGTGTTTGGACAAACATGATCCTAAGATGAGTAAAGCTTAATGCCCGCACGAAACCTACTTATACCCACTACCATAAATCCGTCTCAGGAACGTTAGAGGAAACACTAGGAATAGTACAGTAATGTGCAAGAATTTATATATGTGAATATAAATTGTAAGGATGCACTTGAAGTAATTATTTCCAATCACGAAGTCGTTTTTCATCATGAAACAGAGCTATGTCTTCACCAAGAGGCAACCAACCAACTAGCAAGGTGACAACCCTGCAAATAGACTCTGTTACTTTTCAGGTTGCAGTCACGGCAGCCGTGACAGCCGTCATGGCGCAATTCAATGCTAACAACGCCAGCAGAGATGGAAGCGGTACTGACAATACAGATTGTTGTAACAAGCAGGAACACCAACGGGTGTCTGCCAACGAAGGCGCCTCAGACCACAAACTTACGAACAAGAAGCGAAAGTTTTAGGATGAAAAAAAGTGTAACCTACCTTAAAAATTCGCTAGAAGAAAGCAATCTGTAGCTGCACCTGCCATTACAACAACAGTCATGACACATGCCTCAACACTAGCCACAAGGTCTGTCACCCAAGTGTCGGCCAGACCATATAAGGGATCGCTTCCAAAGTGTAACAAGTGTAACTACCATCACACAGGAGCATGCTGAATTTTACACTGTAACAACTGCAACAGGAAAGGACATACCGTCCGTTTCTGTAAGGCCCCGACCCAGCATCTCCCTTCAATCACCGGCACCAAGGTAGGCCCAGTATGCTACTTATGTGGTGAAACGGGACACTTCAAGAGAGAGTGTCCAACCGAGAAGAATGACGGAGGATCAGGAGAAGTGTGATGAACACATCAGCAGGAGCAGGGAACCATATTAGGACTTTTGTAATGTTTCCAACGACAAAAACGTTTAAGTACCATATGTTTGTAATGAATTTGGTATGTTTGCTAAAATCACTGTCTTTCTAAAAATAGTTAA
Source organism: Lactuca sativa (assembly GCF_002870075.4). NCBI lineage: Eukaryota > Viridiplantae > Streptophyta > Magnoliopsida > Asterales > Asteraceae > Lactuca > Lactuca sativa. The sequence continues at coordinate 90,705,600 of NC_056626.2, forward strand.
AATACTCTCTCGTCAAATCAAACCAATGACATTCATATATGACCTTAGGATCATTACCTGTAAGATGCGATGACTTTGTACATACATCGGGGTTAATTATAATCAAAATCTTGAAGTCTTGGAACAAATAATTCCATCCTGACTCCTATTTCGTGTCTAGTAGTAAGAATTGAGTGGGGTAACCCACTCGACGATTTCACCAACATCAACTTACATACGACGTTCATATATCGTTCGATCATAGGGAGACCTGTTAGGGATCATGATATCAAGTATCATTACTGGCTATCGAAACACACTCACTACCAGTGCTAGACACTGTGGTATGAATCATCTACAGTAATATTAACATCAAACAAAATGGAACACCCTGAAAAGAAACACAAGATACTCTATTACTCTAGTGATCTCTTCTTATGAATACAGCTTAACGTATGCTATCTAAAAAGATATTGTTGTCGTCATCCAATTTTGATTGATATAGCCCTCATCTTCCCAATTTAACGACTACAAAAGGACCCTTCACCTAACCCCCCCCCCCCCCCCCCCCCGAATATCGAAACCTTCGTCTCTCATAAACATCTAGCACGGACCTCCAGGTCATCTCTCGCTGTCAAACTCCAAAACACGCACCAGAGGAGTGTTATACTTCCCGAAAACTTATCACAAGTATTTACAGGAGACCTTCGGGAATGTCACGCATGTAGCAGACAAGGTTTAAGCACAGAAGCTTGGGACGGATACGGTTAGTCTACCACTACTACGTGTATACGTGAGGATAATGTATAATTAAGATTCTACGGACATTGGATGTGTGCTTCCGCCCTATTTCCTGTTCCATGTCTGGCTGTGGATTTGGGGCAAAGTCACCCATCCAACTGTCTTGCCAATCTTAAGCACATACGACCTATATGCACAAGTTAATGATAGATGAACCAGGTACGAGTCCTGCTATGAGCTTCGGGCCAAGGTTGCCCAGGAGGGCGAGTGAATGTCCTACCATCCGAAAAGGTCTAGTCGTGAAAACCAAATCCACATGCTTCCTACCGAGCTACAAGAACTGTCAGGTCAAACCTGTCGAACTACTCAACAATGAAATTAAAGAACCAAGCTTCTCACCCTAGAGAGCTCCGGTCTTATTCTTCAAATAGAAAAACAAATTGCTCGTAGGTCCATCGACCTCAGAGGCCCCGACAATATCTCTAGCAGAAGCCTTTACTATCTGCCTCGCATAGACAAATAGGCTGACCAACCGCAAGGAACGAGGTACCCTTCAGGAATTGGACCAAGATCCGAATATCACCAGGCGCGAGTATTAGAGAAGGATGTCCGAGGAAAATCCTCCAAATTCGATGCGGACGCTACAAGTCCGTAGTGATACCCCTCGGATAGGACCAACCCGCTCACAGTCTTCATGAACTTAATGAATAGGGTACGCCATTCTTACTAGGATCAATTCGTCATTTTCCTTCAAAATGACTTGCTTATCTATCCTAGTAGTAAGAAGAGAACCAAAATGAACAGCTACAACAAACCATGGGAACAATTCGATCAGAGAAACCTTACCTAAAGTTCTATAGATACGAGTTTTGGAATTGAAGAGTCAAATTCCTAAGACACACTATTATTGATGTGGAAATTCTTGAGGACCCTTTCGATTAATCAAAACCATTGAGAGATTATCAGCACTAAAGGCATCGACGGGAACACGCCGAAGTTCTGGGTCTCGCTGACCTACCATCTCAGCCCCTAGAGAACTTCTCGCAAATTACGGAACCCCCTTACTGTTGGAATAGTGTCTAAGGATGCAACTATATTAGGCAAGTACTTGACCCGATTGTGCATGGTCCTTTTGGGTTGCCTTCACCATAGCAACTTGATAGGATGATTTATTAAGAGAGAATAGATATTATTAATATATTATGGAGATAATATAAGTATTAATAATATAGTTATTTGATTAATATAAGTCATAGATTAATTAGTATTAATTTGGGGACTTAAAGAGATTAATTGAATAAAGGGGTATAAACTGTCAATTGTTTGATAGTTAAGCTTTAGACTACAAATCCATATAGATATCTTAGGGACGGATTCTAGAAGCTAGGATGGCTTCAAAATCGTCCAAGGGAGTTATCTAAGGAATGGATTTGGATAGCCTTAAGAGAAGATTATCTGATAGGGACTAATGTGTAACCCTTAAGGAATCTACAAGTATAAATAGACCCTACGGGCAAGGGATATCAGCATCTCCTCTAAAGTAAGAGAACTCTGGCCGATTTCCTTCCCATCTCCTCTCTCCTAAATTATCTTCTTGCTATTGGTGTTTGTAAGCCATTTGAGGAGTGACATTTGTGACTCTAGAAGCTCGAAGACCACAAGATCAACAAGGAATTCAAAGGTGTGATTCTAGATCTGTTTCAATGTTGTTATTTAACCTAATTAGATGTTAGAAGTCTTGGATTCAAATCATGTTTAATTAGAAAGCCATAGATCCAAGCATTAGGGTTTTGCATGCGCACATAGGAAAGTTCTTATGGCTAAAACCCATCAGTGGTATCAGAGCCTGGCTTGGTTTTCTTTAAATTGTTGCTTGATTAACTGAAACAAACCTGCAAAATTCGATTTTTAGGTTTCTGAGTCACGGACTCGGCGAGTTCCAAAGTGGAATCGGCGAGTTGGCCTGACTCGGCGAGTCCAGAATGGGTACTCGGCGAGTCCGAGCGTCAGGAATGGCCAATTCGGGATTTTTTTCATAATTATCTTATGGAAACTTACCCTAATCAAAATTAGATCAATCTAAATCCGATTTTTTGATAAATATTATTATTATCTTGATCTAGTAAAAGGTATTGATCAACTAATTAAATAATTAATTTCCTTATATGATAATTAATTAATTATCTTAATAGATTTGGTAAATATCTTTCATATAAATCTTAAATTAAATCAAATATGGATAATTAGGATATTAATTGTTAATTGGAATTATTTGTTCTTTGATCCTCTATGTTTTAAATGTTTAAAACTTGCCCTCAAGTTTTGAAATTTATATTTGTGATTAAAAGTTTTAATTTAGACAACTTAAATTTCAAACCCTAGATTTTAAAAGGTTTAAAATTCAACCCTATACTAATATGATAATACTAGAATAACATATATATGTATAATTAAAATGCTAGTCTTACCGTTAGTAGGCCTCATTCACGAAGCCGATCTATAAGGTGGGTATAAGGTTGCGGCCTATAAAATGGCGCTTAATGGGTGTACACTCACACCCACCGCTTGCTTGATCGGTGGAGGGTCGTTAACCGAACGGGTAGGATAGGGCAACCTCATCCTCTCATTAAAAGTATAATAAGAAATATAAAGTAACTAAATATTTTCTAAAACTTTCCCAATCTTAGTTACTTTAGGAAAAGTGAAATGATGCAATCCCATGAAATTACACTTTGCACCTTGCTAAGAAGTTAGTGGAGCGTGTGTGGTTTACCGGCACACTAATTGATTCTAAGCGAAGGTGGCAAAGGGTGATTCGTTGTTTATCATAGTTCGATGGAGCGTGTGTGGTTTACCGGCACATTGAATAGGTGATCGTTACAACGAAGGCACCATGTGAATTTGCATGGTTATTCACACCCACTTTGTGATCCTCGGTATCCCAGTCACAAACGAGAGGGGCATATCGATATTTAAACATGCCATTGAAAAGTTTCAATGAATCTCAACCGAACCTAGGAATTCTCAATACATTTAGAACTTAGAGTTAGGTTATTCATGATGGAGAATTAGTGAATCGTCATTCACTTACCTTCAAATTATTTGCATTTAGATTACGGCATCCCTTTTCTAAGATGTAAATATTGTTGTTGGATCCTAGCCCTAATTTTCTTATTGGGTGATAATTAGGGATTCATATTCTAATCTATCCTTGTCCTTTTCTAATTATAGATGTCGAAGAACAACAACGTTGCCGATAGTTCGTTCACCTTGATGAGCCTTTGCCAAAAGGTCACCTTTGATGGAACGAACTTTTGTGAATGGATAAGATACATTCGCACCATTGCTCGATACGAGAACAAAGAATATGTCCTCGATGAAAAGCTTGAAAAGATCAACCCTGAAATCGCTACTCCAGCCGAAATGAATGCTTTTGATGCTCATGAGCGCGATGCAACGAAGGTACATTGCATCATGCTTGCTACAATGAACCCCGAATTCCAAAAGTCCTATGAGGACATGTATCCATACGAGATGTATCAAGACTTATTGGAGCGATACCATCAAAATGCGAGACAAGAGCGTTATGAGATCTTCACTAGCATGATTTCCACTAAGATGGGTCATGGAGATTCTCTTACCGTGCACCTGCAAAAGATGCAAAGGTACGTCGATCGCCTTCGCAAGCTCAATGTTGACTTTGGAGAAGAATTGGCGATCGACATGGTGCTTCACTCTTTGCCTCCGACGTACAATAAATTTAGAATGACCTACCACATGAACAAAGAGGAGGTCATGCTAAGTAAACTCCAAGGTCTCTTGAGGGTTGCTGAGAGCAACTTCAAGGACAAGTCTGCTACACCAAATCCCAATCCACCCGTTGCTCCTGTCTTGGCTATTGGTCAAGGGAAGGGAAAGAAGAGGAAGCCGTCGTCCAAGAACCAACGCAAGGTGAAAGCCCGAGATGGTGCCTCTTCTAGTGGGACCAAAGTTGATCCCGCTAAGCCCTGCTCTAATCCAAAGGAGGCTGAATGCCACCACTGCCACAAGATAGGGCATTGGAAGAGAAGCTGCCCAGAATACATGCAAGCAATCAAAGAAGGAAAGATCAAGCCATCTTTCGTAGGTATATATACAATTAAATCTAACGATTCTAATCATGCTATTTCTTGGGTCCTTGATACCGGTTGTGGTTACCACATTTGTTCTAATGTGCAGGGACTAAGAAGAAGTAGGGATGTGGAGCAAGGAAGGATAAATCTAATCATGGGGAACAGAAGATCGTCGCCTGTGACCAAGATTGGATCGTATTGTTTAGTTTAGGAATAGTTTAGTTTTAGATTTAGACAATTGTTGCTATTCGCCAGAAATGGCTAGAAACATCATTTCATTTCAAGGTGTGTTTAGACAAGGTTTTAGATTTTCTTTTAATAATGAGAATGGTTCTATTTTAGCTTATCTAAATGTTGTCTTTTACTTTGAAGCTATACCATGTAATGGAATATATGAAACTATTATGATTGTTGATAATATAGGAAATGATGTTTTAAATATAAATTCTTCCAATAGTTTGGATAAAGCATCCTTGTGGCATAGCCGTCTTGGACATGTCAACAAGAAATGCATAGCCCAACTCCAAAAGGATGCAATGTTGGAGTCATTCGACCTTAGGGAAGATGACACGTGCGAGTCTTGTTTGCTTGGAAAGATGACTAAGTCACCCTTCGCTGGAACATGCGAAAGGGGTGAAGGTCTATTGGACCTAATACATACCGATGTATGTGGACCATTTAGATCGACCACGAAGGATGGGAACCGCTTCTACGTGACTTTCACCGATGACTATAGTAGATATGGGTATATCTACTTAATCAAGCAAAAGTCAGAAACTTTTGAAAAGTTCAAAGAGTTTAAGAATGAAGTGGAGAATCAATTGGGCAGCAAAATCAAGATGCTTCGATCCGATTGAGGAGGAGAGTACCTAAGTCTTGAATTCCACGAATATCTCAAGGAGTGTGGAATAGTTTCGCAATTGACGCCACCTAGGACACCACAATTGAATGGTGTGGCAGAAAGGCGTAATCGAACCCTATTGGATATGGTTCGCTCTATGATGAGTCGTGCTTCACTATCAATCTCTTTTTGGGGGTATGCCTTAGAGACTGCCGCCCATATCCTTAACCGAGTCCCTACTAAGAAGGTTGCCAAAACACCTCACGAGATGTGGACGGGGAAAGCTCCTTCATTGGCACATATCAAGGTTTGGGGTTGCGAGGCTTTCGTAAGACGAGATGCTCACGACAAACTCGAACCTCGAATTGAGCGATGTATTTTCATCGGCTACCCGCAGAAATCCTTTGGATATCTCTTCTATAGACCGAAGGACAATGTAGTCTTTGTTGCGAGGAGAGGAGTTTTCCGAGAGCGAGAACTCATAGGCCAAGAGGACAGTGGGAGGCAAATTGAACTTGAAGAGATTCAAGAGTCGATAGATGAAGGAACCTCTACCGCTGGCACTCAACCCGAGGAGGAAACTCCGGTTGAACCAATTGACGAGTCCTTACCTCTTAGACGTTCAAATAGAGTTAGAGTTCAACCCCAGTTTTATGGTTTTCATATTACTACCGAAGGGGACACGTATATTAGTGATGGTACACTAGTAAATCTTGATGAACCTAATAGCTATAAGGAAGCCATGGCAGGTCTGGAGTCTGTGAAATGGAAAGAGGCGATGGATAGCGAGATCCAATCCATGTATGATAACCGAGTTTGGAATTTGGTTGATCATGTGTCCGGACGTAAGACCGTTGGGTGCAAATGGATCTTCAAGAAGAAGACCGACGTGGATGGAAAGGTACACACATACAAGGCGCGATTGGTTGCGAAGGGCTTTACTCAAACTCCAGGAGTTGACTATGAAGAGACCTTCTCACCAGTTGCGAAGATTAAATCTATTAGAGTGATGCTAGCTATTGCCGCATTTCATGATTATGAGATTTGGCAAATGGATGTCAAGACCGCCTTCCTTAACGGGAAGTTGGCTGAGGATGTTTACATGGCTCAGCACGAGGGGTTTGTGGATCCGAAGCATCCAAATAGAGTGTGTAAGCTTGAGAAGTCTATTTATGGACTTAAGCAAGCGTCTCGCAGATGGAATCTCTGCTTCGATGAGAAAGTCAAAGAGTTTGGATTTGTACGAAGCGAGGATGAGTCCTGTGTGTATGTCAAAGCCAGTGGGAGTAAAGTAAGCTTTCTCGTTTTATATGTCGATGACATATTGCTCATAGGAAACGATATCCCGACTCTGCAGGAGGTTAAGTCCTGGCTCGGGAAGTGCTTCGCTATGAAGGACCTCGAAGAAGCTTCTTACATATTGGGAATAAGTATTGTAAGAGAAAGAAGTAAGAGACTAATTGGACTTAGTCAGAACACTTACTTAGAGAAGGTACTAAAACGTTTTAGTATGGAAAACTCGAAAAAGGGAGAATTACCGATACAAAGCAATGCCAAATTAAGTAAGACTCAAAGTCCGAGTACCGCAGCCGAGATAGCTGATATGAGCTGAGTACCATACGCTTCCGCAGTTGGCTCAATCATGTACGCTATGACTTGTACTCGCCCTGATGTAGCCTTTGCTTTGAGCATGGTTAGTAGATATCAAGGGAATCCTAGCAGAGCACATTGGGTTGCTGTAAAGAATATCCTTAAGTACCTTCGGAGGACGAAGGAATGGTTTTTAGTCCTTGGAGGGAGCGATGACTTGAAGGTGTGAGGGTATAGTGACGCCAGCTTTCAAACCGATAGGGACAACTACCGTTCGCAGTCGGGCTGGGTCTTTACCCTAAATGGAGGAGCAATAACTTGGAAGAGTTCCAAACAGGAAACCGTAGCTGATTCAACGTGCGAATCAGAGTACATTGCAGCGAGCGAAGCGTCGAAAGAGGCAATATGGCTGAAGAACTTCATCGGAGATCTTGGAGTTGTACCTGCCATAAAGGAGCCCATGGAGATTTTCTGTGATAATGAAGGAGCGGTTGCCTTGACCAAGGAACCAAGGGATCATGGTAGATCTCGACATATCGACAGAAAATACCATTTCATTAGACATCGTGTAGAAGAGGGACAACTCATAGTGAAGAGGATATCATCAGAAGATAACCCAACAGATCCGCTTACGAAGGGACTGAGTAGGGTTAAGCACTTGCAGCATGCTAGGAGCATTGGGCTAAGGGATGATATTAGCATAGATTAGATAGGTTTAGAAACGTATAATAGATAAATGTAATTGACATTTGATGATTAAATAAAGGAGTTTTATTTATGAGTAAAGTTACTGTCTTATGTTAATTGTTTAACTATTGTTTCATTTTGCATGTTTTGACTTCCAGAATAATTGAGTTTATTAGGAATAATCGAATTATTTAAATTGTCCACAATCGTTCATATGTTGGAAGTAGATATGAATGAAGATTGTCGTGAATTGGTACGTAGATTGTCTAAATGGTATTAGACATAGCAAAAGATTGCTACGACGTTCATGAGTGCTTATGAACTGGTTTTGAGCATTGGAATAAACTCGCGCTTGCTGGAATCACCATATGGAATATGATTAAGAGGTGATCGCAAGACGATAATATGATATAGTCTTAAAACCTAGATATATGGTTTATTATTTGTTAATTGATTGTACATTGATAGTGCGAAAACGCATTGGTAACTCAACGTTATAAAATGCATTGTTGTGTATAGTTGATTATTGAATAAGTAAATGCATATAAGTCGAAGTTTATCTGTAAATTTTATCCTAGGAGGGTAGAAGAGATATCTCGGCCGCTCGATGATTTGATTTGACTTATGTGTCGGGCCCGGTCAGAACTGAATTGATGTGTTCGATTAAGTTCTATGTCAAATAAATCGGAAATCGAGAAACCTAAATGCATGACTAATCCTTCCATAGGATGTCAGCATGATATCTAACAGAGGACTGTACGATCCCTTATCTAAAGGACAAGATTGATTAGATATATTAGGCAAGTACTTGACCCGATTGTGCATGGTCCTTTTGGGTTGCCTTCACCATAGCAACTTGATAGGATGATTTATTAAGAGAGAATAGATATTATTAATATATTATGGAGATAATATAAGGATTAATAATATAGTTATTTGATTAATATAATTCATAGATTAATTAGTATTAATTTGGTGACTTAAAGAGATTAATTAAATAAAGGGGTATAAACTGTCAATTGTTTGATAGTTAAGCTTTAGACTACAAATCCATATAGATATCTTAGGGATGGATTCTAGAAGCTAGGATGGCTTCAAAATCATCCAAGGGAGTTATCTAAGGAATGGATTTGGATAACCCTTAAGGAATCTACAAGTATAAATAGACCCTATGGGCAAGGGAAATCGGCATCTCCTCTAAAGTAAGAGAACTCCGGCCGATTTCCTTCCCATCTCCTCTCTCCTAATTATCTTCTTGCTATTGGTGTTTGTAAGCCATTTGAGGAGTGACATTTATGACTCTAGAAGCTCCAAGACCACAAGATCAACAAGGAATTCAAAGGTATGATTCTAGATTTGTTTCAATGTTGTTATTTAACCTAATTAGATGTTAGAAGTCTTGATTTCAAAGCATGTTTAATTAGAAAGCCATAGATCCAAGCATTAGGGTTTTGCATGCGCACATAGGAAAGTTCTTATGGCTAAAACCCATCACTTACGACTTTGACCTTGAAGGGAGCAACCCTTTTCTGGGAAGAGAACCAAGAGGGAGAAATCTTTAGAACTCTAGAGTAAGAGACCAAATCCCTCTGGAAGCCTCACTTTGGGAAGGCGTAATACGCTTCGGAAAGCGTGGAAAGCTAAAACCCAAGATAATTAGGCCCTTCGAGATTCTTATCAGAATCAGCCCTGTAACTCACAACTTCAATATAACCCTGTGAGCTTGGTAAAGTACATTCTACCCAACGCGTCTCGAACTTGTAGAAGTATCTATCCGACGAGACTCTTGTAATCCCCCTTGACGAGATCGAGTTCCACAAGAGCCTCGCCTTCGTGGAAGGACCGTAGTGACTATGGACCGAGAGGTCAAGCGGACGAAGCAACGCCGCTTCCCATTAGTGAAGGTTCGATGGAATACTAACCAAGGGCCTGGATTCACTTCGAAGCGCGAGAATCAGTCGATTTGGAAGTATCCCCACTTCCTAGCTCGATTGCTCATGCCTACTCCTTGCCTAAATTCAAATTTTGGGACGAAATTCCCTCTAACGGGGGGATGATATGAGAACCGTCAATTTCCGGTCAAGTTAATTGGTCGACTTAATTAGCCCGTGGGATTCTAGGGCTTACGTTAGGTAATTACTTCACAACTCGCTATTCTAATAAGAAGTCATAAATTGAAAAGTAAGTACATCTAGATCTCTTGAACCTAAAACTGTGGTAAGTAATGAACCAAACCGATAAAACAATGTTGCATACTTATCAGGGTGTGTAAGATCCTTAAACAAGGCTTAACGGGGTTTACGGACCTTGCTTTGCGAAGCCGGACACTCACATTTATCACACACGAAACCTCTCTCAATCGTTTTCACTCTATCTCTCTCTATTTTGAAATCTCTCCCAAATCTCTCTAAGAATGTGAAATCTCTCCCAAATCTCTCTAAGTATGTGAAATCTCTCCCAAATCTCTCCAATAATGTGAAATCTCTCCCAAATCTCTCTAAGAATGTGAAATCTCTCCCAAATCTCTCTAATTATGTGAAATCTCTCCTAAATCTCTCTTTGTATGAGAAATCTCTCCAAGTATGTGAAATCTCTCCCAAATCTCTCTTTATATGAGAAATCTCTCCAAGTATGTGAAATCTCTCCCAAATCTCTCCAAGAATGTGAAATCTCTCCCAATATCTCTCTGTATGAGAAATCTCTCCAAGTATGTGAAATCTCTCCAAGAATGTGAAATCTCTCCCAAATCTCTCTCTATATGAGAAATCTCTCCAAGTATGTGAAATGTCTCCCAAATCTCTCTCCATATGAGAAATCTCTCCAAAATTATAAAATCTCTCCTAAAATCTCTCTCAAAACCCCCTTTCGATTTATTTTTATCATTTGAGGGCATCCCGGTACTTGGTTTGATGAGAAACCACTCAAAGAGGGGAGATAGTTTGGAAAATAGTTCCTTTGGGCCGAAGCCTCTCTATAGGGGCCAAGTCCTATTGGATCCGAGGCCACTTAAGCCGAGTCTGAGGTTCCCTGAGTAGCCGCAGCCATCCAGTCGCAGCGAGCAAGCTGCAGCCTGCAAGCCGCAGCCACCGACCGCAGCCGCAGGGAGCAGCCCGCATCCAAGGTTCGCTTCTAATTCTCCTGGCTTCGGACCGCAGCGCCTCCTTCATTCATCCGCGGCTAAGCTTCCCTCCTCATCGGACCACACCCAGGCGACTAAGCCAATTCGGTTCTTAACTGCTGAGCCGAGACCTCGCCCAGAACTTCGGATTTTCACACATTTCACCCGGTTTTCGACTAGTTCTCCATTTTAAGTCCGTTTTTAATCATTTTAACGTGGGATTTTCCCCAAAAATCATA